>NC_086177.1:107195454-107508977 GCF_023053635.1 Elgaria multicarinata webbii | reverse complement strand
CCTGTTAAAAGAAAGAAAGGAAAAAGAAAGAAAGAGGAATCAATTGCTGTTATGGAGCCAGATGAATAACATGGGAACATTTTTAATTCCCTGTGGGCTCATCTACACCAAGCAGATATTCCACTATGAAAGCGGTATATAAAATGCAGGAGCCACACTACTGCTTTGTAGTGGTACTGAAGTGCACTGGCAACTGTTGGGGTCCATTGACACACAGACCATATACCTCACTTTTGTGAAATTGGCAGTTCGGATTTGGCTCATTATCCATTCTTCAGTAGCTTCCAGTTAATGAAACTGATGTGTCTTATGACTGCCTGGAAACTAGGGCCAATGAAAAACACAGTTGCTAGTTCTGAGCCCTGAGCCCTGAGTTTAAGGGCTCATCTACACCAAGCAGGATATTCCACTATGAAAGCGGTATGAAAGTGGTATATAAAAGGCAGGAGCCACACTATTGCTTTATAGTGATATTGAAGTGCACTGCAGGATCTACACTACTGCTTTATAGTGGTAAAGAAGTGCACTGACAAATGATGGGGCCCATGACACATCTACACCAAGCAGGATATAATACTATGAAAATAGTATATGGTATGTGTCATGGGTCCCCACAGTCATCAGTGCACTTCAGTACCACTATAAAGCAGTAGTGTGGCTCCTGCCTTTTATATACCACTTTCATAGTGGAATATCTGCTTGGTGTAGATGAGCCCTAAGAGTCCCTGGGTTGTAGCAGCTTCAAGAAAGAGAAGGGTCCATTTCAGATCTTTATATTATATGGGTAAAAAGATCCTATGCAAAAAGGGGATAAAGTCAAGATATTCCCTGACCTTTGAGGTGGCTTGCAAACACACACACACACACACACACACACACACACACACACACACACACCAGTATGTAAAATGAAGAATAAAATACAAAATGGCAAAGAAAAGTATAAGCAACCAAAAGCAGCAGGAGTGGAGGGAAAAATCAAACCATCATAAAATCTGCAGAATTCAATGAAGAGATGGGTGGAATAAAAACAAGTTTTAGGTGTTGGGGTAGCTAAGTTTCTCTCTGGTTAGAGAGAAGACAGCTGGAAGATTGAAGTGCGGAGATACAGCCAGAGACAGCAAAGATAACTAGAAACTACAGTAGGCTAGAATTCTTCAATAATATTTCTTGAGGTTTTAAACTTAGGTTGATTAAAGATATATATAGCATACACGGCATGTAATGTAATACTCATAGCAACAGCATATACACAGGAGAGAAGTAAGGTACATTTAAACACTGGACTTATATATACATCAGACTATCTGTATAATCAATTTAGCTATTGATTGGCAATTAAATCATTCTATAAAATGGCTTGCTAAAGTTTAAGTGGTTGGCTTTGACATTTAACAATTTTATGCAATCTTCTGCAACATCTTTTTCTGTGGGCGAGTCTAAAACTGTGGACAATGGAAATCTAATTTTGGACACTTTTTTTATTTACATTTATTTAACAGTTTTAACATTGTACAGACATTGTATCATTCAGACATTTCTCTTTGAAACCTAATGTTTCACACAATTCTGAATGCCTCACTATCTTTAATGGTTTTGTGAACAAATCTGCAATATTATTCTTTGTTTCACAGTACACTAATTTGATGGATTTATTGTTTATATGTTCTTTCACGTTTTGGTACTTGATGGCAATATGTTTAGTTCTAGTTTTAAACATATCAGGTTTAGCCAGAGCAATACATGACTGGGAATCACAATGAACAGGAATTGGCAAAGAAAAAGAAATATCAAAATCTTTTAGTAGTTGTAAAAACTAAATTAATTCACTACAGAGCTCTGACAAAGCTGCATATTCTGCTTCACATGATGACGTAGATATAAAAGCTTGTTTCTTGGCTCTCTAGGTGATTAAAGATTTACTATACAACACTACTAGCTTTGTTGTTGATTTGCGATCGTCAATGCAGCTTGCTCAATCACTGTCTGAGAAGCACTGAATTTCTTCATTTTGCTCTGCTGACAAGGTTAAACAATAATCTTGTGTCTTTTTAAAATATCTTAGCGCTTGCTTGATAGCTTGCCAAGCTGGCACGGTGGGTGCTGCAATAAATTTACTCAGGATTGAAATTGCGTTTGCAATATCTGGGCGTGTCTAAAAAGCTAAGTAAAGCAAGGTTGCTACTACTGAGTGGTAAAGATCTGGGCTACAAAAACTCTTTTTCTGAAGATTTTTTCTAACATCAACTGTCAGAGGACTCTTTACACTCTTGATGTCTTTTATTTCACAGGTTTCTAATAAATTTAGGATTTTTTGTTTTTGACTCAGTTGATAATTGCTATCATCATCTTTTGTGATGCCTACTCTTAGGTAGTGCTTTACTTCACTTAAAGATTTTAATTTGTACTTTTTTTGTAACTGATTTGATACTTTCTGAATTTGGTCAGTGGTAATTTTCGACACTAGAAGGCTAAAATTAACATGTAGTCTTTGCTTTTATTTCTAGTGTACAAACACGGATCAGCTATACTTCTTTTGAATCTTAAGTCATCTACTAATGTAGCATTACATCCCTGTAATACTAATGTAGCATTACATCCTGATCCCGGGATCCCCTGTGCGTCATGTGGATGCACAGGGACGATCCCGGGATTACCCTGGGATTTTGCCCAGTCTAGCTATGGCTACACACACACACACACACAGGTCAATGTGGAACTAACCCAACTCATTAATAGCTGGAAATTGTACATTAAAGGTAGCTTATCTAGGACATGCATGTACATGCCATCATATAAATGAATGGATAAATAAATAAATATCGTCTACTTGAGGCCTGCACAGTTGTCCACAGAATTAATTTCCTTAATTTGCATATTTCTACTCCATCTATGTTACCAAAGGAGCTTCCATATTTTATACTTTACACTGTACTTTATGGTTTTAATTTTTGTGAACTGCCCAGAGAGCTTTGGCTACTGGACAGTATAGAAATGAAATAAATACATGAATAATACCACCGTGATGGTTTTTTAGCAGAGAAGACAGTAAACAAAAAGTAATAACAATAATGGTAACATTGTTGTTGTTGTTTATTCGTTCAGTCACTTCCGACTCTTCATGACTTCATGGAGCAGCCCACGCTAGAGCTTTCTGTCGGCCATAACATTAACGATAACAATAACAATTATTCATTCAAAATCTGCCTTCCTCAAGTGCCTCATCTACCATCTCTGCTCATAACCATTAAGGATTTTTCCTGAAAACATCCCCAATCACCCATAGTTTTGAGGTCAGCCAGGTTGACCATATGAAAAGGAGGACAGGGCTCCTGTATCTTTAACAGTTGCATAGAAAAGGGAATTTCAGCAGGTGTCATTTGTATATATGGAGAACCTGGTGGAATTCCCTCTTCATCACAACAGTTAAAGCTGCAGGAGCAATCCTGAAGTGACCAGATTGAAAAGAGGGCAGGGCACCTGGAGCTTTAACTGTTGTGATGAAGAGGGAATTTCACCAGGTTCCCCATATATACAAATGACACCTGCAGAAATTCCTTTTTCAATACAACCCTTAAAGATACAGGAGACCTGTCCTCCTTTTCATATAGTCAGCCCAGCCTCAAACCAAAAACAGGAAAATAATTTGCAACTTACTACTTAGGATTCCATGAGACCAGTCCTGAATGGCAAATGGCCTCACAGTCTTTCATTGCCTGCTGAAATACATGACAGAATCCCAGCCATATTCATACAAGCTCAAACTCCTTTGATGACAGCCTCAAATATACCTGCTGGTAATGGTGACAATCTCCGGTGCTGTCCAGCAGTCTCTTTTTGGATCTAAGTGTATCCAGGCAGTTAGATTTCTTTCAGGAATCTCATCTGCCTGTTTGACTGATCCTGATTTGCCTCTTATCAGGAAGCAGAATTTATTATGTCGTAACTGCTGGCATTCACGGGAATGAAGAGGAAATTGTTTATTATTTTCCTAAAGATAACACCTGTGGTCTCTTTGCTATTTGCACATCCAAATGGTCTTACACAAAGTTATATTGTAATCTGGTGTCGTTACAAGAGGAAATTTTGGCAATTAGTGTGTGTGGGAGGACACCATTATCACTCCCCCAGAAAGTAGTATCATAGAATAGTAGAGTTGGAAGGGGCCTATAAGGCCATTGAATCCAACCCCCTGCTCAATGATGGGATGATGATGATGATGATTCTTCATTTCAGTTTTGAAACATGGGACCAGAATGGCTAAAATTAGCAGAGGGTAAATTTATCCTGAATTTGGTCCCTCACTCAGAACCATAGCTGAAATCTCCCCTCTGATTACCTCAGCCAATTCTGTCAAAGGCTTTCCCCTAGACTCTGACTCTCTCTCTCTCTCTCTCTCTCTCTCTCTCTCTCTCTCTCTCTCTCTCTCTCTCTCTCTCTCTCTCTCACACACACACACACACACACACACACACACACACACAGAATACAGCTGCTATCCAACAATTTTTCCCTATTGTATTTATATCCCTCTCTTTTTTCTTCCAAAAAACCCAAGACAGCATACACAATCCTCCTTCTCCTCTCCACCTTATCCTCACGACAACAACCCTGTAAGGTGGGATGGGCTGAGAGTCTGTGACTGGCCCAAAGTCACCCAGTGAGCTTCCATGGCTGAGTGGGGACTAGAACACAGATCTCCTGACTCCCAGTCTGATGCTTTAGCCACTACACCACACTGGCTATCAACAGTTTATGGGTTAGGTTGTACCATTTCTGGCTGTGCGTCCTATCAAGGGCTCCCATTAACAGGTAGTCCTTCTCATCCAGTATATCTGTTCCACTGCATTGTGCTTTCAGTCTCAAGAAAGCCCAGAACCTTTGAAGGATGCTATCTAATAACGATGATAATGATGACCCTTTTGCTTTATTTGCCCTTTAAATGGTAAAGTAGTCAGAGGTAAACCCAACAGTGTGGTTGATGAAAGGTCTAGAAGTGCCTTATGTAAGTTGTCCCCCATGGGCTCCCCCAGTACTGCTATCCTGGTGATCCTCTCTTATAATCTTACTAGCCAATGCTATTGGCGAGCAATGGCCAGGGGGTCCTTGCAACATCTAAACCAAGGTAGGGTGACCATATGAAAAGGAGGACAGGGCTCCTGTATCTTTAACAGTTGTATTGAAAAGGAAATTTCAGCAGTTGTCATTTATATGTATGGAGAACCTGGTGAAAATTCCTCTTCATCACAGCAGGTGCCCTGCCCTCTTTTGTATCTGGTCACTCTAGTATAGCTCCTGCACTTCAACAGTTGTAATGAAGAGGGAATTTCATCAGGTTCTCCATATACACAAATGACACCTGCTGAAATTCTCTTTTCTATGCAACTGTAAATGTACAGGAGCCCTGTCCTCCTTTTCATGTGGTCACCTTAAACCAAGGGAGACAGAAAAAGCCAATAGCACTGCAAACGGAAAAGTTTTCTGGATATATGGCACTGCAAACTTAACAGAGTACAGCCAAAAGATTGCTCATTGAAGAGCATGGCTTTGGAAAAGAGGTACGTTTCTAGTGGAAAAGAGCTTCAAGGGAGGGATAGTGAGAAATGTAGAGCCCCTGCCAAAGGAAGTGAGGCAGGTGGCTACTAGGAGGAGGGCTTTCTCCGCTGTGGCACTCTGGCTGTGGAATGAGCTCCCCAGAGAGGTCCGCCTGGCACCTACACTGTATTCTTTTCATCGCCAGCTGAAGACCTTTTTATTTTCTCAGTATTTTAACACCTAAATTTAAACTTTGCTGTTTTAATTCTGTATTTTAATCCTATATCAATTTCTGACATGTGGTTTTATTCTGGTTGTGCTTTTTATATTGTATTTTGTATTTGGGTTTTTAGATTGTCAGATGTTTTATTATGTTCTTAATGGTTTTAATTTTTGTGAACTGCCCAGAGAGCTTCAGCCATTGGGTGGTATAAAAATGTAATAAATAAATAAATAAAATAAAATTTGCAAATTTTTGCACATGTCTCAATACATGCTGACGAGGAATATTCATGTCAAGTGAATGCAAGACAAGAGCAAATCCTGACAAAAAGGCACCGAAAAGAATATCTCATACATTCCAACGAATCCCAAATAGGAGCGGGCATCTTTGGTCCGCTTGGATTAAGTTCCCTACGAACCCAAAGAAGTGAGCGATGTTTCATCTGGAACTTGTCGTTTGGATACGTGGACTGTGTGGCCTTACAGTCTCTCAAAATCAATACAAACTAGCTTGAGGCACGTTGTGAGCATCTGTACACTTGTATTTTATTGCTCAGTATCATAAATTTCTTTATACACACAGCAGTTGTTGCTGCAGTATTCCGTGCACCCATGGGTGACTGGGGCCTTAGCTAGACCTAAGGTTTATCCCGGGATCATCCCGAGGTGGTCCCTGCCTGCGCCCGGGATCCCCGTGTGTCATTTAGATACACAGGGATGACCCCGGGACGATCCCGGGATAAACCTTAGGTCTAGCTAAGTCCCGGGACTCCATTGGCTGACCAGGAGCCCCACTCCCTGCCAGCTGCTCCTCCTGCTCCCTCCCAGCCACATCCTCCACTCTGTTGCTCACTCTCAGCCAATCCCCCCCCACCATGCTCGCCTGCCCACCAATCCTCCTGAGGCCTCTGGGTGCACTGGTGAGCTGCTCAGCCGCCTCTACACTAAACCTCCTGTACAACACTAAATCTAAGACAGCCCAGAGAGGAGGCTGGTCAGCTCAGCAACTTGTACAGGGGCCTCAGCTGTGTCCCATGGGTGGGGGAGTGGGCAGGGGACATTTGCTAGCCATTGAACCGATCATCCCAAAGCAGTTTGGCTGCTTCGGGAATGATAAGCTTTAATGCCAGCTGTATCAGCTGTGTTTAGTGTGTTCCTGTCATATCTAACCCTACTGCCCCTGTTTTGGGAGAAGATGTTTCAGGGAATCAATCAGAATCAAATTCAGAACTAGAAGATGCAGCACCGGACACCAGCCAGCCTTTACCAGTGGGGGAGGAAGTTCTCACGGGTGAGTCCCCAGCTGGAAGTCAGACCTCTCCAGAGCTTATCTACTCAAGGCCAAATCCTACACACTCACTGGGGAATGAATTTTCTTCTGGAGGTGAGCATCCCAACAAGCTAGCTGATGCTAGGGTCTGCCAGAAGCTCAAACGCATGGAGCAGAAGGAAGGCGTGAGAAAGTCAGTTCGATTATGCCAGAACTTGCCTCCGCACCAGGCTCTCTGAAGTTACGTGCATTTGGGAAGTGGCTTCCTATTTTTCTTGAGTGGACAATTGTCTTTCTTAGTTTGCATAGTTTTGCCTTGGGGGATGTTTCCAAGAGGTTAGGCTCTCTTCAGGTAGAAGAGACATTTGTTGCTTAATAAAAGCTTTGTGGATTACTTGGTAAGCCTACTCATTTGCCTCCTGTTGAAAGCAGGAGTTTTCTGAGAAACATGACAGTTGCTTAGTAATGCAACACAAAGTTCTGCTCAAAGTTCTTCTCATAGCTCAGCACCTCCAGTGTTCCAAACATTGCTGTAGCATTTTATGTATAGGTAAGTGACTTTCAGGTTTGGGTTTCAATTTTCAAAAACAAGTGTGGGGAATCTCCAGACCTCCAGATATTTTGGCCTACAACTTTCATCAGCCCTAGCAATTACTGCCAGTGAGGAGGGATCATTGGAGTTGTAGGACAAACATCTGGATTGCCACACAGGTTGTCTTACCGTACTGGAGACAATAGAGCAGAGTTAGACAACCATGGCCAGCTCTACACCAAGCAGGATATGACACTTTGAAAGCAGTTTGAAAACTGTTTGTGGAGTGTGTCCTGGGCCCCAACAGTTGTCACTACTGTTATAAACTGTCTTAATGCAGTGGTGTAGATCCTTCCCTGGTGTCCTGCCCCTAGATGACAACTTCAATAATCCTTGACTCATGCTGACAGATGCTGAAGGGAATTGTCATCCAACACATCTGGGGTGGGGGAGAATCTGGATGCTGATGAAATACCATAATATCCCATAGCTCTTCATGCCCAACTAACTCATCTTCCTATGGAATACAGCTTCAAATAGATCAAGTCAATGCTTACTATGGAGGATGGCCATATTTTGTTTTCTTGGTAGGAAGGTGGGGTATGCTACAAACAAATAAACTGCCTTTTGGAAGAAAATCCATCATGTCTTGCATCCAAAGCCACTGGTGTAAATCCCAATTTCTTTAAAAATGAGCAGAAGACTCACACAGAATTTTAAGGTGTTAAAATGGGGAACAGGCTGCTATGAGAGAGAGAGAGAGAGAGAGAGAGAGAGAGAGAGAGAGAGAGAGAGAGTATTTATATCATAGAATCATAGAATAGCAGAGTTGGAAGGGGTCTACAGGGCCATCGAGTCCAACCCCCTGCTCAATGCAAGAATCCACCCTAAAGCATCCCTGACAGATGGTTGTCCAGCTGCCTCATGAATGCCTCTAGTGTGGGAGAGCCCACAACCTCCCTAGGTAACTGGTTTCATTAAAAAGTTACTCCCTTTTTAAGTGTGGAACTAGTTAACTTGCATCCACCCACTAGTGGCACCACTCCTGCTGTGAAGAACATGAAAAGAGATTATGAAAGTATATTGGATAACTTGCTTGTACCTCTAAAAAATGCTTTTTAAGAACACAACATAGTTACCAAATGCCTACTACATCACTGTCCAACTTTATGGGATGGTTATTATAACTAGACACATTGATTTTCATGTTTAAAAGTGTTGTGGTATCTAAACAAAATAGCAACCGTAAGGCAGGGAAATTATTTCAGCCAAGTAAACTTTGAGAGGCCTTACATTTGCAAAGGGACTCATACTTTGGGCCTGGAAAAATAAACACCCACCACCTATCATTTAGTGGTCTGAAGATTTTACTGTCCATTTGAATGTATTAATTTGGTGGCCTGATCTATTCAGAGCCCAGTCAAAGTAGATGCTTTGGATTACTGAGATAAAACAAGACCACTTGGGAAAGGAATGACAGTTTATTGACAGTGAATGGATACAGAATAAAAATACAAAGAAAGCTCACATATCTCCCAAGCTGTTGAAGCTGTTGGGGCCCATTAAAATATACCATATACTGCTTTCATACCTCTATAACCTACTTGGTGTGGCTCCTGCCTTTTATATACCGTTTTCATACTGCTGGTAGTGCAATATCCTGCTTGTGTAGATGAGGCCATAGTCAGTTTGATTACCAAGTAGCACACATCCTAGTTTTGATGAGCCAGTAGAAACAGAATTCTGGCCATTGTTTAAGTTTTAATGTAGGGTGGCTATATGAAAAGGAGGACAGGGCACCTGAATCTTTAACAGTTGTATTGAAAAGGGGATTTCCACAGGTGTCATTTGTATATGTGGGGAACCTGGTGAAATTTCCTCTTCACCACACCAGTTAAAGCTGCAGGTAACCTGCCCTCTTTTAAATCTGGAGATTCTAGTATAGCTCCTGCACTTTGACTGTGGTGATGAAGAAGGAATTTCACCAGGTTCCCCATATATACAAATGACACCTGCTGAAATTCCCTTTTTCTATGCAACTGTTAAAGATACAGGAGCCCTGTCCTCCTTTTCATATGGTACCCATGTGGCGTTACACCCTATAAGTCAGTTCCCTAATCCATGTCTAGAATTAGTAAGTCTGGTGTGTTTAGAATGTTGACCTGAGTGGGTGGAGTTAGAATGTCTTGGGATGGGGAGGAGTGATATATAAGGGAAGGACTGGGGAGATTGTGAGCTCTCTCTGTGTTAGCTCTCGGTGTGTAGAGTATTTTGGTTCTGGAGAGTTTGAGGTTCAGTATAGAGAGGTGTCTTTTGAGTGAGGTGTGCAGATAGAGAGTTTGTGTAAATTATCAATACTGATAATAAAATTCAAGCATGAATGTGTGTGTGACAGGAAAGCGTGTATGTGAATGGGTGGGAGGATTGGATGAGAGGTTTCAAAAAGGTTTTTAAATGTTTTATTTTGAAACAAAGCTTGTGAACTTTTAAAATAAATTTTAATTATTTTGTTTTAACTACCACAAAAATCCCACATGTCTGTTTGGCATTTAATATCTGAAGTTTATTCATTTAACACCAACTCTGACATTAAATCACCACCAGCACATATAATTCACAGCACATTATTTTATTATTGAAATTCTTCTCCATTTAACCCCTTTCTCCACATAGTTTGGAGAAAGGCAGTGTTTGTCCCTCGCCTCAGGTGTATCAAGCAGTGGTGCTTGTCTTGAGCAGGGTGTGTCCGCGGCCAGGCCTGATGTTCAGAGCCTGTGTTGGAGCATATTAAGTGGTGGCAGTGTCGGGATACAAAGTAGACTCCGTTCATTTTTAATGACAGAAGTCAAAAAGGATTTTATTTGTGAACAGGACAGAGGGTGGTTACTGTGAAACACCTCTGAGCTCCTTAGCTGTGAAAGTCACATAATATTGAAGTCAGAGGTTGAGCTGTGTCATGACAACCCTATTTAATGATTCAATTGTGATGCATACAACCAGCTGGTTGATAGTCCAATGGTTAGTCTGTTTGCCCCAAGTGAAGCCTCAGTCTATCACATAAGAGGGATCTTGTGAAATTCCCCCTTTCCCATCCTTCCTTCCTTCCTTCCTTCCTTCCTTTCTTTCTTTCTTTCTTTCTTTCTTTCTTTCTTCAATGTTGAAGGGGCACCTCCAACATCATCACACCCCAGACTGCGCAGATATAGAGAAGAAACAATTCTAGGGTGACCATATGAAAACTGTGTCTTTAACAGTTGCATAGAAAAGGGAATTTTAGCAGGTGTTATTTGTATATATGGAGGACCTGGTGAAATTCTCTCTTCATCACAACAGTTAAAGCTGTGGGAGCAATACTAGAGTGACCAGATTTAAAAGAAGCCAGGACACTTGCAGCTTTAACTGTTGTGATGAAGAGGAAATTTCCCCAGATTCCCCATATATACAAATGACACCTGCTGAAATTTCCTCTTCAATACAGCCCTGTCCTCCTTTTCATATGGTCACCCTAAACAAATCCCTTACTAAGTTACTAACTTCTTCCTAACAAGTCTAGTATCATGCCAGGTCTCTCCTTCTCCTCTGTCATCATCCCCACTTTGCTGGAGAACCATTCAATTTTATCTGCTTCTTTCTTCAGTGACAGGGAACTTGCTAGCTGCCGCTCTTGTTCATAAACTCTGCCACCAGTGGCTAGGGTGAGCATATGAAAATGAGGACAGGGCTCCTGTTGTATTGAAAAGGGAATTTCAGCAGTTGTCATTTCTATACATGCAGTAACAGGTGAAATTCCCTCTTCATCAGAGCATTTAAAAGCTGCAGGAGCCCTGCCCTCTTTTGTATCTGGTCACTCTAATATAGTTCTGGCAACTTTAACCGTTGTGATGAAGAGGGAATTTCACCAGGTGCTGCATGCATACAAATGACACCTGCTGAAATTCCCCTTTCAACACAACTATTAAAGATACGGGAGCCCTGTCCTCCTTTCCATATGGTCACCCTAACTACCAGCCTCCCCTTCCACCGCCTTCCTCAGTATCCATCTCCATCTCCACACTGCCAAGACTTCTTTTCCCCTTCTCCGCTAGTCAATTACACCAAACCATTGCTTTCAATGTGTCTGTCTTAATAATCGATGCAAATTAAAAATGACTCTTTAAATTAGACTCTTTAAAAATGCCGATTGCTATGATCTGATCTCTTGAATGTATGTTTTTAATTCTTTTCAATAAATTATTCTTAAGTTAAGTAATTTTGTGTTCATTTTCTTTTAAAAAATCCCCTTAAGATGTAACTTTAATATGCTCACTGCTCATGGTTAAAAAATCCCTTCAAGTGTCAAGGTTGCATGCCCAATACCAGTACACTCATATTTCTCCCCCTCCCCCTCCCCCTCCAAAACCACCCCAGGTCCCATGATTTCACCACTATGTATGATTGCTGATAGAGAACGTGGGACTATGGCCTTAGCTAGACCAGGCGAAATCCCGGGGCGAACCCCAGGATTGTCCCTGTGCGTCCACATGACGCACAAGGGATCCCTGGATCAGGGAGGGTTGATCCCTCCCTTGCCCTGGGATCTCACCCTCCCCTTTGGGCCTGCTTTTCCGTGGTCCCAGGCTGAGCCCGAGACCATGGAACGTGTGGCCCATTGCCACGGTTTGACCCAGCTCCGTGCGATTCCTCACGCAGAGCCAGGAGCTCTGCGCCCATCGAGGGTAGGGTGGAGGGAGCAGGAAAAATTTAAATTTTAAAAAGCACCTACCTTTGCGCACAAGCATTAGTGCGCTCCTGTTGCTTAACAAAATTTAAAATGGCAGGCGCGATGCCTCTCCTCCTGAGGTCGTTACGCCTCACATGTAAACGGAGGAGGGATCTCACGATAATCACATTGCGGGATCTTCCCTCCTCCGTCATGGATTAAAAGGTAGGCCTATGACATAAATCCATCAGAGCTTTGAGGAAGTGACCTAATTTTAGGAGAGGGTGCAGGCATAAGCTGTGTGCAAAGAAGAGTAGTTTGCTTTGAATGAGTGGCTCCTTGCCTCCTCTGATACACCCCAGTGTTAGGATATTGCAAGTAAAGAGTGGTGAAATCACAGCAGTAGTTTTCTGTGAAAGTGGAGGCTTCTTGGAAATTTACAGGAGAAAGTGAGACTTTTGCTGGTTCAGCACTGGAAGGAGTCAAAGGTAATCCCAGGATCAAGGCCAGTGCCACATATAAGTGCACCCTACACATGTTGTCCCCAGTGGGCATTCCTAACAGCAGCGGGGCTTCAAATAACCTTACTAGCCAATAGTAAATGGAGGCAAGGGTTACTTGCAATTCCTAAAAATAAGCTGCCCCGCCCGACCAACGGTTTGGGCGGGAAGCAACCGTTGTGAGCTGGGCGGGGCGGAAGGAAGACGCTCACGAGGCTCAGCCATGTGAGCCTCGTGAAGCAGGGGTGGGGCCATGTCTATAAAAGGGGGACCCCGCCCAAGACTCGACCTCTTTCGTTTTCGGCTCCCACCCTCCCGCCTGTTCCTAGTATGGGATTAGCCAGTTGCTCCTTTTGGAAGGAGAGCTAAGTAGGAATTTTTCCACCAGTGGTTTTTGCCTACTTCATACTGAGGGTGTTAGGATGGTTTGGGTTTCTTAAATAGGTTAATTCGTGGCAGGGAAAGTGCGGGAATGAAATGTTATTGACAGGGACGGTGAGCCCTCTGGCACCCTTGGGGGTGATCGGCATATCCAGAGGACCTGCTCCTCGGGGACTATGCGGCTCACGTGTCAGGATATGGTGTGCCTTTGGAGACCATTCTGTCTGCATCCACTCGCTGTCCCTTATGGCACTGAGCGGGGGTGTAGTGGGGTGGTCTCCCCACACTTTCAGAGTGTCACAAAGCAAGATGACGGTGTACCGGCTTCTTGCTTTGGAGAGTGGCTCGCCCTATGGCAGGCAACAGGCCTGAGTGATACGATTATTCCCGCACTTTCACGAGCAGATCCTAGGAGGGATGGGACTACATGCTTATTAATAAAGAGGCCCTAGTTTACCCAAGCTCTGGTGTCTGTGTCTTCTTTCACGCGTCCGCCCTTTGCTCACAACATTAAGAGAAAGAAACAGGCAACAGCACTGTCATAGCAGAAACAGCATTCCTGGTAGATGAAGATGCAAAGCAAACAGCGCAGAGCCAACACATACGGTGGCTTTGGAAAAGAAGTTAGCTTCTTGCGCACAAAGAAGCCCAGCTGGAAATCAAGGGAACTTCATGGTGAATTTTTAACACGGCTGTGAATAAATGCTGATCAGGAATCATCAGGGAAAGTCGATGGAACACAGGACACGTCTACAAGAAGGGTTATCCCATGGATCGCCCTGGGATCATCCCTGTGAGTCCGCAAGATGCACAGGGGATCCTGGGGGCAGGGAGGGATGATCCCTCCTTCTCCCTGGGATAACAGCCCAGAGAGCTTTGGCTATTGGGCAGTATAGAAATGTAATAAATAAATAACTGGGTTGGCTTTAATACTGACTTTTGCTGCGGTCTCGGGATTGTCCCGAGAGCGTGGGACATATGGGCGGCCGTTCTGGTTTTGTCCTGGCTCCTCGCAAGTAAACGCGAGGAGCCAGGAACCGAGCATGGAGCTCCTCAGGCACACTGTGCCCCTCAGGGGTGGGGTGGGGAGTGGGATTGATATTTTTAAAAATGTTTTTATTTTCACCAGAGCACTCATGAGCTGCAGCTCTTCTTTCTTTAAAAAAAATGGCCGCCGCTCCAGGCAGGATGTCCTGGATGTCACACGGCTACGTGTGCACTGAGGGGGAGGATTTCGTGATCAGAAAATCGCAAGATCCTCCCGCCTCCTTCCCGGAACGCTGGGATGTCTAGACAGGGCCACAGTGGCATGATATGTTCTGGAATAGCAGGGAATGAGCTGGGAATGAGCAGATAAAAAGGTCCTTCAGATGGGAAATTTTCCATGCGATCATCATGGTTTGGTCACCATTTTTCCTGTGCGCCATACATGCTGCGGCTGCTATACAGTTGTTGTCCAACTTCTCCCCACAGCTTTCACATGTTATTTTGCCAGAAAGAAAATGCCATTCTTTTTGGGTGGTCATGCAATGAAATCACCATCGGCTTCTGCATATCTCTGCTGTTGTGACCAAAGAGAAAGAAAGATGTGAACATTATTTATCCTACTACTCTTATCAAGCCTAAGGATGTTCATATCGGAGTTGAAGTTTATTTCCTTTTGCTGAAAGCAGAGAATCCAGTTCCTGTTATAGCATAATTATTTAACAAGAGAAAAATAGTTACTATGAGGGAAATCTATGATGATAATAAGACTCAAAACCATGCATTCTGATCAGCAAAGCCATGCTGAGTCACACAGGTAGATTTTTTACTCAACTCTTGGGTCCCACAGACATAAGTGGTGAATTTGGGTATTCTGTATCATCTCAAGGATTCCTCCAGCTTGCTCACCTATATTCTCTCGTATACTTGTTACTTCTACTGCACATCAATGCCATTGTGACCAATCAGTTTTCTATTTTCTATGTGCCTGCCAATACCTACACCCCACTGATGGGTTGGGAAAAGAAAGATTGAGAAAACAAACTGGGAAGTTGGAATAAGGAGGATATTTTGGAACTCAAAGATTAAGGAACCAGGAAGAAGTTTATGAAGATGTCATCATCAGTGCAGCTAGTGAGTCTTCCAGAGTGCTTTGTAGGCCAACCAACAGAAGGAACTCCAAGGTGTTTTTGACTCATGGTACCTTTAAAAGATGTAAATATACTAGTCACATTATCTTATGTGACAAGCATCTCCACCGTCTTTGTACAGACACACACACACACCTTAATAAACATGGCTATGCTTTCAATCAAATGTATGATGGAATAAGAATTGCTAAACCTATCATCTATAGGTATCTATAGCTCAGCACACACCACAAGCTACCCAATTTATAAGATTAATAGATAGATCAAGGAGGAATTTGCACTTCAAAACCACCTCCCTCTTCAAAAGCACCTCCCCCCCCCCCCCCCGGTAATCCTCCTACACACATTACTTAGAGCATAGTGAAATAAAAATTCAAGAAAATTACAAAATCCTAATATTAAAATGCAAACCCTGGAACTTCGAAAACAACTTTAAAATGTTGGTTATTGTGGTTTTTTAAATAAATGCAAACAATTAATACACATTCATCATGCCCTGTAATCACTCATCAGATATTGTCAATTACTAAATAGTGCTGTACAATGTGCGATTCAAACACACAAAACACTGAAGGTGGCATTTCAAAAGCCTCAAGGCTGACTAACAATGGCTTAGAATAGAAGAAAAGAGGAAATAAGGATTTCCCTATGTAATGATGTTGACAAAGCCATCGTTGAAAATATTGATTATTACATATCCACATTCCTTGGATGCTAATGCTGCAATCCTATGCACACTTATATTGGAGTATGGGCCATTGAACAGAGTAGGATGGTGTGGTAATTAAAGTAAAGACATACAAAAAGCCATCATGAAAACATGGGGTGTCTATTAACAATATTTATTAGCTTTGAACTATATAATGTCCTTCTTTGAGTTTAATGCTGCAAGAAATAATACTACAATAATAAGAAATAAATGACATAAGTGACATTAGAACTTTGATCACAAATACAGAATTAAATTCCAACTGGATGAGATCTTTCCTTTTTTCATTAGCTAAAACTATGTGTGTGTGTGTGTGTGTGTGTGTGTGTGTGTCTGTGTCTGTGTTGGAACTTGTAAGAAATTTAACTGCATCTGAAAATACATTATCACAATAGATGAAATATGAGCCATTCTCAGAGATTCTGTTAACACTGCAGTCCATTGGTTATACTTATCCTCAGAACTAGGAGGAGAGTCATGCAGAACAAATAGCTGTCAGTTTATACAGAGAAAACAAAGTCCTTGATACTCTATCAAGGCAACAAAAATGTGCTGCCATCAGATACCACTGAAATTAAAGAAAGTATCTGATACTGGCATTGTAATATCAACATGTGTTTTCTTTTAAAACTTGAATACTTATCTTGTAAGTATATCATGACATTTTGGAAAGCTATTATAAAATTAAGAAAGGAAATTACAGGGACAGATTTGCCAATAAAAACAGAAGTCTTGTTATTAGGATAATCTGAACAGAGGGCAAATGGAGATTAACAATGCCTTATTAATAATCTGTTAATTATAGGGAAGGGTTTGGGGGAAATTCTAGAGTGGATGACTGCTTAAGCTGTACATAGCAAACCCATTATCTATCGATCTATCTATCTCTATCTCATATGTGTATATATATATATATATATATATATATATATATATATATATATAATGTTAAATGTTTATGGGCAAAGAAGCAGGTTTTACTATTGGATAATTGGATGCATTTTTAATGTATTGAAACAATATCTGTATATGTATGCCACCCTGACATCTTAATGACATAGGGCGGGATAGAAATGTTTTAAATAAATAAATATCTGAGGGCATGGCTAGACGATGGGGGTGGAGGGGGATGATCTCATGATAAGATCATCGCAAGATCCGTCCATTCAGTCTACACATGGCATGTGATGTCTTGGGAGGAAGAGGATGTTGCGCCCACCATTTTGTCCCACTCCGGAAATGAGCGGAGGAGTGCTTGTTTGCAAATGTAAGTGGTGTTGTTGTTTTTTTAAAAAAACAAACCCTCCCTTTTCCCCCACCCTACCCCACCTCCAATGTGCACAGAGCTCCTGAGGAGCTCTGTGTCCCATGCCCAGTTCCCAGTTCCTCACAGTTACTTGCGAGGAGCCGGTACAAAACCGGGACAGCCGGCAACATGACCCGCATTCTTGGGATCATCCTGAGACACTGGGAAAATTTGGGATAGAAGGTTAGGGTGATATTCCAGAGAAAGGGGGATCATTACTTCCTGCCCCCGGGATCCCCTGTGCGTCATGTGGTCACACAGGGATGATCCCTGGGATATTGCGCTGTCTAGCCATGCCCTATATCTTATGAATGTGCCAGTGATGACATTTGTAATATTGCTTAAAACGTTTCACTTTGGAAAACTGTGCATGCAGGGTTCCCTCCTTTCCCACCCCCCTTTCCTAATTTACATCAGTGGTGGGGGTTGCCTACATTTTTTATTTACAATATAAAATCATGAAATAAAACAACAGCCAGTAGGGCTGTGCTCCGCTCCGTTTTGGTTCCTCAAATCCCGAATGGAGTGACCTGATCCACCTCTGCCAAACGCTGATACGAATCGGGTCAGGGGAGCTGTGGATTGAGGCGAAACAGTTCGCCTCAATCCGGAGCTCTGAATGCAGGTAAGTGGGGGGGGGAGGGGGCTCACCGGTCATCACTGACATCGCTGCACGAAGCCAGGTAAGGAAGCAGGGGGGAGGAGGGCTTATCTGTCTCTGGAACATTCTGGTGCTGGCTTCAACTGAGGCCCAGGCCTCAAGCTGGAAGCAGGCTGCGGCCACTTCTGGCTTGAAACCTGGGCCTAAGTTGAAGCCACTGCGAAGGACACAGGTATGTGGGGGGGAGGGGGCTTACCTGGCTCTGCCACCGCAGTATATGCGGTGATGGTGGCGGAGCCAGGTAAGGGGGTTTGGGGTAGGGGGCTTACCTGTGTCCATTGCAGTCCAGAACCAGCTTCAACTGAGGCCCAGGCTTCAAATCAGAAGAGCCCTGCCTTCTTCCAGCTTGAAACCTGGGCCTCAGCTTAAGCAGGTGCCAGGCCACGACAGACACAGGTAAGTGGGGGGCGACTTACATGGTGCTGCCACCTCCGTCGCAGCTCGTGCAGCGATGCTGGTGGAGCCTGGTAAGGTGCAGGTTGAGGGGGGCTTATTCGGCCCCCATTTTGTCCCTCCTTACCCACTTACCTGCCTCTGCCATTCACCGTGGAGGCAAGTAAATGGGGAAGGGGGGGGCAAAATCTTGATCCGGCCCTCTGGATCTCACTCCGCAGAGCAGAGTGGGAGAGGGTCGGTTCGACCCGAAGCATTTCGGGCCCAATCTGAAAGTTCCGGATTGGGCCACGAAGCAGTTCGGGGGATCCGTGCATAGCCCTAACAACCAGGAATACCCATATTGGCCACTTTTCTCTCGTTGCATAAAGGGCCTTCATAACGGTGTTTCAGTGCTATCTTTTTCATCTTCCATAGAGTTTTGTTCGTCCTTGAAAACTCTCTGGAGTGCAACCTTCAATGACACTCTGGGTTTACCTTTCTTCTGTCTTCTCCCAACGAAGAAATATATCAGTGGGTTGATGCTACTGTTGAGAGACGCACAGGCAAAGCCAGTTACCATGAGGCTGTGATGTGGAGCGTAAAAAGAGTGAATTACATAGAAAGCATTCATTGGAAAGGCAAAAAGGAGGAAGAAGAGGAGTGCCAGCAAGATGGCCATGACAAGCATTCCCTGCTGGCGTTGTTTTGATTTACAGCAGACGTGGATGAATAAGGTCAGTGTGGAGATGAGCATGAGAGGCATGCAAAGCAGAGCATTCACTATAAGCTGAAACCATAGTGGGGCATTTCCAAAGCTCCCAGTCATTTGGAGAGTGAAGTGAATTCCAGAGAGCAGGAAGGAGAGGATCCATATCAGAGAACACACAATGGTGGATAAGCGTGGTGGCCGGTGGCATCGATGCCAAAGTGGGAAGAGGACAGCCACACACCTGTCGATGCTGATAGCGGCCAGGAGAAATTGACCAGTAGAATACATGAAGAAAAAGAGTTCAAGAAATAATAGAAAAAACACAGAGAGAACATAATTTCTATTGTACAGATTTACCACAATCACAAATGTAGAGGTAGCGAGGAGTGAGATGAGGACACCAAAGTCAGCTATGGAGAGGTTCAGGATGTAGGTGGTGAAAGGATTCCTCTTTATGCGGAAGCCAAGAAGCCAAATGACACGCCCATTTCCCACCAGCCCCAACAAGCAAATCATTACAATGAAGCTGTTGATAAGATGTTTTGATAAATTATCCAAATGTTGCTCATTTGTGATGTTAATTGGAAGTCCAATGCCAATACTGACATTAACAATTCGATAAACCTGTGGGCTGTATTCAGAATCTCCAGAAGAACTAAAGTCGTCAATACTCATAACTGGTTTTGGCCCATTCATAATTGTGAAGTCTTCATACTTTCGCCTGTTAATAGAAAGAGACAAAGGGAAATCAATTGCTACTATGGAGCCAGAGAAAAGATATTGCCAAAGTTTTAATTAGGGCTGTGTATGGAGCCCCCAATCTGCTCATGATCCCGATCCACAACTTCCGGATTGGGTCTGCTCCGCCCTGCGTCGATCTGCTCCGTGGCGGTGCTCCAGATCTGGATCGGAGCTCTGTTTGCCCCCCTCATAGACTTGCATTGAAAATGTCAAACGACTATAAGTTTTTTAGTTTTAAAGTTAGAAACATCAAAATCGGCACCACAAGAGCTTATAAATGTATCCAGATACATGCCCATTTTAAAGGAAATCTGAGCATCCCTTGATTTTTAATGATTTTTTTAAAAGTTTTAACCCTCAACCCTAACCCCAATCAACAAACCTGCAAACTAGGCATGTGCTCCGCTCTGATTAGGAGTGGAGAAGCAGTAGTGAATTGGCCTGCTCCACCTTACCCAGAGGCGGACCGCGGACCCCTAGAAGCAAGGCGAAGAGAAGCGGCCATTTTTCGGAGCTCCTATTTCAGGCGGACCGCTCCGGTCAGCATCTTGAAACATTTCACCCATAGGATTGCATTGCGGGAAATAATCGCGGATAACTGGGTTGTTTTTGAAGCTATCGTTCTGAAAATTCTTGTGCACAGAGAGTCGTGGATGGGGGTCATTTTGAGACTACTCTCACCTCTCTGCGTCGTGCGGGTCGCGTGCTAGAATTTTTAAAAAATCGGGTAAACAAACGGACAGCGCGGGTCAAACGGCGGTTTTCACCCATAGGATTGCATTGCGGGAAATAATCGGGGATAACTGGGTTGTTTTTTAAGCTATCGTTCTGAAAATTCTTGTGCTCAGAGAGTCGTGGATGGGGGTCATTTTGAGACTACTCTCAACTTTCTGCATCATGCGGGTCGCGTGCTAGAATTTTTTAAAAATCGGGTCAACAAACAGGGACAGCGCGGCGGTTTGGGTTTTTTTTTTTTTGAAGTGATGACAGGCACATTCAACTCCCAATCCTGATGAGAACTGATCACCTCATGAAGCATCATCCTCCAATCCCAGCGTTGGAGGGGGGACTAAGGCAGAGCCACCCTGAGAGCTTTCTGCTTTGTGTCTCTTTGTGGGTTGGCGTTCGTGGAGAGAGGGTCTACTTAGCTAGCTGCTGCTGTGTACTTTGGAGATAGATTAGGATTTTAGCTTGGTGCGTGTGTTTGTTTGCTTCTTTCTGACTTTTATCTTAGTTTGCCCTGTGTTTTTCCCTTACTTTGATTTAATATAAACTTTATTTTTAAATTTTGGAGTGTGTGTTTGTTTGTTTGTTTGGTTGTCCCCCCCTTCCCTCTCTTAAAGCCTGACTGTGTTTCATCTTCCTTCTGCTTTTGTGAAAGCTTTCTTTTGAAAGCATACACACACTTCTTGTCCCATTTCCCTACATTTATTAGTAATATTCTTAAACATATTATTATATTCTTTTACATATTCTTAGTAGTATATATATTAGTATATTCTCATACATATTATTATTAGTATTAATATTTTATTCTTCTTATACATATTAGTAGTAGTGTTTGGTTGGTTCTTTCCCCCCCTCCCCTCTCTTAAATCCTGATTGTGTTTCTTTCTATCTATATACAAAAAAAACCAAAAAAATATTATTCTCTTTTTCTTCTCTGTGTAACTTGGACTGTGAGTGTGCTGTGTGTGCTTTTGTGAAGTGCAACAGCCACAGATTGAGCATTTTGGGGAAAGCATACACACACTTCTTGTCCCATTTCCCTACATTTAAACATATTCTTATATTCTTATACATATTCTTAGTAGTATATAGTATATTCTTATACATATTATTAGTAGTATTAATATTTTTTTCTTCTTATACATATTAGTAGTAGTATTAATATTTTATTAGTCATCATGAGAAGAGGGAGCCCGCTGATGGACCTAGACGAGGTCCTCAGCACAGTGGAGGGGGAGGAGGAGGAGGCGGTGGTCCTCCAGGATATGGGGGCTGAGGAGGAGCAGCAGCAGGCCGAGGCTCTCTCCCCAGTCTCATCCCACCCCTCTTCCGCTGCCACCCCTGTTTCTGTGGCAACACCAGAGAGCTCAGGCGGGCAATTGGTGTCACCACGGAAGCGAAAGACAAGTGTAGTGTGGGACCACTTTGAGGTGGGAGCGGATCCCCGCTTTGCTGTCTGTCGCCACTGCAAACTCACCCTGAGCAGGGGTTCATCGACAGGGCATTATGGAACCAGCAGCATGAAGATGCATCTTCACAGGCAGCACCAGGCGATCTTGCTGGGGAAAGAGGTGGGCAAGGCGACTGGTTCCAGGAGAAAGCTGAAGGCTGCTGCTGGCACTGCCACTCTAAGCTCTCCATCTCCCATCCCCACAAGGGTTAGGCAGGCAACCCTGCAGGACATGGGGTGGGGGAAGTATGGACCCACAAGATGGCGTTTTCCAATGCCCCCCCAGGGTGCTACTGTGGTGGGCCATCTGCCGGGACTGACTCCTCCCCAATACTAGATCTATGACATGTCACTCTGCCTGCCCCTCTGCTAGCCTGTCCTCCTCGGTGACCGACTCGCTGGGATGGTTTGCGTTTGCAATGCGTGACTAACTGCAGTACTGGCTTAGAAACCAGCCATCCTTGCCTCACTTCCTTGTGCCCCCAGAAATGCCCGCAGCCTGCCTGCCTGCCTGCCTGTATGCCCGCCTCCGCCGGGGTGCTGCTGTGGTGGGGCATCTGCCAGGACTGACTCCTCACCTGCTCTGCCTGCCTCTCTGCCCGCCTGGTGCCTGGGAGATGGGCTTTGTGGTTCGTGCCCAGCACCCTCCGGCACGCTTGCTCCCAGTCGTCCTCCTCTGTGCCCCTCAATGCATAACTGCTGGCTTAGAAAGAAACAACCAGCCATCTTTGCCTCACTTGCTCCTTGCGCCCACTTACGGGTTGGTTTGCTATGCGTTAGTGCTGCCTGCCTGCCTGCCTGTCTGCCTTCCCTCCCTTCTCGCCTTCCCTCCCTTCTCCCCTTCCCGCCTCGCAGGGATGGTGTCTTGCTTTGACTCAGGGGAGAAGTCCTTCCTGCGCTCACTTAGACTTTATCAAGTTCAATAATCCATTTTTCAAGTGTGGAAGAAGATTTAGGGTTATCTCATGGCATGTTGGGATTTCCTTTGAACTGGCCCCATTGAGCTGTCTGCATTGCAACTTTAATCCCTGACATACTGGAGTGCCCGATTTTCAAAACTTCCTCTAACATCAGGGGATGATGGGATTGCCTTGAAATTTGGCATCCATGTGGACACATGGGTAAGCTGTCATGGGACCAAAGGATAGGTTTCTGACGTGCAAATTGACGTAGTTGTAGAATGGGACTTGATTTGGAGTGCCAAAAATCAGGGGATGATGGGATTGCCTTGAGTCTGGGCGTCCATGTGGACACATAGATAAGCTGTCCTGGTGCCGAGTTTGAGGTTTCTAACATGCAAATTGATGGAGCTATCCCAAGGGGTGTGAATGGGGTGCCCAATTTTCAAAAATTCGCCAAAAATCAGGGGATGATGGGATTGCCTTGAAACTTGGCGTCCATGCGGACACATGGATAAGCTATCATGGTGCTGAGTTTGAGGTTTCTGACGTGCAAATTGACGTAGTTGTAGAATGGGACTTGATTTGGGGTGCCAAAAATCAGGGGATGATGGGATTGCCTTGAGTCTGGGCGTCCGTGTGGATACATAGATAAGCTGTCCTGGTGCCAAGTTTGAGGTTTCTAACATGCAAATTGACGGAGCTATCCCAAGGGGTGTGAATGGGGTGCCCGATTTTCAAAAATTCCCCAAAAATCAGGGGATGATGGGGTTGCCTTGAAACTTGGCGTCCATGCGGACACGTGGATAAGCTATCATGGTGCCAACTTTGAGGTTTCTAACATGCAAATTTACGTAGTTGTAGAATGGGACAATTTGGGGTGAGTTAAGCCGCGACAAAAATCAGGGGATGATGGGATTGCCTTGAGTCTGGGCGTCCATGTGGACACATGGATAAGCTTTCATGGTGCCGAGTTTGAGGTTTCTAACATGCAAATTGACAGAGCTATCCCAAGGGGTGTGAATGGGGTGCCCAATTTTCATAAATTCCCCAAAAATCAGGGGATGATGGGATTGCCTTGAAACTTGGCGTGCGTGTGTATACATCCATGAGGTGTCATGGTGCCAAACATGAGGTTTCTAACTTGAACAGAAAAAAAGTTGTATACTTTTTTAGCTTTCAATGCAACCCTATGGGGGGGGGAAAACGGAGCTCCGATCCGGATCCGGATCTCCGAGCGGAGTGGGGCAGAAGTGGGCGGAGCGGGGGCGGGGCGAAGCGGCCCGCTCCAAAAATGGCGGATCTGCAAGTGAAGCGGAGCGGGGGGTCCGTGCACACCCCTACTGCAAACATCTCCATCACTTTTCAAGTTAGAAACATCAAAATGGGCACCACGATAGCTTCTAAATGTATCCACATTCATGCCCATTTTGAAGGAAATCCAAGCATCCCATGAATTTTGGGGAATATTTGAAAAATCCCCCCATTTTAAGAAAGGCACTTATCTCCGTCATTTTTGCAGTTAGAAACTTGAAATTGGGAACCATCATAACTTCCACCTAGATCCTTATCCATGCCCATTTTCAGGGAAATCCGAGCATGCCCTGATTTGGGGGGAATTTTTACAAATATTCCCACACCTCATTTACAGAAATGCAAATATGTCAGGGATTTTTCCAGATACAGACCTGTGAGTGGGCACCATGAGAGCTTCCACATAGATGGTTATTCATGCCCATTTTGAAGGAAATCTGAGCATCCCCTGATTTTGGGGGAATATTTGAAAAACATCCCCTCCACCTCATTTTCAGAAATGCATCTATCTCAGGGATTTTTTAAGCTGCAGACAGCTAACTGGGCTTCTAAATCGATCCTTATTCATGGCCATTTCAAAGGAAATCTGAACATGCCCTGAATTGTGGGGAATATTTAAAGATAAACCTAAATAAGAATCTTCAACACTTCAAAAATTAACAAGGAACTTCAAGAAGTCTAAACAGAGTGAGCGCAGCAGCAATGCAGCTGCCTTTTCATCACCTGGAAGGACTAATGCCCTGAGTCAAAGCAAGACATGCACAAAACGGCCCTGTGAGGTGGGCACAGAAGAGGAGAGGCAGCAGGTGGCGGCTATGCCCCTGAAGCACAGGGAGCAAGCATGCAAGAGGCTTGTGGGGTTGACCCACACAACCCATCTACATCTCCCAGGCACCAGGAGGGCAGAGAGGCAGGCAGAGAGGTGCTACACACACATACACACACACACACACACACACCGAGCCATAGATCTATGGGGAGTAAGTCCCAGGCAGCAGATCCCAATACCCACAATGACAGCACAGAGGCAGAAGCGGGAAGGCGGGCATGCAGCAGACATTTCTGGGGGCACAAGTAAGTGAGCCAAGGATTGTTTCCACTTTCCAGGCCATTCAAAGCCAGTAATGCAAACCAACGCTGTCAGGCAGGAACAGTACAGAGAGATGCCTTCTGCATCCTATAACTAATAGGGGGCTAAGAGGATAAAAGTAAACCTTTGCCTTCCTTGTTTCAGAGTTGATTGACTGCACTGTGATCACAGCCATTATTAAACAACAACAATAATAACGTTAATAATAGCAGTGCTAATATTAATAATATAATCACAACAACAATAAGAACTTGAACCACAATGAAAGCCTGCCTGACTTCACTGAAGAGGGAAAGCCTTGGCTATGGGGTGGTAAATAAATTTAATAAACAAACAAACAAACAAACAAACACAGGAGGGGTGGAATTAAAAGCAGCAGTGTTGCTGAATCTAGGAATAATCATAACAACAAGAATATTTTTTTTAAAAGGCTTTGTTTGACTTTATTATCAGTAAGGGGAAAGTGGATGTGCCCAGCAGGACAGGGGACTGTCACCCGTCATTTGGCTGCTCCTGTCTAGGTACGTGCCTTTGAGAAGCGACATCACACTTCAACTCATGCAACTCATTGGCTTCTCCAATGGCTAGCCTTTGGAGGGTTCTGATGACCCCCAAGGCAGGGCAGTGTGCTCTGGGCATGTCCACATGCTGTATGGACATCATCCCCTTGCATCACATCTATTCAGTTGTTACCCAAGGTTGTGGTGGGGTACCTTGCAGTGGTGTGTTGCCTATCTGTTATTTTACTTAGTATATGATTTAAGGTTGTGTGTGAGAGTTTACTGGGGCTACTGCTTCAAAACACTGAAAAGTCTGATCGAAAGACAAAGAAATCAAAGTTACTAGTTGGAAGCGACTGAACGAATAAACAACAAAAAGTATACCAAGTTACTAAGTATCCCGTTTTGCTTATCCCCCCCCTCCAACATTGGGATTGGAGGATGCTTCACATCAGGTGATCACTTATCACGATTGGGCGTTGAATCTGTCAATCATCAAGGTGGGAAAAAAGCGCTTCCCCCCTCCCGTTTTAGCCATTCCCTAGAAATTATAGCAAGCAAACCGCACGACGAAAACTTCTGAAAGTTGACACAAATGACCGCCAATCATTAATGTCTATGCACAGTAAGTTTCAGGGATCTAGCTTTAAAAAAGAAGAAGTTATAGTCGTATTTTCGGCCAATGCAAACCTATGGGGAAATAAACCAAAATGGCGGGCGGAGCACTGAAAACAGGCAGAGCACTCCGCAAATGGGAGGTCCACTTTGTGATGCTTCACTAAGCCACTGACTTGCTTCGCATCCACCTTTAACAGAGGTGAATCAGGCCGCTCCGATGCTGCTTCTACGACCATAAGCAAAGCAGAGCACAGCCCTAGTTTTAATTCCCCATGTATCAAAATGTCAGCATTACTTCCTGTGCAACTTGTTGACTGCTACTTATGATACATACATTTGATAAATAAAATTAACCTTATGATATATTGAGGATATTAGGTTTCAAAATTTCAGTTTTATTTTCCCCCCATGTAGTGATCCCCATGTGGTCTTTTCATTATTATTATTATTATTATTATTATTATTATTATTATTATTATTATTAATTATTTATTTATATAGCACCATCAATGTACATGGTGCTGTACAGAGTAAAACAGTAAATAGCAAGACCCTGCCGCATAGGCTTACAATCTAATAAAATCATAGTAAAACAATAAGGAGGGGAAGAGAATGCCAACAGGCACAGGGTAGGGTAAAACTAACAGTATAAACTCCACACAACATCAAGTTTTAAAAGCTTTAGGAAAAAGAAAAGTTTTTAGTTGAGCTTTAAAAGCTGCGATTGAACTTGTAGTTCTCAAATGTTCTGGAAGAGCGTTCCAGGCGTAAGGGGCAGCAGAAGAAAGCTATATTTTTTCCAGCCATTCACCTTAGACCCTGGTACTCTGGGAATGTGTGTGTGTGGGTGAGTGGGTGGGGGGAATAAATCACCCTGGAGCCACACCTAAACATCCCTTTTAAGTTTACAAATGAAAGCCTTGCACTGTTCTCTGGTATTTCTGCAGGTGGCAGCTGTGCACAGCTATCCTTCTTTTCATACCTATAGTTGAATACTATGATTTCCCATCCTTCTATGGGAACTACAGGAAGTGTGCTTGCTATCAAAGCTGGCCGGATGCCAGAGGGGGGCGCAAGTTATTTTTTAAAAGTTCAAATAAGAACCATCATTTGGCCAATTCAGAAAATGATTACAGAACATTCCAAGGACAGTATCCAATGGCTCCATTCTGCAAACACAAATACTACTAGATGAGTAGCTCCAGATCTTTCCATTGTGTAAATGGTGAGGCAGGTGGCTAC
The DNA here is from genome assembly GCF_023053635.1 of Elgaria multicarinata webbii. Classification (NCBI taxonomy): domain Eukaryota; kingdom Metazoa; phylum Chordata; class Lepidosauria; order Squamata; family Anguidae; genus Elgaria; species Elgaria multicarinata. The sequence continues at coordinate 107,481,360 of NC_086177.1, read as the reverse complement.
TAGGAGGAGGGCTTTCTCCACTCTGGCACCCCGGTTGTGGAATGAGCTCCCCAGAGAGGTCCGCCTGGCGCCTACACTGTACTCCTTTTGTCGCCATCTGAAGACCTTTTTATTCACTCAGTATTTTAACACTTACTTTTAACTTAAATTTAAATTTTACTGTTCTAACTGTATGTTAATCTTATATCAATTTTGCTGCGTGGTTTTATCCTGGTTGTGCTTTTTATACTGTATTTTGTAATTGTGCTTTTAACCTGTTGGTTGTCTTACTATGATTTTAATTTTTGTGAACCGCCCAGAGAGCTTCAGCTATTGGGTGGTATAAAAATGTAATAAATAAAATAAATAAAATAAATGGTTGCCCATTTATTTATTTATTTATTACATTTCTATACTGCCTAATAGAAGAAGCTCTCTGGGCGGTTCACAAAAATTAAAATCATAGTAAGACAACCAACAGGTTAAACACACAAATACACAATACAATATAAAAAGCACAACCAGAATAAAAACCACGCAGCAAAATTGATATAAAATTAAAATACAGAGTTATGCTTCTAGATCTTATTGCACAACATGCAAGTGAACTACAGGTTGAAAAATGGGTTGGGTTGAACAATGTGTTGGAGGAGCAGAATACACAACTAGTTGCACAACAGGTTGCAAAGTGAGTTGAAGAAAAGTTATGCACAACGTGTTGCACAATCACTGCCACAACTGCACTTTAGTTGGAATATTCACCTGTGGATTGTATGGAATCTAGTTTCTGGTAATGCAACATCATTTGGATGCTGGATACTGCCTGGAAACTAGAACTAATGAAAAGAATTGTTGCTACATGGTATCATGGGTCTTCTGGTGACCATACATCTGGTTTGGCCTGGACATGTCCGGAAATGGAAGGGCCAAACTGGGTCCATACAGTACTTTTTTGTACTGTTTTTATTTGTATTTTTTTTAACTTAAGCTTCTTGACTCACTGGCCTTCTCCCACTGGCCAGAGTTTATTCCGAAGTTATTGCTTTCCCCTCTAAAGGGCTGCTAGAATAAAAAGCCCTAATGAGCAAAGTCAGAGATTCCTGGTGTTTTCTATGCTAGTGCCATAATATATTTATGTTCTTACAAAGGACTTGGTCTTCTCATTTTTATAGGTTGAGCAGCACTTTTGGAATTAATGTAAACTTATTTACAATCTAAATTGAATTCAGTGAAGCACTTTTCTTTGCAGAATAAACTTGAATTGCCTCATTTAGTAAGTTAGAGCATTCATTTATTTTTTAAAATAAAGGACTAAGGTGTTTGGATTCTTTAAAAAAATTACAGGAATCACAGTCGTGATTCCTGTAGTTAAGGGCCGTCAGTAAAACGAGCATTCCGCCATGTTAAATGGAATTGCTGGGGGGTGGGTCAACCTAGCAGCCTAAAATAAAAAATATTTCAGGAATCTTTCTGAAACGCGGTACTGCCAGAAAGAAATGCTGGCTTTACATTCCCTGCGCGTTTCAGGGAGATTCCTGCAATATTGAGGGCTGGGTGGGAGTTTAAAGCAGAAAATTGGGGGGGGGGGAGTATGTCTGTCCAGATCTGCTTCGTTTTACTGGTTGGCAACCTTTTTTTGCTCACTTATAGCGCCAAATTGGGACCCTTACCTTCCAATCCATTGATGGGATTGTGTTCCCCTGTCCTCCTCATTGATGGAATGGCCTTTCTTTTTAAAATATCTGCTTCCGTTGATTTTTTATTAATTTATTTGCATCCAATGTTAGCCTATGGGACTCCGATAAGCTCATGCATGTGCCTCAGGTTCCAAGAAGGGAGGGGGGAGAAGGGAGTGAGTGGGAGAGAGTCTGGGAGCAAGCAAGGCCATCCTCTGGGGGGGCAGGGCCTCCTTCTAGCACCCGGGCCTGCAGCCGCGCAAGGAGCTCACCTCAGCTGGGCCCAGGCTTCCTCCCAGTGTCTCCGCCGCCTCCCTGCCTCGATGGGGCCTTGTACTTTGTCTGCAAGATCGTGCAGAGCAAGTACAAGGCCCCATCGACGCTGAGGGAGGGGGCTGTGGGACGCATTCTGGGACTGCCTGGAAGCGCCCCCCCCACTCCCTGCCTAGGCCGAGTGGAAGAAGAAGAAGAAGAAGAAGAAGAAGAAGAAGAAGAAGAAGAAGAAGAAGAAGAAGAAGAAGAAGAAAGCTGCAAGCAAGCAGGAGAAGAAGCAATTAGAAGGTAAGACTGAGGGGGGTCGGTGGGGGGGGATGGTGGCTAGGTGAATGTAGAGGGCTGGCTGCTTAAGAGCTTTATTACACCAGCGCTATACCTTGCAATCACTGCAAATTGCATGCAAAGGACTCAGAAGTTTTCCACCTTAAAATCAGCTTTTATTGTGAAGTACTCTCATGCATCCTGCTTTAATTGTGCTTAATTTTCAAAAAAAAATATGCAATTTCCCCCTTAAACTCACACGGTGGTTTGCAAAGGATTGCTGCAAAACAACAATGTCTAAAGCTGGTAGCTCTGTGCTGCAGCAGCAGTAGCAAGACAACTGCAAAAGCAGGTACATGGGTGCTGGTGTGAACTGTATTTAGCTTGCACGCTTGAAAATTGTACAGATTCCTGCCTTTGAAGTGTTAATCTCGAAGTCTTACTAGAGGAGTTTGGGTGTGTGTATGGATAAAACTCTGTAAAAATATTTCTCTTAAGACATTGTCAGGGATGTCTGTCAGGGATGCTTTAGGGTGGATTCCTGCATTGAGCGGGGGGGGGGGGCAGGGGGTTGGACTCAATGGCCTTGTAGGCCCCTTCCAACTCCTTCCAACAGCTATTCTATGGTTCTGTGTGTCTAGATATTAATTTTAAACAGTTTTAGGCTATTTGCAGTTCCATCCTTTTCTATTATAAGTAAAATGATTCAGACTTTCTTTTAAAAACAAACAAAAGCAGGCATTAGTTTGCAGCAGAAATGTCAGTATTTAGAATCATAGAATAGCAGAGTTGGAAGGGGCCTACAAGGCCATCGAGTCCAACCCCCTGCTCAATGCAGGAATATAGTGGCAGTTTCTTTCTTTCTTTTCCACTGGAGATTGTATTAGAACCTCATCTTTGCTTAGGTGAAGGAAAAGCAATTAAGTTAAAATAATTTATTTATTTATTTAAGAACTTCAATTTTAACTGTGGCAATATTCTTCCTTCAGGAAACATTACTTCATAGACCACCGTGATCCTTCTAGACTCCCTTTGCAGCCTTTTTTATTTTAAAGATTAAAAAAAAGGCTGTTTCTCTAAGGTTTGAGAAGGCTTTCTTTAAAATACAGTCTTTCTTTAAAAATAGGACACTTTAGACATGTTTGAGCTCTATAGAGGAACCATACTTGTCCATAGGAATCCATGGCAAAGCGCTCTTTGTGATTTGAGGAACTGAGTAAGGGAACCCTGGAGACAATTTAGACTGACCAAAACCCTATTCCTCCTTCTGAAGAGGTCTGGATTAATACTATTCCCCCTTCTGAAGAGGTCTGGATCACATCTCTAGAAGCTGGCTTATCCGCTTCCTAGAATTTGGGATTGTAAAGATTACCCCCTGATTAATTAATTTGTTTATTTATTGTATTTACATACTGCCCCATGGCCAAAGCTCTCTGGGCAGTTTACAAAAGTTAATGAGCTCTTCATTCTGAAACATGTTGGGCATAATAATAATTAAAATAATACATTGAAAATATTTTCTCTTTTTGCATCCTGTTACTGGAAGCATCACTGGGGTAGATGAAGAAATACTCTTAAGTCCATAAGGGTGTAATCTTATGCATGTTGAGAGGGGGTGAGGCCTACAACTGCCAGCATGCCCCAACCCGCAAGACTGGCTGAGGAATGCTGGGAGTTGTAGGATTTTTACTTTTCTGTCTAAAAATGCATAGGATTGAACCATTGGGCCAGGTTCAGATATTATTTAAACCTTATATTCAAGTAATGAGGTAAATGTATTGTAAACCACCCAGAGAGCTTTGTCTATGGGGAGGTATATAAATGTAATAAATAATAAATAATGATTTATTGCTAGTTTTGCAAAAAATATTTCATGCCAACTTTTTATGATCGGATGTCTGGATCACATTGTCAATGGAATAAGTTTCTAGGTGTTCAGCTATACATTGGGGCACTGAATAGCTGCTGAGAATAAGTTTGATACAATTCTGAAAGTTACTGTACCGTTTCCACCCTTATAAATAAACGAACAAAACTGTCATAGCCCCCTGAATCACAGCAATTCATTTTTAATCATAGAATAGTAGAGTTGGAAGGGGCCTATAAGGCCATCGAGTCCAACCCCTGCTCAATGCAGGAATCCACCCTAAAGCATACATTACAGATGGTTCTCCAGCTGCCTGTTGAAGGCCTCTAGTGTGGGAGAGCCCACAACTTCCCTAGGGAACTGGTTCCATCAATCTTCTCTTCTCCAGGCTAAACATGCCCAGTTGTTTCAGTCTCTTCATGGAGTTTCGTTTCCAAACCCCTGATCATCCTGGGTGCCCTCCTCTGAACCTCTCCAGCTTGTCTCCATCATTCTTACTATATCAGCTATATTGGAACGTTGAGAGAAAATGGCTGCCTCCTCTAGCAAATATTGTCAGTGTCTTTTCGCGGGTGGGTTATTCTAAAGCCTCCGCCTCCAACCCCAGCATCCTGGCTTCGAAGCCTGGAGCGGGCGGTGAGTGAAGGGAGGTAAGTGAGCGCATGGCGGGCGAGGGAGTGCAAGCTGCAGAAGCCCTGACCTCTTTTGTATCTGATTACTCTAGTATAGCTCCTGCAGCTTGCACGGTTGTGATGAAAAGGGAATTTCACCAGGTGTCATTTGTATATATGGAGAACCTGGTAAAATCCCCTCTTCATCACAACAGTGAAACCTGCAGGAGCTATACTACAGTGACCGCATTTAAAAGAGGGCAGGGCTTTCGTCATCCTTTACAAAAAGCCATGAAATTCAATGAACAAAAAACCTACGGTTTATAAAACAACGTTAAGGCTGTACACTTTTCCACCAAGCACCAAAAAGCAGGGAAATTGAGAGTTAAGGCTCGCCAGCCTTAACGCCACATCCTCCCTAAGGAGGCAGAAAGTACCAGTGAAATTCTCATTCTGCCAAAGCAGATAAACCATGAGGACAGGATGGAGAATAGGATATGCAGAGGTGACTGTGGGGTTGTGGAAAACTGATGACAAACAACTTAGAGCCACCTACTTCTTTTTTTGTTTAGAGCAGCCCTTCCCCAACCTGGTGCCCTCCAACGGTGTTGGACTGCGGCGACGGAGCAGGTAAGAAACCCCACCCCCTCCTGCCTGGCCCTGCTGCCAGGTAAGCCCCAACCCACTTACGTGTTCCATCGTCACTGGGCCCGGGCTTGAACTGAGCACCCTGGTTCATCCGGAAGCTCAATTCAAGCCTGGGCCCGGGGACGACGGAGCAGGTAAGCAACCCCCTCCTGCCTGGGCCCTTACCTAGACCCACTGCCACTGCTGTGCAAACTGCAGCAACGGCTCCAGGCAAGCCCCCACCCCAGCCCACCCCCACTTACCTGCTCCGTTGTTGCTGGGCCCCGGCTTGAATCGAGTGCCCTGGTCCACCCAGAAGCAAGTCTGCACCTGCAGCCTTGCTTCTGGGTGGACTCAGGGGCTCGATTCAAGCACGGGTCAGGCCATGATGGAGAAGGCAAGTGGTGGGGTGCGGGGGGGGCTTGCCTGGAGCTGCCACCGCAACAGTTTGTGCAGTGGCGGCTCCAGGTAAGGGGCCAGGCAGGAGGGGGGCTGGCTGCAGCTGCCGCACTTTGTGCAGCGGTGGCAACAGGTCCAGGTAAGGGGCCAGGTGTGTGTGTGGGGTGTTCTTACCTGCTCCGTCGTCGCCTGGCCCAGGCTTGAATTGAGCCCCTGGGTCCACCCAGAAGCAAGGCTGCAAGTGTGGCCTTGCTTCCAGGTGCACCAGGGTGCTCAGTTCAAGCCCGGGCCCAACGACGACAGAGCAGGTAAGCGGGGTGGGGTGGGGGGCTTGCCTGGAGGCGCCGCCCTACGTTCCTCATCCTGCTGTCCCAGCATTCCTGACCATAGGACATACTGACTTGCAATGATGGATCGTCGTAGTCCAACACCTTTGGAGGGCACCAGGTTGGGGAAGGGCTGCTCTAAACAAAAAAAGAAGTAGGTGGCTCTAAGTTGTTCGTCATCAGTTTTCCACAACCCCACAGTCACCTCTGCATATCCTATTCTCCATCCTGTCCTCATGGTTTATCTGCTTTGGCAGAATGAGAATTTCACTGGTACTTTCTGCCTCCTTAGGGAGGATGTGGCGTTAAGGCTGGCGAGCCTTAACTCCCAATTTTCCTGCTTTTTGGTGCTTGGTGGAAAAGTGTACGGCCTTAACGTTGTTTTATAAACCGTAGGTTTTTTGTTCATTGAATATAATTATGAATGTTTATAATTTGCTATGGTTTAGTTCAACAAACCAGTGCATGTCTACTTAGCATCACAGGGCAATCTATACATCTCTACTCAGAAGTTCAATAGGTTCTATTTCCAAGAAAGTGTTGTTTTTAAATGAATACTGTTTGTTTTTATACTGTTGTTTTTAGGTTTATGATGATTTTTAAGTTTTGAATACTTTTTTAATGTTTACTGTTTTTAACTTTTGTAAACCGCCCAGAGAGCTTCGGCTGTGGGGCGGTATATAAATGTAATAAATAAATAAATAAAGTAAATGTAGAGTGCAATCCTATGTATGTTTCAACCAAAAAATGCCCTGCAACTCCCAGGCAGGATCTACACTTATGGTTTAAAATGTTAGCAAAAGGGTTACGATAACTTATTAGGTCACATGACGCTATGCTCGTAGCATTATTTCATTGTTTATTTAGCTTCTATCATTTTATTTTTTCCATTGTTATGTGTAAACAGCATTGCAAGTCTTCTTATGTGCTCCCTTACTGTGTTATTGTTTTGTGTCACTGAATTTAGCCAATTGCTTTCCTGGTGGCGTTTATACTTCTAGTGAAAGAGCTACATCATTGGAGGCTGGTGACTCCGATGTCAGCAAGGCAGCGAATTTGCTCCAAGTTTCAGGCCAAATCAGGCAGAAATCTAAGAGGCACAGACAGCTCTCAGAGATGGAGCTGTTTACTAGGAAGTTCCACTCACCCCAGGCTTAATCTGAACTGCATCGAATCTGAACTCAGTATATGGGCTTAAGCAAGTTTAAGCGTAACTCTATGTTCACTCTTATATATCTATGAACTGCATGGAGACCATGAAGTGGGAGGAGCAAAGAGATGTGTGAGGAAGAGAAAGACCAAGCTACAGTGATAAAACAAACAATGTGTCCTGCTCTACTGAATGAATATTGGTAAAGCAAATTACTGGAGTGTGCCCTGTGACATTTTAAAATGACACAAATTAAAACGTTTTAAGTGGTAGGAAAAAATGTAATAAGCAGTAGTGTAGATCCACGCCCAGTATGCTCTAGCCAGTCATAAATTGTAGGACTTTTTTCAGTCTAAATATGCTCAAAATTGCATCCTTGGTGATTCATTATAGACATTATGGCTCCACTAGACATTATGGCTCTATGTGGGATTGCAGACAGCTACTGCTGTCAGTTTAGACAAAAGAGCAAAAGTAGACATCCTAGCACATTCCAGTTGTTTTAGACCACTACTCCCATAATCTCTGACTATTAGCCATGTGGGATGTGGCTGAAAGGTTTGTCATCTAAAAGTTTCAAGAGGGTACCTACTTGCCTACTTCTGTAATAGAAGCTTAGATGGACCTCTAGCTTGGCAATTCAGTATAAGGCACATGCATATGTTCCCATAGGTAACCTTTCCATGTGTGTGCTACTACCATGAAGCACCAGAATCATTTATTTCTAACAAACCAGCTTCCTGTAGGGCACCGTTTCAAATAGATCCCGCCAATGCTTACTCTTTCAAGGAAAAAAAATCATTATCAATCACAAAGTGGATATAGAAACTACTGATTTTGGGTGGGTGATGCAGCCTCAAAGGTTTCGATTCTTTGTCTGCCCCCACTATGCCCCATACTGATCTCCAACTGATGCCTCAATCTATTTAACACCATTCCCTTATTTCCACTGTTAACTTTCCCAGGATGATGATTTACATTGTTACCTGATTAAATCCATAACCTTACACCCACATACTATGATTTACCACTAGCACAGTGTCAAGCAGGAAATGGGTCTTCTAGGATCTCTGCAAAATGTTATATAGCTTGTTACATGTCTAAAAATATTATTTAATAGCATAGCATACTTACCAAGTCTCTGAGATATGAAAAGGACTAACTTTGAAGGGATGAACTTTACCTATAAAGTGGAAAATATATTTGTGTCATGTATGTCCAGAAATGTTTACTCACTTAAATATGAGTTAAAAACTTGAAATTTGTCACAGTGATAGGTCTGGCTGTACAAGGTAACAGAAAAAATATAAAAAACATGAATTTTGGGGTTTTACATATTTCTTTAAAGAATTTAATAAAAACCCAGGTTTATACCTACAACTCCCAGCATGCCTTGGGCAGAACTCCCAGCATGCCTTGGGCAGGAGGCCAGATTTACCAGCTTTTGGTGGCCATAGTGATTCCTAAGGTCAGTCTCGAGAAGTCAACTCAATTCCACATAAAAGGAAAGAATCCACATAAATGGGCTGCATCCACTTGCAGTGCCTCCCCCCACCTTCCATGTGTGGTTTTAAAGTCATAACTATTTAAAACAGTATGACTTTGAGAGGCTGAACTCTGGACCTGCTCAAAAGCCCCCCGTCCTGATATCACTGCTTTCTCAGAAACAGAAGGAAGCACATGTGCAGCCTTCACTCATAAGAGGGAGGGAGGAAAGGGAAGCACTCTGCACATGCCCAGAAATAGGCTCAATGAAGGAAGGCAAGTAGGTGGACCAGCCCTGACCCTTCAGTACAGGCTTCTGATGGAGCACTTGGTGGGAAAGGAGTGCCTGGGCATGTCCACTGACAGCTGCTTACTTCCCCTCCTTTGCAATACTACACCTCAATCATCTGTTGAAGAGCAGCATCAGCAATGAGAGGACGGAAGCACCTGTCAGAGGACGTGGGCACCTGCGGGCTGCCAAAGGCATGCTGGGAGGTGTAGTACTGGCATTTAGAGTGGCTGATTTGAAATAAAACATGGGTTAGCAAACCAGGTTACTATGTGCAAACCACATCACTATCTCTCAGCCCTAACTCAGCCCCCACTTTCCTGACCTCTCTTTGTTCTGTCTTTGTTCTCCTTCTACCTGACTTTCCCCAACTGCCACTCACCTTGCCCACCATTCCATTCTAGCCTCGGCTGTCAGTCACTCCTCCATTCACTCTTCTGTTTCAATAGTAAAGTCAGGCTTTTACATCAGAATCATAAACTTTATTCAGTAATTCCTTCATCTGTCTTGGAACATTGAGGTTTTGTTATAACAGAAAAAAAAAATACCACAGCATGTGTCTTGGAATGCTGTGGGTTAGTTATAACAGAAAAAAAGCAGCATAAAAATTCCATCAAGTTAAAAGGCCTTGGTAAATATTTTTTTAAAAAAATCACTTGGCACTTAAAAGCCATTGATGCAGTCATGAGGCAAGCCTGCCTGGGAAAAAGAAATCCACAAGCAGGGTGCCACAGCTAAGAAGACCTGCTCTCCAGTTGACTTTCACCACACCTCAGATGGTGTTCAAAGATTAACATGTTATTCAGGGACCTGGTGAAATTCTCTCTTTAGCAGTTAAAGCTGCAGGAGCTATGCTAGAGTGACCAGATTTAAAAGAGGGCTGGGCACCTGCAGCTTTAACTAGGGTGATGAAGAGGAAATTCCACCAGGTTCTTCATATATACAAATGACACCTGCTGAAATTCCCTTTTCAATACAACTGTTAAAGATGCAGGAGCCCTGTCTTCCTTTTTATATGGTCACCCTAGGTTTGTATCTTTCTTAGTTGGTAGAAAGGGTGTTGGGTGCCCTGATGGTTTTTGAAGTTTAGACGGCTGCTCCAACCAAGGCATGATGGGAGGTGTAGGCATTTCAGGTAAAACAAAAAATGTGGTTTATAACGAAGCTCTAATTTAAAATACAGTTCTTATTAACACATTTTTCCATTTATTCTAACAAAACAATTTACTAACTCAACTAAACTTTTTTAAAAAAACACCTAAAGATGAATAAGAGGGAATCTACACGTAGTACTGAAGGCGCTTGCGTGCACCTCCAGTGCGCCGTCAAAACGATGGTGTAGACGGCGAACGAAGAGATGGAGGAAGAGGCGGAAGAGGAGGAGGAGGCGGCGGCTGGGAAACCGGCCGCGTCCTTGCCACTGTCGCCACCGCTGCCTCCCCGCCGCCTCCCCACCGGCCTCCTGCTGCCGGGGTAAGAGCCACCCAGGTCGGAGAGCTCGGCGGAAGCGGAAGCCGAGCTCTCCGACCCGGGTGGCTCTTACCCCAGCAGCAGGAGTCCGGCGGGGGTGGCGGCAGCAACGGCGGCAAGGACGCGGCCGGTTCCCCAGCCGCCTCCTCCTCCGCCTCTTCCTCCGTCTCTTCGTTCGCCGTCTACACCATCGTTTTGACAGCGCACTGGAGGCGCACGCAAGCGCCTTCAGTACTACGTGTAGATTTGGCCTAAGTTGCAGAGAAATTTATTATTTATCAAATAAAAGTTGTAAACATTATTCACGGACCCACGCAGTGCAGGGCATATCAGCTAGTGTTCTTGTGAAATCTAAACAAAATTGCAACCAAAAGAGACATTAATTCTTTTTTAGCCTGAAGTTGAAAGAGTTTTCGCACTATATATCTAAACACAGATCAACATGAAATAATCCCAAGTCATCAATTACTGGAGTTTGAATGTAGCTCCTCTAGGACATGCACAGAAATGCTATTATATAAATAAATACCCAGTACTTGAAGCCTGTACCATTTAAGACTATAATTTTCTGTAAATGGGCTTTTTTTTTACGGTCGCCATTTCCAGAATATTGGAATTTCTGGAAAAGGCTCACCCAGCACTTTGCACAAAAATGGCAGCTTGCCAGAGGAGCGGGACACCGGCCACCACTGTTGGGTACCCACCATATCTGGCAAGCAGGGTCAGGTGGCCAGCAGGGGTCCAAGCAAGTGGCACATGCCCTGGTGGGAGTGAGATCACCCATTCCTAGCTGCAATGGCTTGAATGTTTCCCTATCAGCAGTAGTGTAGAAGCAATTAAGCTATGCCATCCAAACTCCATGTTGTTCATACCTCTGAAGGAATTGTTCAGGGTCATCACTGTCTTAGTGGTTTTTTTTTTTTTTTGGTTTTTTTAATGATTTCTGTTCAGAGACTGTTTTGGACAGCAGGTTCAAAATGTCAGCCCAGGAATCTGAAATTTAAGTGTTGTGAAAAGAAATCCAGTTATTATGGGAAACAACTTAACAAAACTCTAATGTTCCTTCTATTGTCCAAGAGCATGGGAAGGAGAGGTTATCAATCAAGCTGGCAATCAGGTAGACGTATTTTTGTTGGGAAATTCAAGAGGATTCCAGCAGAGATCAGAAGAAGCCAGGGCAGAAAATGCTGCTGAGCATTCAGATTCTCAGCTGACTGCTAAAATACTGGAAGCCAGACATCCAATGCACAAGGATGATATGAATATGTTTTATTGCAAGGTCTTAGATTAAGCATGGAAACAGTGTAGACTAGCTTTAGGAATTGCATGGAGCCGGGTCAAGCCGTGGCAATGGGCCACATGTTCCACGGTCTCAGGCTCAGCCCAGGACCGCAGAAAAAGCAGACCCAGAGTGTAGGGCAAGATCCCAGGGCAAGGGAGAGATCATCCCTCCCTGATTGCGGCATCCCCTGTGCGTCATGTGGATAAAGCCCAATCCAGCTAAGGCCTTAGATTAAGCATGAAAACAGCGTAGTACCTCCTATTTTCAACTCCTAATTGATCTTATGGTTAACTGCTAAATCTAAAAAGCAGCTTTCCTTCCAGAAATATTATTGCTGTAAGTGTCTTATTGTGGCACTTGAAATCATTTGGTAAAAGCCATCTAGTAAAATCTAAATCTGTCATTGATATAACTTTGGTCTGATGACTTCATTTTCAATCCATACCGAATTTCCTTACACAACTATTTGGGTTGGTTTTAGAGAGTTGCAGGGCTGCTGAAGGCACAATGCTATGGTTCCAGGGGCCAGTGGAAAAATAACATCTCCCCAAATGTGGTCGGAGACACAGATTTGCATGGCCTGGAGGCTGGCAAACCATGGCTGCCCGCAACAGCTTCTGGGTGAATGGCTGATTTTGCTTCTCAGCTAGTGAACTGCTATTTTCAGTCTGTACCAGTCAGCAACATTACTTTGTGTTATGGGAAAAATGGGTCAAAAGCACAGTTATAGTGATCTCATGAGAACTGCAAGTGTCTTATCTGTGTAACCTGGTACTGTATCTGGATACTCTAATGAGCTGACATTCCAGCCTCTTTATCCAATTATTAGGGCACCTGGGTGAAGAGGATCCTTAAGTGTGCCAAAGAAATGCCAAGTAATGCCGTCTTTATCACAACAATGTAGACTTATGCTATAGATTCCTATGATGAGAAGAACTGCTTTGTTATTAGTAGCTATGCAATCCTTCACTTGCTTAGCTTGGCAGCAATGCCAAGTTCAGGTATGCTGTAATTGTTCTTGTGCCCAGGGGTGGGGGTCCAGATTTGCTGAAGGGAGTTTTGTGCAGGAAGCTTTCACAGTCTAGTCCACTTTTATTGGGATATGTCAATAAATTTAGTCTCCTTGTAAGCAAACCTGTGAGTCTGGCTACTTTTGTCTCCTTGGCAACCCTAGAAAACCTGAAAGTCCACAGCCGGGGCAATACAAGATAAAAGCTTGGATGCCCCATCCCTGCCAACACAGAAAGATCCATGCCCATCACCCTTCTGATGCCAGAATTCTGGCACTGGAAGGGGTGTGGAGAGAAGGATTGGGGAGAGGGCATGGCATGGGGTATAGCAGGAGATTCTTCAGACTTCTAACACATTACATAGAATCATAGAATCATAGAATAGCAGAGTTGGAAGGGGCCTACAAGGCCATCGAGTCCAACCCCCTGCTCAATGCAGGAATCCACCCTAAAGCATCCCTGACAGATGGTTGTCCAGCTGCCTCTTGAAGGCCGCTAGTGTGGGAGAGCCCACAACCTCCCCAGGTAGCTGATTCCACTGTCGCACTGCTCTAGCAGTCAGGAAGTTTTTCCTGATGTCCAGCCGGAATCTGGCTTCCTTTAACTTGAGCCCGTTATTCCGTGTCCTGCACTCTGGGAGAATCGAGAAGAGATCCTGGCCCTCCTCTGTGTGACAACCTTTTAAGTATTTGAAGAGTGCTATCATGTCTCCCCTCAATCTTCTCTTCTCCAGGCTAAACATGCCCAGTTCTTTCAGTCTCTCTTCATAGGGCTTTGTTTCTAGACCTCTGATCATCCTCGTTGCCCTCTTCTGAACACGCTCCAGCTTGTCTGCGTCCTTCTTGAATTGTGGAGCCCAGAACTGGACGCAATACTCTAGATGAGGCCTAACCAGGGCCGAATAGAGAGGAACCAGTACCTCACGTGATTTGGAAGCTATACTTCTATTAATGCAGCCCAAAATAGCATTTGCCTTTCTTGCAGCCATATCACACTGTTGGCTCATATTCAGCTTGTGATCTACAACAATTCCAAGATCTTTCTCATTTGTAGTATTGCACCTGACTGACCTGTGGGATTGCTGTGTTAGTAGAGGCAGACAGGAAATATTGATGTTCAGTTGCTGACAGTGGTGAGAAGCAGCGGATGAGTTAGTTTAGCGTCTCAAAATCACCCTGAATTTCTCATCTAGGAGACACTAGCATGTTCCTAGTACTAAATTACATTTGGAGCCCAGTATTGGTTTTTTTTTAAAAAAAATTATTAAACAATATATAACAACAACAGAACATCAAATAAAAAATCACTTGATACATAAACATAAAATTACCTTAATATCATATATTCAAATTTTGCCTATTAAACATATTTGTACTAAACATAACAGTGCTCCCCCCACCTCGGGATCTCATTCCTGTTTCCAAAAACTCATAGTTTCTTCTGTTGGTGGTTTCCCACTTCCTTTAGAGAACACAAACTCCAGGAACTTTTTCCATATACCCTCAAAATCATTCGTTTTTACTATACCTTTTTTCATTTTAATATTACATGTCAATTTATCATTTATAGCAATGTCCCACACTTCTTTATACCATCCTTCAATACAATAGTCTCCTTGCATCTTCCAGTTCCTGGCTACAATCAGCCTCACAGCCGTCAGCAGGTTCATTATTAACTCTTTCGTTTCTTTATTACATTTAAGTTCTTCTTGTGGTGAAAGTAGTGCAATCCTTGGTGTGACCTCTACTTTAAATCCCACTATCTGCTCAATCTCATAAAAAACCATCTTCCACAACTTTTGCACATGTTTACAGTCCCACCACATATGTAAATACGTTCCTTTTTCACCACAACCCCTCCAACAATCTGCTGAAAGCTGATTATTAATCTTATTTAATCTAACCGGAGTTAAATACCACCTCCATACCAGTTTATAGTAATTCTCCTTTATTCTTACTGACATATTTCTCAACACTCTCTGTCTCCATAGTCCTTCCCATCTCTGCTGTCCTATCTGTATCTTCAAATCAGTCTCCCAAACCACTTTCCCGCTACTATCCAACACTCCTTTCTCAGTTAATACATTATATAGTTGACTCATTAACCCTTTTATCCCTATATTTTGTCCCATCAATTGGAGCCCAGTATTGTAAAACCAAAAAGTTTTATAAGGCAAATGGGTGATGAAGTATGAGTCTCACCAATGAGCAAAGTAAATTCAACGGGAGACGAGTGGTTGACTGAATTGGCCCCAAACACCTCAAGAGTTGAGTGTCTAACCCTCAAAGGCTACATCAGAAAAGTTGGCCGGGAGCAGCTTCAAAAGGTGAAGGAGGTACATGGTCAAACTGGGAAATCCCTTTTTTTCTCTCAGATGGTTAAAGAGCATGCATTGGCCCCAGTGGTCCAGAAATAAGATAAAACCTGTTAGCAAAAGTGGGCAAATATAAGTAATATGGTATTTATTTATTTTTTTAAAAATGAAGTGAAGTGAAGCCAGTCAACTAGGGGGGAGTTTCTTTTAGTTCTATTGAGACCCTAAATTTTCCTGCCCTCTGACTGGCATCATCGTTCTCCTCACTCACCTCACCTAGAGTTTGGTTCTAGAATAGGCACAAACAGTTTTTTAAACTTTTTTTTATTGTGAATATAAACAAACAGAACGAAAAAGACATTGTGAAAACGGGGGGGGGGGGGAAACAACATACATTGTGTATATAAAATTATCAACATTCCATCGTATGTACTGTTCCAAACAGAAAAGAAAAAAAGGGAGAGATTTATACAAAGAGGTTTTTTTCTTGAAACCTTTCTTGAGACTAGGCCCAAACATAGCATTTGAATTTCAAATGTGGGCAACACAACAAATGGAGTTAAAAAAAAGGGGGGGCATCAAGTGTGTGAAAATGAACAATGACATTTAGATAAGCTTTAGGAAGAAGGAAATGAAAGGAAGGGGTGGATACCACAGAGGAGGAGTATTATGGAAAGGTTTCATGCATAGAATATCCTACCTTTATCCAGTCACATCTGTGAGCTCAGAAATGGGAGTAGAGACAGGCATAAGGTGCTCCTCCTTCCAGAATTTTAGGGTTTCAGTCTTTCCTATTCTCTTCCGTGCTTCCAATAGGACTTGTCTATCCAGCACTGAGCACAAAAATGTGAGCACAGAATGCCAGGAGGCACTTTATGCTTGTCCAGTGAGGGTGGGGCACCACCTTCCCATCATGGTGGCATGTCCAAGAAATCCATTAGTTAGTGGCTCAAAGTCAGCGTTATTCCATTTGTTTCTTTCTATGGAAGTTCCAGAAAACTCCAGCATAAAGAGCAAATTGCTTCCCATTGTTTACATCTCAGGTATGATTTATTTTATTTTATTTTATTTTATTTTATTTTATTTATTACATTTCTACACCGCCCAATAGCTGAAGCTCTCTGGGCGGCTCACAAAAATCAAAACCATCACAAAACAACCAACAAGTTAAAAACACAAATACAAAATACAATATAAAAAGCACAACCAGGATAAAACCACGCAGCAAAATTGATATAAGGTTAAAATACAGAGTTAAAACAGTATAATTTAAATTTAAGTTAAAATTAAGTGTTAAAATACTGAGTGAATAAAAAGGTCTTCAGCTGGCGACGAAAGGAGTACAGTGTAGGCGCCAGGCGGACCTCTCTGGGGAGCTCATTCCACAACCGGGGTGCCACAACCGGGGTGCCACAACGGAGAAAGCCCTCCTCCTAGTAGCCACCTGCACTTTGCACTTTACACTTGCAGGTGTTCAAAGGCATCATCCATCTGTTTTGCAGTTCAAAAATTGAGCTATTAAAACTTGGACTTTGATCATCGTGTGCTACTTAAGAGTACTTTGCTGTCATAGTCCTTAGCTAGACCTAAGGTGTATCCTGGGATTGTCCCTGCCTGCTCCCAGGATATCCTGTGTGTCGTTTACATGAACAGGGATGACTCCAGGACAATCCTGGGATAAACCTTAGGTCTAGCTAAGGCCTAAATGACACACAGGGGATCCCGGTAGCAGGCGGGGACGACCCCGGGATGATCCTGGGATAAACCTTAGGTCTAGCTAAGGCCATAGATCCACTTTTTATTTTGTCTCTGATGGAACAGGATGGAGTGAATCCCAAGTATGGCACCAATAAAAGTGTGCCTATTATTATTATTATTATTATTATTATTATTATTATTATTATTTCTTGCCTGCCTCTCCCTCTGAATCGAGGCAGGGAACAACATTGAATACAAAAATATTATAAAATACATAAAACTGATTAAAACATATAAAACTAATAGATTGTTAAAATAACAGCCAGACATCTTAAAATTCAACTGGGTAGGCCTGCTGGAAGAGATCAGTCTTTATAGCTTTTTTAAATTCAGAAAGACTGTTAAGCTGGCGAATAAAGTGTTTGCGCTAATTTTGTGACGATCACGAACTTTGGAAATGCATCTATTTCAGCAACAAACTCTGTTCCAGTTCTTGTTTAAGTTTGTGTAGTGCAAATCTGATAAGTTCTCATTGAAATGAGAATGGAAGAAATTTGCCACCATCCCTAGTTTATGGTAGGGATATTGCATGCATTCAAGCAACCAAAAGTACCCCTGCTTCAATCTTCGATGCGGGGAGTGGGATGTCGGGGGTCCAATATAGTCCTGGTCGGCCTTGTGCCCAGCTTTCTTGGGGGCTGGCCATGCACCAAGCACCCAGGAACCCACAAGACTGACCCACTTCAGGGGGGAATCTTGCTTCAGTTTCAGTGCCAAGGCGAGGTGGACACCCCCAGTCAAATCATGGCTGTTTCGGAGGCTCCAAAATGGCCTCCAAGGTGAGTTGGTGGGGCTGTGCACAGTCCTACCTAAAAGACTGTGAGTTACTTCTAAATCTTTTAATTTCACCATGAAACTTCATCCTCCCATTAAATCTTGAGAGTATAAACAAGACGTCATTCCTCAATTGGTCTAAAAGTGAGATGAGAGCGGACTTGGCGCCCTGTTGGATTAAAAGCCATAACAAAGAATTAGAGGGAGTGAGGACATTAAAAGCCACAACTGCTAATGCCTCCATTCCAGCATTATTTCCTACTTAAATTGAAATTTGACAGGAGAGAAATGCAGAGCAGAGCGAATATAGAAGTAATTATGTGGGAAAATATTCTTCCTAAAGTGTGGAGAACAAAATCCAAGTCCTAAAAGATCACCTCTCAGGCTATTTATTTATTTATTTATTTATTACATTTTAATACCGCCCAATAGCCGAAGCTCTATGAAAGAGTCTTCACGGGGGACTTGCAAACAGAAAATGGAAATTTCTCTTGAGGCTTAAAGTCCATTTTCTCCACATTTAGGAAATTGCTGAAGCAACCAAGGAGAGTAACAGAACCCTTCCAGTACTAATGAGGCTCTAAGTAATGGATTGGTAGGGAATTGAGTCATGATATGGGAGTATGTGCCTCACGCTTGCCGAACCAGAGAAAGCATCTCTCAGACATTCTTTCACGATGAAGAGGTTGCAGGAGTAAAATAAACATGCCCATGGCTAATTGGGTGACAGCTAAAAGGCTGGTAGTTTAGTGCTGGATAAATAAATTCTTTTACATCCATAGAATTGATTGTGGGGAATGGGGAGTGTAGGAAATAATGAGGCGGACGCAAGATTGGGATTTAAACAGGGCCACATTTATTAATAGATCTGCAGAAAGGGAAAACCTAAGCAGGCATCTTCGCTAATCCGGCCTCATGTTGTGGTTTTATCGGGCAAGATATTCACGGCCTAAGCGTGGCGCCTCAACATTTGCCATCTCCAGGCTTCCCTTTTTGGGGAATGGAGGCTGTCCATGTCACACCCACACCTGTGCTGCGAGGCTAGGAGTTGGTGAGGAAGGTTGGCCTCAAAGGTAACTCTTGTCACCTCCAGCTGGGCCCCAGAGCTCGCAGCTGGGGTTCCTCAAGCATTACCGATCAACGCAATGGTGCCTCTGATTGCTCACCAATGCTAACCCACTGAAGATGCCCGCACATACCTGCCTCTCAGCAAATGTGGCCAGATTCTTAACAGCCAAATCAACCTTATTATTACTCCCCACCTGACCTACAGTGTGAAGTAGGTAGAAAAACTCATAACCAATGAAAGATTATGAGCAAAAAAAAATCTTACTCATCCTCCCTAAAGGATGACCAGCAAGCCCACACTGCCTACAGGGAGGGAGGGAGCCATGTTTCAAAGAGGAAGAGGAGGGGAGGGGCGAGAGCCAATTTATTGCTTTTCTTATCACTTTTATAAAGGGTCCCTTAGGAATTATAGTGGAGCTTAATGCTTACCATCATCCATTTATTTGTCTTTATTTCAGTAAACAGTCTACCACGGGGGTTAGAACTCACAGCCATTACACCAAGCCTATATGTTTATGATATGCTGAATTCCTAAATTTTGTAAATTGAAAACGTTCATTACTGACGAAGGTGGGAACGGTGTATACAGTTCGGAATCATAGTTTAATAAAATATTTATACATTTTCTTTTGTTAATAATCTCTCAAGTTCATGACATGTTCTTGTACTTGTTTAATCACCAGTAACTCTCTAAACTCTTACTTTATTTTTATTCTGTTTTATTTATTTACACATATTTATAAACAAGTAAGATATTTATTTATAAGTAAACACATAAAGGAATAAAAAGGGTTAATCAAAGACCTGGGTATGTTGTCTTGGGCCTTAGCTAGACCTAAGGTTTATCCCAGCCAAATGGAGGGGTCGTCCCTGCCTGCTCCTGGGATCCCCTGTGTGTCATTGAGGCCTTAGCTAGACCAGCTTTTATCCCGGGGCGAACCCCGGGATTGTCTGTGTGCATCCACATGATGCACAGGGGATCCATGATACAGCCCTATACTTTGGGCCCACTTTTTCCATGGTCCTGGGCTGAGCCCAGGAAAGCAGAAGGTGTGGCCCGTTGCCGCGGCTCGACCTGGATCCACGCATGGAGCGCCCATTGGGGGTAGGGCAGGGGGAGCAGGAAAATAAGTTTAATTTGTAAAAAAAACTTGCCTTTGTGCATGAGCGTAAGTGCGCTCCATTTTCTTTAAAAAATAAAAAATGGTGGGCCGACGCCTCTCTTCCTGAGGTCATCGCACCTTATGTGTAAACAAGGGTGAAATCTCATGTTAATCCCAACACGAGGTCTCCCCTCCTCTGCCCCAGATAAAAAGGTAGGTCTAGCTAAGGCTTAGATGCACAAGGATGACCCCGGGACAATCCTGGGATATAGGCCTGGTCTAGACATGGCCTTGGTTGTGTCTCTTTTGTTCATTCCCCCTTGAGTTCACAGCCATCTCCTGTGCCAAGTTACACCTCCTCCTGATCATTGGTCATGAGCCTTGTTATAAATCCTGATGCACTGCAGGCATTGAGTAAGGACATTTTCTTATCCGCATGCATACAACCCAAGATGTCTAACAAGGACTTTCCTCCCCCTAGTGGGCATCTGTGACCTTGAGTTTGATTTATGAAGCTTCTTGCAAAGACAACTGTCCTTTGTTCCCGCCTTCTTCAAAGCCAGTCCTGAAAAGCCTTGTTTAAAGACATTATGATATCATTACACCAATTACCATAGAATCAAAATGTCACTGTCATCTTGCCCATGGGGACTGGAAAAAAGTAAGGTGTCTTCTTAAATATGGGTGTCTTATATGGGTGTAAGGTGTCTTAGGAAATAGGAAAAACAAAAAAAAATCCAGACTCACAACACCCTTAGCCACTTCATAGAGATTAGGTATGCTGAAAACCATTTAAAAATATATTTAAAACACCCTGAGAATAAAGTAGAATGATAGAAGCCTCTTTCAGGGTTGAAGAAAACCTTCAGGAATTGGATGTTTTCCAGTCTTGTAAAGGTATTATAATTGGGTTTGAACACTCTGTCCAGTTCATCTCTACTATCTCCGCCTCCTCCTCCTCCTCCTCCTCCTCCTCCTCCTCCTCCTCCTCCTCCTCCTCCAAAAACTCTCTGGAGCATGAGCTTCATGCTTAGGGTGACCCTATGAAAAGGAGGACAGGGCTCCTGTATCTTTAACAGTTGCATAGAAAAAGGAATTTCAGCAGGTGTCATTTGTATATATGGAGAACCTGGTGAAATTCCCTCTTCATCACAACAGTTAAAGGTGCAGGAGCTATACTAGAGTGACCAGATTTAAGAGGGCAGGGCACCTGCAGCTTTAACTGTTGTGATGAAGAGGGAATTTCACCAGGTTACCCATATATACAAATGACACCTGCTGAAATTCCCTTTTCAATACAACTGTTAAAGATACAGGAACCCTGTACTCCTTTTCATATGGTCACCCTATTCATGCTCTTCCTAGATGGATGCCTCTTGTTTCTCCCCACAAGATAATATATCACCCAGAGAGCTTTGGCTATGGGGCCGTATATAAATGTAATAAAATAAATAAAATAATAAAAAAATGGATTAACACTCCTGTTTAAGGAGGAACATAAAAATACAGAATGACATCATCTAATTTAGAGGAAAAATTCCAATCTAGGAATTCTACATGGAAGAACATGGCATTCAATGGAAAAGCCAAGATCAGGAAGAAGAGGAGTGTAAGCAAGATGGCTGTTAAAAGCTTTCCCCACCTTTGTTGTTGTGATTTAAAGCAGGCTTTGGCCAGGTCTAGACTAGGTCTATATCTCGGGATCATCCCTGTTCATCCAAATGACACACAGGGGGTCCCTGGAGCAGGCAAGGACGACCCCTCCATTTGTCTGGGATAATCATTAGGTCTAGCTAAGGCCTTTGATGAACAGGAACCAACACCAACCCATCTATTCTTGGGACTTATCCTGCTGTTCCTCCTTTAATGCCTACTACTTCTTTGCATTATAGCAGTCTGCTCCAGTTGAGTGACGACACTGAAAGCAATAACAAAGCCGGTGTACGCTGGAAACATGGATGAGAGGGGAAAAGCAAAAGGGAGTGAGGACATTAAAAGCCAAAAACTTCTACTAATGCTTCCATTCCAGCATGATTTGAGAAGAGAGAAATACAGAGTAGAGTAAACGTAGAAGATAATTATGTGGCAAAACATTCTTCTTAGAGCGTGAAAAACAGAATCCAAGGCGTAAAAGCTCAGTTATCTAAAAGAGCTCCCATGGGGACCTGCAAACATAAAATGCCAGTTTCTCTTGAGGCTTAAAATCCATTTCCTCCACCTTTAGGAAATGCAGTGCTAATGGGACTCTGATTAATGGAGTGGTGGGAAACTGAATCATGATACGGAAGTTTGTGGTATCGCTCAGGCCAGATCTACACCAAACAGGATATGACACTTTGAAAATGGTTTGAAAAATGTATATTGAGCGTGTCCTACAGTTACGGACCATTTTAAAGCAGTAGATCCTGCCTCAGACGTCCTTTGTCCATGTTGGGCAGATTGATTCTTTTGAATCCTGAGAAGTGTTATGAAAAAAATCAGATTGGAAATAGGCTGAACAAACATTTTCCCCAAGAGTTTTTTGTTTGGTGAATATTTCTGAGTTAGTTTTCTAATTCCACTAGAAAATAAAAGCCACTTTTCAGAATATTCCCTAATTTGTTGCCCTTTTGTTGTGCATGGGGTGGCAGTATCCTGTTCCCAAGTTATTTAGGGCTTTGTACACTAGTACAAAAACCTTAAAACTGGCCCAGTATCAAATAGGAAGCCTAATGGTGCAACAGCACCCTCCCACCCATGTTCCCCAGCAACTGGTGCACACAGGCTTACTGCCTTGAATACTGGAGATAGCACAGAACCATTAGGGCTAGTAGCCATGGATAGCCTTCTCCTCTAGGAATTTATCCAACCCCCTTCTAAAGCCATCCAAATTGGTGGCCATCACTACATCTTGTGGTAGTGAGTTCCATAATTTAACTGTGTTCTGTGTGAAGAAGTTCTTCCCCCCCTTTTTTTTTTCCTGAATCTCCCACCAATCAGCTTTATGGGATGACCCCGGGTTCTAGTATTTTGAGAGAGGGAGAAAAATGTCTCCCTATCCACATTCTCCATACCATGCATAATTTGGTACACTTCTATCATGTCTCCCCTTAGCCTCCTTCCCCCCCCCCCAGCTAAACAATCCCAGTTGTTGTAACTTCCCCTCATAGGGGAGATGCTCCAGCCCCATAATCATTTTAGTTGTCATTTTCTGCACTTTTACCAGCTCTATAATACCCCTTTTAAGGTGTGGTGTGCACAGTATTCTAAGTGTGGTCACACCATAGATTTGTATAAAGGCAGTATGATACTAGCAGTTTTATCCAAATTGGTGGCCATCACTACATCTTGTGGTAGTGAATTCCACAGTTTAACTATGTGCTTTGTGAAGAAGCTATCTCTTGGCTATGCTCTTTGAATTTGCAGTGGGTAGTGATACTATTGGCTGTTTCTCTCTCTCTCCTGTTGAAGGAACATTAAGTGCCTAAGCCATTGTTGCTGCCATTTGGTAAGCTAAATTGAGGGCTCCGCTATGACAGCACTGCTGGGGAGCCAACAGAGGGCATCTTGCCCTGGCACCCAGTGCCAGTCTTGCTCCTCTGTTCCCTTTGACTACTTCTAGTGGCTAGACAAGAAGGATTCTCACTTCCCCATATGCATCTTCTAAATTGTTTATTTTTTTCAAAAACCTGAAAGCTTCAGTTCCCCTGTAAAACAGCCGATTCTGAGAATCTTGCATTTTCTCAGAAATGTATGGTTGTGATTTAATCAGTCGTTTCCTGGTTATACTGTGCAATCACTGTGAATTGTGTGCAAAGGACTCAGAAGTTTTCCACCTTATAATCTGCTTTGACTGTGAAGTATTCCCATGCATCCTGCTTTAATTGTGCTTCAAAGGGAAAGGAAAGGAAAGGAACCTCTCGTGCAAGCACTGAGTCATTACTGACTCTTGGAGGGACACCAGCTTTCGCTGACGTTTTCTTGGCAGGCCTTATAGCGGGGTAGTTTGCCGTTGCCTTCCCCGGCTGTTATTCCCTTTCCCCCAGCTAACTGGGTACTCATTTTACCGACCTCGGGAGGATGGAAGGCTGAGTTGACCTAGGGTGACCATATTTTGGAAACCAAAAAGGAGGACAAAATGGCTGCCCCCAAGGGCATGTCCATCCCCCAAGGGGGTGTGCCCACCAACATGTCCATCCCCCAAGGGGGTGTGCCCACCAACATGCCCAGCCCCCAAGGGGGTGTGCCCACCAACATGCCTAGCCCCAAAGGGGCGTGCCCACTCAAACATGGCCTTGGTCACATGACTGATTTCACAGTACACAATTAAGACAAACCTGTTCTAAATAACATCTTAATGTTAAAATCATAGAATCATAGAATCATAGAATAGCAGAGTTGGAAGGGGCGTACAAGGCCATCGAGTCCAACCCCCTGCTCAATGCAGGAATCCACCCTAAAGCATACCTGACAGATGCTTGTCCAGCTGCCTCTTGAAGGCCTCTAGTGTGGGAGAGCCCACAACCTCCCTAGGTAACTGTCACAACCTCCCTGAAATAAAGAACAAGTGAGACATTCAATGTATTCAAAATTAACTTTACTCACTCCTACTTTTGTAGCTTTTGCTGTACTTTGAAGCTTTTACTATACTCTGTTGTCACACAGTCTCCCCTTCCCTCAAATATATTTTCTGACTGCAAAGACCATAGTCTCACCTTTCTTAACATTTAACAATCACAACATCTTAAAATTCTTAAATTTAAAATTCATCTGGATAGGCCTGCTAGAAGATATCTGTCTTTATCGCTGTCTTAAACTCAGATAGAGCATTAAGCTGATGAATCTCCTCAGCAGGCTATTCCACTGTCTGGGGGCAGCAGAAGAAAAGGTCCTCTGGGTTCCCATTATCACAATGGATGTCCATTATCACAATGCTAAACAAAGATCTTTCCCTCCCTTCATCCAAATATCTCTTGAATTTTCACTGCCTCATTGTGCTGAGAACAGAAATCCCAATCAGGGACCCGAAGAAAACTGCCCAAAGAGACGACAGAAGCAAATCCCATTGATTTCAATAAAGCTTACTCCCAGATGAATGAATATAGGATTGCAGCCTCTTCACATCTGTTCACCTTACTCTAGCAAGTGCAAGCCCCTCCTGTCAAGGCCTGATCCTGGCCTCCTGGATCATGCAACCAGCAGGTGCTCTGAAGAAAGATGGTTTCAGAGCCTAGGAGATCCAGACACACTCTAACAAGTCAAGCCAAGCTACGCTATGCTGAGACAGAACAATTCTGGGACAAGACAATACTTTGCAAATGACAAGACCTACCAGTCATAAACAAAAAACACACACATTGGCATAGCAATAACTAATGAGAAAAATGTTGCAGAAGAGGAAAAGAGAGAGGGAAATACTAGGGTGACCAACTGTCAGGATTTCCCCGGATTTGTCCTGGTTTTTGTTCTTTCCATCGTGTCAGGGGGGATTTTCTATAATTTTCAATAATGTCCTGGAATGACACACCTTCCTCTTTAAGGCTGCCATTAGCATGGCAGGAGGGAGTGACATGCTTTCTTGAGGCACATCATTCCCCCACCCCGAGCTCCAATTGAGGTCTTAAAGGGGAAAGTGGGTCATTCGTGGACATTATAGAAAAGGCCCCAATTGGAGTGGATGGTGGTGGTGCAGAATGAAATCCTTTCCCCTCCTCCACTCCAATCGGGTTCTTTAAAGTGGCGCGGGAATAACGTACTTTCTGCAGGACTCAGAAAGCTGCTTCCCCACACACACACTAGGTGTCCTCTTTTTTGGTTTCCCAAATATGGTCACCCTAGAAATACACACCACTGACTATGGAAATGAAAGAACCGTGGCAGCAAGAAAAAATTACAATTATACTGTTAGTCACATCAGTCACCAGCATCACATCATTTTTTTAAACTTTTTTTTTTTTTAACAGAAAACCTTCAGAAACAAGACCTATCAAAATACATCCACACCAACATCCATAAAGCAGTCACACTTAAAACATGTTCATTAGTCAGGGAATTTCTGAATCAGTAAAAGACAAAATGACTTGGCAAAGCCCATCATGTTCATGGGCTTTGTTTGGTAGGATTAGAAGTGATAGGTTTATAACAAGACGGGTCATTTAATTGCCTATGCACCTCCTGTAGATAGTCAGCCTTGTTCAGTAGGACAATGGCTCCCCCTTTATCCGCCTCCATACCACGATGGGTGTATCTCTCGATAAATCAGTAATAACGTTGCAATCTATTTTGGATAAATTATTCCATGTCCTGGGTATGGATCATTCTAAATTAACCAGGTCCTTCTCAACCAAAAGTTCAAACACCCTGATGTGTGGGTTAGAGGTTATAGGAGTAAATGTAGAACATGGGCGGAACAGAGATGAAGTGGGTGTTTTATTTCCCAAAAATTCTCTCAATTTAAGTTGTCTAATTAGAAAGAAATGGTCCACCTGGGTGCAAAATGCATTGTATGTCAGGTTGGGTACAAAGCTCAGACCCAAGTTCAACACCCTTCTCTCCTCATGAGAAAGCTGCCAGGAGGATATACAGAGAGAGAGAGAGAGAGAGAGAGAGAGAGAGAGAGAGAGAGAGAGAGAGAGAGAACATGTCTGTGTGGCTGCAATTTACTTATAACCAAAGTCTTTACGGCTACAATTTATGTTAAATGTGCTAATTATGGTCATAATTTGCCCAACATAGGAAAACTGCTTACACGATTTATGTACATTGACATTTTTAAAGGGAAAATTTAGGGGGTGGATTTCTTCACAACTGGCATCCCCCAAACCAGACCCAGGCGGATTCGCACACCCCTAGGTTCACCCCCTTCTTCTTTTGCCTCAAAGTCCTTGACAAATTCTGGCTGAATTTCACATTGTCAGAAGTTTGCTTGAACAGGAACATAGCCACACTGGACAAGTGAGAATAACATGATTCAGGTCATAGTTGTGTCTATGAACTTGGGCAGGGGAAAAGCTACACCACCCTTGAGGTGGACTTCCCTGTTAATAATCTAACAAGAAAGCCCGTGTTGTGTGAGAACTAGTGAGTGCAGTGGTTAAAGTGTTGGAGT
This sequence comes from Elgaria multicarinata webbii, assembly GCF_023053635.1. Lineage (NCBI taxonomy): Eukaryota > Metazoa > Chordata > Lepidosauria > Squamata > Anguidae > Elgaria > Elgaria multicarinata. The sequence continues at coordinate 107,454,548 of NC_086177.1, read as the reverse complement.
GGGTCTTGGGGGACCTGGGCTCTCCGTTCTAGCCCCCAATTGGCCATGAAGCTGATTGACTTTGGGTCAGTTACTGACTCTTTGCTTTTGCAGGGTTGTTGTGAGGATAAAATGGAGAGGAACAGGGCCATCAGGTATGCCATCTTGGCCTCCTTGGAGGAGAGTCAAAATAATCAGATGCAAAAAAGGCTTAAGGTTTATAACGTATCTCCCTATGTGAAATAAGATTGATTCGTAATCATATCCTTGAGAAAACCCCTAATTCAAAATGTACTACTTAACTCAGGCATATGAACTCTTCTAGACATCTATATATCAGATTTTATAGTGTTTATACCTTACACAATAGTTCTTTCCCAGTAATTATCAGCCATTAATTGATAAGCAAAAGATCTTGAAAATTATATTTTCACTTATCTTAATTGCTCACATAACTCTTTGACCCAGCTTATAGGGCTTTAACTCAGCGTTGTCTCCTGGGAAGATCTTAAAACTCAGCCGGGTATATAGACAGCATCATTAGTGAGCGTTTTATCAGATGTTCATGGGTCCTTTTGCCAATGAAGTCCACCTTCCATGCATCTCCCGCTCCTTCTTGCCTTCTTTCCATCACAAAATGGACCCCTTTAAATCCATTTTTTAAAAAATGGAATGTGCCACCATTTCCTGCCGTGTGCAGGAGAAGTGATGCGATAAAACGGACACAGAATGGGTCATGTGATCATTGTTTACTTCCTCTTTCTCTATGTGAAGAAAGAGGAAGTATCATAAGACAGATGTGGGAAGGAAAGCAACGGTAAGGCAATGTGATTTTCCCCCACCTGATGACGCTCATAGAGAGAAGGAAAAGTTGCTTGCGGAAAATCTACAAGACAGGCATGAGTGGAATAGCGTCATCCATCTCAAGCTCCCCAACAACTGCCTCTAATACTGGAGTAACACGTAGCCATCAGGACTAGTAGCCATGAATAGCCTTATTTTCCATGAATTTGTCTACTCTCCTTTTTAAAGCCAAAGAAATTGGTGAGCATCACCATATCTTGCAGTAGCAAATACCATAATTTAACTATAACCTGTGTGAAGAAGTGTGAAGATAATTAGTTTCTACACTGAAGTATAACCACAACCACATTACTTAGCTAATTGGCTACTTAACAGCAAGATAATTAACTATTTTAAATTTGTGCTGCAGTCACTGGAAATGAGATAGGTGCACAGAGCACAAGAAAGGCATAGAATGGGAGTAGGCTGGGTTGAACCTGGGCAGGATTTTTTTTTTTTTAAGAAGTCCTCCATTCTAAGATACAGATAGGGATATATGAGCAATTTGTTTTAGTTGGATTTTGATCTGGATTTACCCAACTTTGATCTTCTGGACCAAACACAGACAAAGGCCACAGCTAGATTTTGTTGGGATTTTGTTGGGATGATTTTGTTTTGTTGGGATGATTTTGTTGGGATGATTTTTTCTCCACAGGTTTTGTTGGGATGATTTTTTTCTCCACAGAGGAAAGAAAGGACTTTATGGAGTTAAATGTGCTTGGCAGAATTGTCTCTGGAATGCAGCAGGTGTTCAGACCGGAGCCTGGCAGTTTTGGTCTATGTGCAAGACCTACAATAGAGACAATTGGTTAATTGAGCCAAGGGGAAAATGTATTTAAGATGTCCCTGTTTAAAGGCATCTTGTTGTCAATGTTGTCATCGTTGTCAAGTGGTTGTCACTGTCATTGTTGGTGAAGTATGCTGTAAATCTCTATGACCACATGTAAAGGAAAGTTTGTTTCAGTAAAGTTATTTCTTTGAAACAAAGTCCAGTGAGTAATTGATTTCTTCCTCAAGTAAGACTTTCTTGCCAGTAACGGTGTGCTTTCAGCTATTTGCGGTTGCTATGCGCTCTGCAAATTATTCAATACCACAACAGGTTTATCCTGGGATCATCCAGGGTTCACCCCTGCCTGAGCACTGGATCCCCTGTGTGTCACCTAGATGAACAGGTTTGACCCCTGGATGATCCAGGGATAAACCTTAGGTCTAGCTATGGCCTAAGACACAACCTGAGATCAAAGTCCATGCATTCCTGAGCTTGTAATGTGATTCACATACCAGCAACTACAACAACAAAAACTGGTCAAAAGGAGCTTCAAGATTGAATTCAGAGAATTTAGGTGAGTTCATTTTTTTTCTGATTAGCTATATCTCTAGATAGCATCTGATCTTGTGTATTGTCGTCTGTTTGGAATTCACAGTAGTACTTTACTCTCTGCATTCAGCGAACATCCAGAGAGCAAGTTCCTCTTTTTTTTTTTCTTTTTTTTTTGCTGTATCAGGAATTTCAACAAAACGAATTATGTTAAGAGGCATGTGATGATCACTCAAACACAGAAACTAGATTCCTCACAAAAACTCTTTAGGATCTCAGAAGAGACTGCTAGACCACTGCAGGAACTATCAGCATCACCATCAGGTATGTCTGAGGTTGTCAGCAGTACACTTTGTGCTTGCATCAATGTAGCTGAGATTAGGTCATGTATAAGAGCTGGCAAAAAAAAACCAACAACGCCATTTTGTCATTTCCAGTTCAGGAAGGGTCTCAAAAAGTCCTAAAAAGGAGAATAGCAGCAGACCTAAGAGAAACAGATCAGTTGTGGCTGAGGGAGGATGCTTCCACCACGTCTCGTTTAAAGCTTGAAGAGTAGATAGCAGATTCTCTGTATGAGTAAGACAGATTCCAAATGCAGAAAGCTCTATCTTGTGTCAAGTATGAACCTAAATATCTTTTTCTTAAAAATTCCAAATGAAAGAGAGAAAGGGGGGGGGGGTTTGCAGTTCAATGCAACAGAGCAATGCTTTCTAATTAGACCATTAGAACAGAATCCCCATTCGATTTGTAAAACTATTACTAAGGTTGTTGCCCATTGTGTTATTAAATATCCCATTTATTAGGATCTCTGTGTGTGTGGAGGTGGTGATATCTGGTTTATTTATTTATTTATTAACTACATTACATTTATATACTGCCCAATAGCCAAAGCTCTCTGGGCGGTTTACAAAAGTTTAAAACAGTGAACATTAAAAACAAATATACAAAAATTTAGAAGCATAAAAACAGCAGTATCATTTAAAACAACTATTCTGGGTCAGTTAAAAATCAAACAAAACTCATTATATGTTGTTAACTGCCTTTACGTGATACTGTTTAGTTTCGGGGATGTAGGACTAGAGTTTTTGAAAAACAGTCAATAGAAAAGAATATAGTCAAGAAATGGGATAAAGAATAAATAAATAAAAACAGGTATGCTGGCTAGAGATGAGGAGCTGAAAAAGAGACAAGAAAATATTATGACAGTGGGAGATAATTTGGAAGGGAGTTCTGGGCTATTATGATAAGAACATATGGGCACAATTGCTATAAACTAAAGAGAAGTCTTGGAGACAGACGCCTAAGTATATTGAAATGTGAGTAAGGTTGAAGGATGAAACCAAAACACTGAATTATGAGTGTTGTTCCTTTGAACTTTATATTTTGAATTGTTTCAATGTATTTTAGTGTGATAAAACTTCATGTACACATCATTTTAATGTTTTATAGCTCCTGACGAAGGGTTTGTGAACCTGCAATGTTGAGCACTTTATAACCTTTGTGGCAAGTTTTAAACTAAGAAGATTGATTTTTTTTCATATTTAGATTACAATAAACAATTGATTTTACAAGCACCAGAGCTTTTAGTCTTTCACTCACACAGATCTGCAGCGAATTGGGCCAGTTAGGGCCTTCCTAGACGAGGATTTAGCCCGGTGCAAGGCCCGGGCTCCCTGCTGTGCGTGCAGATGACGCACTGGAAATCCCGGGGTCAGGCTGGGCTAAACCCTCCCTTGACCTGGGATAACCAGATCCACTTGTGGCCCAGTTTTTCCGCTGCCCCGGGCTGAGCCCGGAGCTGCGGAATGTCTAGCTGGTTCCGTGGCTTTTCCCGGCTGCTCGCTTACTCATGAGTAGCCAGGAGAAGCCGCGCACTGGGCATTTTTGTAGAGACAAAAATGGGACAGCATTCCACACGTTCCATGGTCTCGGGTAGGGCAATATCCCAGGCCAAAGGAGGGATCATCATGTGGATGCACAGGTATGATCACAGGATATCACCCCATCTAGACATGCCCCAGCATACCACAAGAACAACCCGGGCATGTTGTCCTTTCATGGACACAAGAGAGAAGGGGCCAATATGTTGTTGTTGTTGTTGTTGTTGTTGTTTTCAATTTGTAATTTTATTCTGTAAAATAAAATGTAATTTCTTAACATCAAAAATTGATGTAAATTACCAAAGTAAAAAGTGAAATAATGCAATGCATTGCATGTGGTTACTGGGTTAGATCATTTTCAGATCCAAGGTCCTCCTAAACAAACCTATCTCTCTATATCTCCATCTCTCTTTCTCTTTCTCTCTGTGAGTTGGGTAGCTTGGGTATACCTATATATCTATCTGTATATTTTCAGAAATTATTTATATCATATCCAGGAAATAAAGCCAGACTGCTCACTTGAGGGAATGGTATTAAAGGCAAAACTGAAGTACTTTGGCCACAGAATGAGAAGACAGGATACCCTGGAGAAGAGGCTGATGCTAGGGAAAGTGGAAGGCAAAAGGAAGAGGGGCCGACCAAGGGCAAGATGGAGGGATGATATTCTGGAGGTGACAGACTTGACCTTGGGGGAGCTGGGGGTGGCGACAGCCGACAGAAAGCTCTGGCGTGGGCTGGTCCATGAAGTCACGAAGAGTCGGAAATGACTGAACGAATAAACAACAAAAAGTGTAAGAGTATCCATGTTTATTGTGGACTTTGTATCATCAATGTAGAAATAAACAAATTGCATGTCAGTGTGTGTGTGTGTGTGTGTGTGTGATTGGAAAGGGTGGAGACCTTTCTCACACAAGGTGATGTGTTAGGCTAGTGGGTCTTTGCCCTACTGCTATTGTGCTGTATGTATTGTACATAATATGTCTGTATAGATATGAGTGTTTATTTTACCACTGAGGAAGACCACAGGTCAAAATGCATTTTTATAACACCACAACATTGTATTTTTACTGATTTGATATAAAGTGTGCATTTGTTCCTATGGTGGGTGGGTGTCTGTATGTTTTAATAATTGAAAAATTAAATAATTTTAAAAATATATATTTTATAGTTAATATTCTTTTGTCTACCTTTATTGTCACCAGTTCACCTAACCCAGTTGCTCTGTTTTCTTGTTGCATTTCTCAGGGGTTGGGAGAAGCGTCTTGTTCTGTCTAAATAGAAGTAGCAACGACAGATGAGAGTGTGGGTGAGCACTTAGCAGCATCTTTCAGAAGACAGGGAGTGCCGAAGAGTCACCACTCAGGCCTGTTGGACCCAAGAATGGAGTAACCATCTCATTTGGTGCCAACCTACCTCAGCCGTATACTTCCTGGTGTCCCAAGGAACGGGGGCAAAGACTCTGGGATGCCTCACATAACAGCCAAGCATGTGTAGCTACAGGAGGTGGGGTAGTGCGAAGGCATCATGGGTGTATCCATATGAGCGTGTTCAGTGGAGGGCAACCAGGATGATCAGGGGTCTGGAAACAAAGCCCTCTGAAGAGAGACTGAAACACCTGGGCATGCTTAGCCAGGAGAAGTGAAGATTGAGAGGAGACATGATAGCACTCTTCAAATATTTAAAAGGTTGTCACACAGAGGAGGCCCAGGATCTCTTCTCGATCCTCCCAGAGTGCAGAACAAGGAATAAGGGGCTCAAGTTAAAGGAAGCTAGATTCCGGCTGGACATCAGGAAAAACGTCCTGACTGTTAGAGCAGTACCACAATGGAACCAATGACCTAGGGAGGTTGTGGGCTCTCCCACACTAGAGGCCTTCAAGAGGCAGCTGGACAGCCATCTGTCAGGGATGCTTTAGAGAGGATTCCTGCATTGAGCATGGGGTTGGACTCGATGGCCTTGTAGACCCCTTCCAACTCTACTATTCTATGATTCTGTGATTCTATGATCTTCCATTGGAAGGGGATCAACTGAAAGGCCCACAGCATCACAGAGAGATGCCTTTTCTTTTGCATTCCATAACTAGGAGGCTAGGAGGATAAGAGTAAAGCTTTGTGATCCTTGCTTCAGAGTTGATTGACTGCACTGCGATCACAGCCATAATTAAACAACAACAATAATAATAATGTTAATAATAATAATAATAACCACAACAATAAGGAGTTGAACCACAATGAAGGCCTGCCTGACTTTATGGAAGAGGGAAAGCCAGGAGAGTTTGGGCTATGGGGTGTATAATAAATGTAATAATTAAATAAATAAACACAGGAGGGGTGGAATTAAAAGCAGCAGTGTTGCTGAATCACAACAACAAGATTTTTTTTTTTAAAAAAAGGCTATGTCTGTCTTTAACCAGTAAGAGAAAAATGGATGTGCTATGGGGAGGGGGACCTGTGCCCATTTCACTGGTCCTGTCTAGGTACCAGTCTTTCAGAAGCTACTGCACACTTCAACTCATGAGAGGCATGTAGCTTCACTGGCTAACCTTTGGAGGGTTCTGATGATCCTCCAAGGGCAGGACACAGTATGTGTGCACTGGGCACGTCCACATGCCCTAAGGGACCTCATCCCCTTGCACCACATCTATTCAGTTGTTCACCAAGGTTAGGGTGGGTAGCAGTGCTGTGTTTCCTATCTGTTATTTATTTGCTTAGTATATGATATAAGGTTGTGTTTGTGCATTTGGTGGGGCTACTGTTTCAAAAAACACTGAGAAAAGTCAGTTCAGAGACTAAGAATGAAAAGTTTCCCAGTATCCCAAGTTATTAAGTATCCCATTTTGCTTATCCCCCCATCCAACTTTGGGATTGGAGGATGCTTCATCAGGTGATCATGATTGGGAGTTGAATCTGCCTCTTATCGCTTCAAAAAAAGTTACCCCCTCCAGCTTTTTTTACCCTATTTTTTAAAAAAATTATAGCAAGCAAACCACAGCTCAAAAACGGCTGAAAATAGGCACAAATGACCCCCAACCATGACTCTCTAAGCACATTCAGTTTCAAGGATGTGGCTTGAAAAACAAAAAAGTTATTTGCTAATCTTTTCCACAATGCAATCCTATTTGGAAAATATCCAAAATGGCGGGCGGAGCACTCCGTGTAAAAGCGAATTCCTCACTTTTGGTTGCTTTTCTTCGCCATGCTTCACTAGCCACCTGATCCGCTTCTCCTCCAGTTGTAACAGAGGTGAATCAGGCCACTCCGCTATCACTTCTAAGAAACAAAGAGAAGCAGAGCACTGCCCTAGTACTTTCCTACAGTCTTGTGACACTCCACAAAGCACTGTCAGTGACCGAAAAAAGACAGACAAGCATGGAAAACAAACAGAATGAACTTGAACTCTTATTACATGAAGGCAAATACGACTTGATAGGTATAACTGAAACTTGGTGGGATGACTCCCATGACTGGAATACAGCAATTAAAAGATATAACTTGTTCAAAAAGAACAGAAGAAATAGAAAGGGAGGTGGAGTTGCACTATATGTTAAAAATACCAATCCCTGCACAGAAATACAGGCGGATCAGACTGGGAGCCCCGTCGAGAGTGTCTGGATTAAAATAAATGGGGCAAGGAATAAAAAGAACATGATAATCGGAGTCTACTACCGACCACCCAATCAAGGAGAAGACGAGGACAAAACTTTTGAGAAACAAATTGCCAGTGTTTCAAGGAAGTGTGATGTAGTAGTGATGGGGGACTTCAATTACCCTGTTATCAGTTGGGAGGCAAATACTGCCAAAAGCGGCCCTTCCAAGAAATTCCTGACATGTATGGGTGATAACTTTCTCCTACAGAAAGTGGAGGAAGGAACTAGAGGATCAGCAATCCTTGACTTGATATTGACCAACAGGGATGACTTAGTGGATAAAGTGGCAGTTATGGAAACTCTGGGGGAAAGTGACCACGTCATACTTGAATTCTTGATTATGAAGGAGACAAAAGTTGAGTGTAGCCATACACATACTCTGGATTTTAGGAAACCTGTTTTTAATAAACTGAGAACTTTGATAAGTAAGGTCCCATAGCAAGTGAGCCTAATGAGAAAAGGAGTCCAAGATGGGTGGGAGTATTTAAAAAAGGAAATTTTAAAGGCACAGTTACAAACAATTCCAAAAAGGAGAAAAGATAGAAGACAACAGAGGAAACCAATGTGGCTCCACAAAAAGCTTAGAGATGACCTGAAAACAAAAAAGGATACATATAGGAAGTGGAAGGAAGGCCAGGCTACAAAAGAAGAGTACAGACAGGTGGCGCAGAAGTGCCGAAATGGCATCAGGAAGGCTGAACCTGAGAATGAGCTGAGGTTAGCGAGGGATGCTAAAAGAAATAAAAAGGCTTTCTTCAGATACGTGAGTAGTAAAAGACAGAGGAAAGAAATGGTAGTTCAACTGCTTAATGAAGATGGCAAATTGATAACAGATGACAAAGAAAAGGCTGAAGTGCTCAATTCCTACTTTGCCTCAGTCTTCTCCCAAAAGCAGGTCTATGACCCCCCTGGAAAAAGTGAAGCAGAAGTTGAGGGGGCAGGATTGCAATTTGAGATTGATAAACAAATGGTCAAAGAACACCTAATTTCCTTGAATGAGTCTAAATCTCCAGGGCCCGATGAACTGCATCCTAGAATAATGAAGGAGCTAGCGGAAGAACTCTCAGAACCTTTGTCTATTATCTTTGCAAAATCATGGAAGACGGGTGAGGTGCCGGACGACTGGAGGAGGGCTAACATTGTCCCTATCTTCAAAAAGGGCAAAAAGGAGGAACCTGGGAACTACAGGCCGGTCAGTCTGACATCCATCCCTGGGAAAATTCTGGAGCAGATTATAAAGAAGTCAATCTGTAAACACCTTGAAATCAATGCGTTGATCACTAGAAGCCAACATGGATTTGTAAGGAACAAGTCCTGTCAGACTAATTTGATCTCATTTTTTGATAGGGTAACCTCCCTTGTGGACTGTGGGAATGCTGTGGACGTCATATATCTTGACTTCAGCAAAGCTTTTGACAAAGTGCCCCAAGATATTCTGATTAACAAACTAGCTAAAAGTGGGCTAGATGGAACAACTATTAGGTGGATTCAAAGTTGGCTACAGAATCGGACTCAAAGAGTACTTATCAATGGAACCTTCTCAAACTGGGGAGAGGCAACGAGTGGGGTACCGCAGGGCTCAGTCCTGGGCCCAGTGCTCTTCAACATTTGTATTAATGATTTGGACGAGGAGGTGCAAGGAACGCTTATCAAATTTGCAGATGACACCAAATTGGGTGGGATAGCTAATATCCTGGAAGACAGAAACAAACTTCAAAGTGATCTTGATAGGCTGGAGTGCTGGGCTGAAAACAACAGGATGAAATTTAAAAGGGATAAATGCCAAGTTCTACATTTAGGAAATAGAAACCAAAGGCACAGTTACAAGATGGGGGATACTTGGCTCAGCAATACTACAAACGAGAAGGATCTTGGAATTGTTGTAGATCGCAAGCTGAATATGAGCCAACAGTGTGATATGGCTGCAAGAAAGGCAAATGCTATTTTGGGCTGCATTAATAGAAGTATAGCTTCCAAATCACGTGAGGTACTGGTTCCTCTCTATTCGGCCCTGGTTAGGCCTCATCTAGAGTATTGCATCCAGTTCTGGGCTCCACAATTCAAGAAGGATGCAGACAAGCTGGAGCGTGTTCAGAGGAGGGCAACCAGGATGATCAGGGGTCTGGAAACAAAGCCCTATGAAGAGAAACTGAAAGAACTGGGCATGTTTAGCTTGGAGAAGAGAAGGCTGAGGGGAGACGTGATAGCACTCTTCAAATACTTGAAAGTTTGTCACACAGAGGAGGGCCAGGATCTCTTCTCGATCCTTCCAGAGTGCAGGACACGGAATAACGGGCTCAAGATAAAGGAAGCCAGATTCCATCTAGACATCAGGAAAAACCTCCTGACTGTTAGAGCAGTACCACAATGGAACCAATGACCTAGGGAGGTTGTGGGCTCTCCCACACTAGAGGCCTTCAAGAGGCAGCTGGACAGCCATCTGTCAGGGATGCTTTAGAGAGGATTCCTGCATTGAGCATGGGGTTGGACTCGATGGCCTTGTAGACCCCTTCCAACTCTACTATTCTATGATTCTGTGATTCTATGATCTTCCATTGGAAGGGGATCAACTGAAAGGCCCACAGCATCACAGAGAGATGCCTTTTCTTTTGCATTCCATAACTAGGAGGCTAGGAGGATAAGAGTAAAGCTTTGTGATCCTTGCTTCCCTGCTATTCTATGATTATATGACTGTGTGCTACACCTCCAGTTTACCTGAGTAGGCTTGGGCCTCTGTTGCTTCCAAATGGTATAAAAAAGTGATCTTCCTACCTGCATTTGGATTGAATCATAGAATCATAGAATCATAGAATAGCAGAGTTGGAAGGGGCCTACAAGGCCATCGAGTCCAACCCCCTGCTCAATGCAGGAATCCACCCTAAAGCATCCCTGACAGATGGTTGTCCAGCTGCCTCTTGAATGCCTCTAGTGTGGGAGAGCCCACAACCTCCCTAGGTAGCTGATTCCACTGTCGCACTGCTCTAACAGTCAGGAAGTTTTTCCTGATGTCCAGCCGGAATCTGGCTTCCTTTAACTTGAGCCCGTTATTCCGTGTCCTGCACTCTGGGAGAATCGAGAAGAGATCCTGGCCCTCCTCTGTGTGACAACCTTTTAAGTATTTGAAGAGTGCTATCATGTCTCCCCTCAATCTTCTCTTCTCCAGGCTAAACATGCCCAGTTCTTTCAGTCTCTCTTCATAGGGCTTTGTTTCTAGACCTCTGATCATCCTCGTTGCCCTCTTCTGAACACGCTCCAGCTTGTCTGCGTCCTTCTTGAATTGTGGAGCCCAGAACTGGACGCAATACTCTAGATGAGGCCTAACCAGGGCCGAATAGAGAGGAACCAGTACCTCACGTGATTTGGAAGCTATACTTCTATTAATGCAGCCCAAAATAGCATTTGCCTTTCTTGCAGCCATATCGCACTGTTGGCTCATATTCAGCTTGTGATCTACAACAATTCCAAGATCTTTCTCATTTGTAGTATTGCTGAGCCAAGTGTCCCCCATCTTGTAACTGTGCATTTGGTTTCTATTCCCTAAATGTAGAACTTGGCATTTATCCCTATTAAATTTCATTCTGTTGTTTTCAGCCCAGCACTCCAGCCTATCAAGATCACTTTGAAGTTTGTTTCTGTCTTCCAGGGTATTAGCTATCCCACCCAATTTGGTGTCATCTGCAAATTTGATCAGCGTTCCCTGCACCTCCTCGTCCAAATCATTAATAAAAATGTTGAAGAGCACTGGGCCCAGGACTGAGCCCTGCGGCACCCCACTCGTTGCCTCTCCCCAGTTTGAGAAGGTTCCATTGATAAGTACTCTTTGAGTCCGATTCTGTAGCCAACTGTGGATCCACCTAATAGTTGTTCCATCTAGCCCACTTTTAGCTAGTTTGTTAATCAGAATGTCATGTGGTACTTTGTCAAAAGCTTTGCTGAAGTCAAGATATATGACATCCACAGCATTCCCACAGTCCACAAGGGAGGTTATCCTATCAAAAAATGAGATCAAATTAGTCTGACAGGATTTGTTCCTGACAAATCCATGTTGGCTTCTAGTAATCACTGCATTGATTTCAAGGTGTTTACAGATTGACTTCTTTATAATCTGCTCCAGAATTTTCCCAGGGATGGATGTCAGGCTGACTGGTCTGTAGTTCCCAGGTTCCTCCTTTTTGCCCTTTTTGAAGATAGGGACAACATTAGCCCTCCTCCAGTCGTCCGGCACCTCACCCGTCTTCCATGATTTTGCAAAGATAATAGACAAAGGTTCTGAGAGTTCTTCCGCTAGCTCCTTCATTACTCTTGGATGCAGTTCATCGGGCCCTGGGGATTTGAACTCATTCAAGGAAATTAGGTGTTCTTTGACCATTTGTTTATCAATCTCAAACTGCAATCCTGCCCCCTCAACTTCTGCTTCACTTTTTCCAGGGGGGTCATAGATCCGCTTTTGGGAGAAGACCGAGGCAAAGTAGGAATTGAGCACTTCAGCCTTTTGTTTGTCGTCTGTTATCAATTTGCCATCCTCATTAAGCAGTTGAACCACCATTTCTTTCCTCTGTCTTTACTACTCACGTATCTGAAGAAAGCCTTTTTATTGCTTTTAGCATCCCTCGCTAATCTCAGCTCATTCACAGCTTTAGCCTTCCTGACGCCATTTCGGCACTTCTGCGCCACTTGTCTGTACTCTTCTTTTGTAGCCTGGCCTTCCTTCCACTTCCTATATGTATCCCTTTTTGTTTTCAGTTCATCAATAAGCTTTTTGTGGAGCCACATTGGTTTCCTCTGTTGTCTTCTATCTTTTCTCCTTGTTGGAATTGTTTGTAACTGTGCCTTTAAAATTTAATTTTTTTGATACTCCCACCCATCCTGCACTCCTTTTCTTTTTAGGCTCCCTTGCCACGGGACCTTACTTATTATAGTTCTGAGTTTATTAAAATCAGCTTTCCTAAAATCCAGAGTACGTGTATGGCTACGCTCGACTTCATAATCAAGAATTCAAGTATGACGTGGTCACTTTCCCCCAGAGTTCCCGTAACTGCCACTTTATCCACTAAGTCATCCCTATTGGTCAATAACAAGTCAAGGATTGCTGACCCTCTAGTTCCTTCCACCACTTTCTGTAGGAGAAAGTTATCACCCATACATGTCAGGAATTTCTTGGAAGGGCCGCTTTTGGCAGTAATGGTCTCCCAACAGATATCAGGGTAATTGAAGTCCCCCATCACTACTACATCACACTTCCTTGAAACACTGGCAATTTGTTTCTCAAAAGTTTCGTCCTCGTCTTCTCCTTGATTGGGTGGTCGGTAGTAGACTCCGATTATCATATTCTTTTTATTCCTAGCCCCATTTATTTTAATCCAGACGCTCTCGATGGGGCTCCCAATCTCATCCGCCTGTATTTCTGTGCAGGGATAGGTATTTTTAACATATAGTGCAACTCCACCTCCCTTTCTATTTCTTCTGTTCTTTTTGAACAAGTTATATCCTTCAATTGCTATATTCCAGTCATGGGAGTCATCCCACCAAGTTTCAGTTATACCTATCAAGTCGTATTTGCCTTCATGTAATAAGAGTTCAAGTTCATTCTGTTTGTTTCCCATGCTCTGGGCATTAGTATATAGACATCGAAGACCATGTGTTTTATAGTCTGGCTTTGTTCCTACCTTGTTGCAGACACTATTTTGGGACTCTGTTGGAGCTGTTCTCTGTACTGTGGTGCATTGGCCTTCATCCATTGTTGCCTCAAAATTTACGTCTCCCACCCCCACAAGATTCAGTTTAAAGCCCTCCTGATGAAGTTCTTCATGCTGTGGCCAAACTCATTCTTTCCAGCCCTTGTGAGGTGCAACCCATCCCTTGCCAGCAGTCCATGTTCCAAGTAGCGTAGCCCGTGGTCCCAGAATCCAAAACTCTCACGACGGCACCACTTTCGAAGCCAGTCGTTCATCCAGAGTATTTTTCTTTCCCTTTCTAATCCTCTTCCAAGAACCGGGAGGATGGATGAGAAAACTACCTGGGCCCCAAAGTTCTTCAGTTTCCTTCCCAGAACTTCAAAGTCTGAAATGATTTCTTTGTAGCTCTGCTTGGCGACATCATTTGTTCCCACATGGATGAGAAGAAAGGGGTATGTGTCCGTGGGCTTTATGAGCTTCGGTAACCCTTCAGTCACATCTCTAATCTGTGCTCCAGGGAGACAGCACACCTGGCGAGTCCATGGGTCTTCACGACATACTTGGGTTTCAATCCCACGCAGCAGGGAGTCTCCTACAATGACTACTCTTCGCTTCTTCTTGGTTGACCTACCTTCTGTCTCTTGGTCACTGTTGCATGGTGCCTCCTGTACTTCTTCCTCTGCAAACTGTCCTTCAGTCTCATTCTCCAGAAGCTGAAAGCGGTTGCTTAACTGCAATGGCTCCACCGGTGCAGAACGCCCTCTAATTCCTCTTCTAACTGTCACTCTTTTCCAGGGAGTTTCCTCTTCATTGGCTTTCCTCCCCTCAGCATACTCCACTTCTGCTTCAGCTGGCTGTTGTTCTTCAATCTCATGTGCTTCTTGTTGCTGTTGCAGTTCCACCGTTCGGTCTAAGAACTCCTCGACTTCTCTTATTCCTTGGAGGGTGGACACTCGCTGCTCAAGTCCCCTCACTTTTTCTTCCAAAAGTGCCACCAGCTTGCACTTGTTGCAGGTATACGCCATGTTGAGCTCAGGCAGAAACACGAACATTGCACACCCTTTGCAGGTCACTACCTCTAGGGACTCCTTTCCATCCATAATGTCGATTTCTGCTTTTGTTTTTCCCCTTTTTGATTATAGTAGAATTGCCTTTGCTTTGTTGTGTCCTCTCTGAAGGTACACAACTATATGAGGATGTCTTAAGGGAAAGTAATCTTTTGGGGTTTTTTTTGCTTTTGTTTGGTGGTGGTTTTGTGGGGTGTTTTTTTTTTCTCTTTATGCTTTTCTTTTTCCCCCCACCTCTTTTTTATTTTTATTTTATTTATTTATTTTTATTATTATTATTATTATTTTTTAGAGGCCTCCCCCTTGGCCTCCCCTGCCGAACTCCCCTTGCCAAACTCCTGTTTGCTCTTCCTGTTCGCTCGCTCCCTGGGAATCTGGCTTACTTTTCTAGCTCCTCCTTGAGCTGGGCCAGCTGCTCTTCCCTGCTTCTGCTTAGCTCCAAGTCAGCAACCAGAATGAGGTCACTGAAAGGCCAACAACAATCAACAGCAATTAGGCACTGATTGCTGAGACCAACTGACAATCAGGCCACTCCCCCTTCAGCTCCTGCAGCAATTATAAACACCAACCTCTCACTCAGCACTCAGGAGCACATGGCAAGCACACGGCCTCTTTGAATTGGCAGCCTCCTGGGTTTCCTTGAGGCTTCTCTTGTTCCCCTTTCCTTGGTCTCCTCTTCCCCTACACTCCCCCTGCCAAACTCCTGTTTGCTCTTCCTGTTCGCTCGCTCCCTGTTCGCTCGCTCCCTGGGAATCTGGCTTACTTTTCTAGCTCCTCCTTGAGCTGGGCCAGCTGCTCTTCCCTGCTTCTGCTTAGCTCCAAGTCAGCAACCAGAATGGTTTAGGCATACATAATCAATTTGAATTATCACAACTGGCTGGGAAATGCTGGTAGTTGTAACCTTTTTTTCTGTCTAAACATGCATAAGGATTGTATTCTAAGTATATAACTTTGAATAGACATATTTATTAGGGATGTGCTCTGCTCCGATTAGGAGCGTAGAAGCAGTAGCGGATTGGCCTGCTCCGCCTTACCCAGAGGCGGAGTAGGAGCGGACCGCGGACCCCCTAGAAGCAAGGCGAAGAGAAGCGCCCATTTTTCGGAGCTCCGAGTTCAGGCGGAGCGCTCCGGTCGCCATCTTGAAAACATTTCGCCATAGGATTGCATTGCGGCAAATAATCGCGCATAACTACGTTGTTTTTGAAGCTATCATTCTGAAAATTCTTGTGCACAGAGAGTCGTGGATGGGGGTCATTTTGAGACCACTCTCACCTCTCTGCGTTGTCTGGGTCGCGTGCTATATTTTTGTGAAAATCGGGTCAATCGCGCGGCTCAAACGGCGTTTTCGGCTTTTCACCCATAGGATTGCATTGAGGGAAAGAATCGGGGATAACTGGGGGGGTTTTAAGCTATCATTCTGAAAATACTTGTGCACAGAGAGTCGTGGATGGGGGTCATTTTGAGACCACTCTCAACTTTCTGCATCGTACGGGTCGCGGGCTATATTTTTGTGAAAATCGGGTCAACCGCGCGGCTCAAACGGCGTTTTCGGCTTTTCGCCCATAGGATTGCATTGAGGGAAAGAATCGGGGATAACTGGGGGGGGGGTTTAAGCTATCATTCTGAAAATTCTTGTGCACAGAGAGTCATGGATGGGGGTCATTTTGAGACCACTCTCAACTTTCTGCATCGTACGGGTCGCGGGCTAGAAGTTTTTAAAAAATCGGCGGGAAAAATACCTTTTTCAAAGGGCTGAGGGGCAGAGTCAGCTCCCGGTCATGATGATCCCAAAGTTGGAGGAGGGCATAGGCAAAACAGGTAACTTGGGATTCTGGGAAACTTCTCTTTCTTCATCTGAACGGGCTTTTCCCCGTGTTTTTTAACACAGTAGCCCCACCAAATGCACAAACACAACCTGAAATCATATACTAAGCCAAGAATAAGAGATAGAAACACAGCACTGCTCCCCACCCTAACCTTGGTGAACAACTGAATCGATGTGGTGCAAGGGGATGAGCTCCCCTAGGGCATCTCATCGTGGACGTGCCCCCACTCTCTCCTGCACTGGAAGGCCATTAGAGCCTTCCAAAGAGAGTAAAACGGTGGAGCAATGCCTATCATGAGTTGAAGTGAATGGTCACTTTTCAGTGGTGGAGCAATGCCTGTTATGAGTCGAAGTGAGCGTTTTACTTCTTCTCAGAGCTGTTGGTGGCTGTCAGTGACTTGAACTGGCAGCTACTTCCCCCTCCCCCGGGCACGTCCCCCTATTGCTGGTAAAAGACAGATATAGCCTTTTTAAAAAAATTCTTCTTGCTGTTTATTGAACAATACTGCTGCTTTTAATTCCACCCCTCCTTTGTTTATTGATTGAGTTATTCCATTTTATATGCATTACTGGCTTATCCTTGGCTCACTTCCTTATGCCCCCAGAAATGCCAGCTGCATGCCTGCCTGCCTTCCCTCCCTCCTCCCCTGCCCACCTCGCAGGGATGTTGTGTGTGGGGTGCCCGATTTTCAAAAATTCGCCAAAAATCAGGGGATGATGGGATTGCTTTGAAACTTGGCGTGCGTGTGTATATCCCCATGAGGTGTCATGGTGCCAAACATGAGGTTTCTAACTTGAACAGAAAAAAAGTTGTATAATTTTTTAGCTTTCAATGCAAGCCTATGGGGGGGGGGAAAACGGAGCTCCGGATCCGGATCCGGAGCTCCGGGCGGAGCGGAGCGGAAGTGGGCGGAGCGGGGGCGGGGCGGAGCGGCCCGATCCGGAAAATGGCGGATCTGCAAGTGAAGCGGAGCGGGGGGTCCGTGCACACCCCTAATATTTATACTGTCTGAAGGTTAAACTGTATTTTTGCTCATTAATCGAGTAATGGCAACATCAAATATGTATTTTGTCTTTAAATAAGGAAATAACACATTTTTAATTTTCAGCATCCTTCAGATAAACTCTTATCCTTGTCATTACATCTAAAATCGATTAATCCCTCCATTGATCCTTTGACTTTGGCAAAATCTCTCTTTCATGTTTCTTGGGTGGGGTGAAATTCAGTGTTGGTGGGAAAACTCACTGGCATTTCTACTTATGCACTTTTTATTTATTTAAATCATTTCTTGGCTGCATTTGTGGCAGAAGCCCTCACAAGGCAGCTTACAATAATAAAATACATAAGAACAGTTAAAATATTGCAAGCAATAAAAATATGACAGCAATGAAATAGCAATTACAGACAATATAACCACACAATAAGGACATAAGAATACCAATGCTGGATTAGACCAAGGGTCCATCTAGTCCAGAACTCTGTTCACACAAGGACCAGCCACCTGTCAATCAGGGAACTACAAGCACCATCTTCCACCCACGTTCCCCAGCAAATAGTGTATACAGGCTTACTGTCTTTGATACTGGAAGTTGCACTTAGCCATCAGGTCTAGTAGCCATTGATAATTTTCTACTCCATAAATTTATCCAACCCACTTCTAAAGCCATCCAAATTGGTGGCCATCACTACATCTTGTGGTAGTGAATTCCACACTTTAATGACGTGATGGGTGAAGAAGGACTGCTTTTTATCTGCCTTTAATCTCCCTCCAATTAGCTTCATGGGATGACCTCATTGGGTTCTTGTATTATGGGAGAGGAAGAAGAAAGTCTCCCAATCCACATTCTCTGCACCAGTCATACTTTTCCACATCTCCATCATGTCACCCCTTAGCCTCCTTTTTCCAAGCTGAACAATCACAACTGTTGTAAAAAAAACTAGCAACAACAGGGGCAATAGCAGCAACAACAGTACTAATTTCACAAGAAAGCCACAGTAAAATGATATGTTTTCAAGGCCTCTTTAAAAGTTTGCAAAGAGAGCGCAAGTTGAACCTCCGCTAGGAACCTGTTCCAAAGGTGTGGGGCCCCTGCAGTAAAGGCCCCACAACTTTGGACTGCCACTCACATTTAAATCATCATAATTTGGCCCCATTCCTAGGGATATTTTTTGGGAATGGGTAGAATGCCTGCTGATGGCTGGCATTTGGGGGGAAAGTTTCTTGCTTTCAGATAAGGTGGGAGTATAACTAATAGGGATGTGCTCCGCTTCTCCTCGGACCGGAGAAACAGGAGTGGATCGGGGGGCTTCGCCTCCCCTTAAGGTGGAGGCGAAGAGGATCGGGGGAGGCGAAGAGGATTGCGGAGCAGATCGAGGTGAAGGCGGATCCTTCGCCTCGATCCGGAGCTACGCAAAAAAGGTAAGGGGGGTTTACTTGGCCCTGCTGCTGTCGCTGCTGCCCATGCAGTGACAGTGGCAGTGCGAGGTAACCCCCCTCCTCTCCTTTACCTGCATCCGTCCGCAGTCCCGCGGCTGCTTCAACTGAGCCCGAGGACTCAACCAGGAAGACTAGGCCGCAACTGCGGCCTGGTCTTCCTGGTTGAGT
This sequence comes from Elgaria multicarinata webbii, assembly GCF_023053635.1. Lineage (NCBI taxonomy): Eukaryota > Metazoa > Chordata > Lepidosauria > Squamata > Anguidae > Elgaria > Elgaria multicarinata. The sequence continues at coordinate 107,435,709 of NC_086177.1, read as the reverse complement.
CCTCGGGCTCAGTTGAAGCAGCCGCGGGACTGTGGACGGATGCAGGTAAGGGAGAGGAGGGAGGGGGTTTACCTGGCTCCATGTGGCGACGGCGGCAGAGCCAGGTAAGGGGGCAAGGGGGAGGAGGGTCTTACCTGCGTGTGTCGCAGCCTGTCACCACCTTCACTAGAGCCCGCGGCTCAACCAGGAAGTGTAGGCTGCAATTGGGGCCTACAGTTCTTGGTTGAGCCACGGGCTCTAGTGAAGCTGGGATGGGCCGGGACGGACACAGGTAAGGGGGAAGAGGGAGGGTGGCCTTACCTGGTGCCACTCCTCGTCGCTGCAGAGCTCCAATTCGGAGCCGGAGCTCCACAGTGGAGCGGAGCGGACCAAGGCAGGGTGGCGCAGGCCCGATCCGCAATTTGTGGATCGGGTGCAAAGAGGATCAGGGGGTCCATGCACACCCCTAATAACTATTTGTTCTTCCTTGTTGTGCCCTATAGGCTAACCAGCTTGTTGTGACCTATCCGAGATATCAGAATAGGGGAAAAGATACCATGAACCTCCTTTTTTCCCCAGGAGAGGTATAAATAGTGATGTGTCCTAAAATACTTCTTTCCCCACAACTCAGTCCATTTTCCAAGGGAAAGAGGCATCATCTGTTTCAAACAAGCTCATCTAACACAATTAATGAAATGTCTTAAGGAATATGCAGCAATTACTACTATCTTGAAAAATGAAGGGGGTGGTTTTTGTGACTCTTATAAAAGTGGAGTAATAACCGTGTTTAAACTGCGGTTTCCATTTCCTCCTCTTCCCTGAAAACTCTCTGGAGGATAATTTTCATATTCTCCCTAGACTGGCAATTCTTTTCCCCAACCAGGAAATATATCAGTGGATTAACACTGTTGTTTATGGCAGCACCCATGAGGCTATAGTCAAATAGATGTTCATAATACGTGGATTCAATTCCAAAAAATGTGATGACTAGAGAAGCACTCAGTGGAAAAGCAAATATAAGGAAGAAGATGAGATTAAGGAAGATTGTTCTTAAAAGTCTTCTCCGGTGATTTTTTAAAATTTAAAACAGACTTTGATAAAAAGGATGAGAGAGAAGATAGTCATGAGGGGAAGGCAAAGCAAGTCATTTGCAACACACTGGTAGGCTATGGTGTGAAAAATGTTAAACCAAATAGTCAGATGGGGAGTGATGGAAATTGCAAAGAGCAAGGAGGAGACGACCTATATGAGAGCACACACAGTGGTGGACAGGTGTGTTGGCCGGTGGCATCGATGCCAAATTGGGAAGAGGACAGACACACACCTCTCAATGCTGATGGCTGCCAGAAAGAATTGGCTAATGCTGTATGTGAAGAAAAAGAATAAATGAAAGAACAGCGATGCCAAATGCTTACACAAATACCGTACTTCTGTATATATATCAACAATAAACATTGTAGAAAACATAGGTAAACATAGAAGGACCAGTAGGTCAGCAACAGCCAAATTCAGGATGAAGGTGGTGAAAGGATTCCTCTTTATGTGGAAGCCAAGAAGCCAGATGACATTTCCATTCCCAATAAGTCCAAAACAGCAGATTAAAAAAATTGCCAACCAGTGAATAATGTCCTGTTTAGAATGTTCACTTAAGTTGTGACCTGAGCTATTATTGGTTGGGATGGCAGTTTCATTGCATGTTCCATTATACACTTCTGTTGCCTCCAAAGAGGAAAGGGATGTCAGGTTGGATTTGTTCATTATGTTCAGTCTCTGCTATGGAACAACTTCTTCTGTGGATGCACCAACTAGGAGATAACAGAGAGATCAGATCAGTTTCTTGGAATGAAGCTGAACCATAATGATGGAAACAGTTGTACAATTCAGCCTTGAATCACTGTCTTCATGCCCTGAATAGGTTTCAATATCCACTTATTAATTTAGCTAGTTTATAATGAAATGGCATTACTGTTGTTGTTACACTAGTAATGGAAGGCAGTAGTTATTAAGTAGTACTATATAAGTGCCCAAAAGGCACACAACTACTCCAAACACCAATAAAAGGTGATAATTATCAAGTAACCCATTTATTTACAATTTATAAGGATATATAAAACCAACTGATGTGTCTCAAAGTGGTTAACAATCACAATGTTGGGTACTATAACAACCAATAGTATATATCATACGTACAAGAATACAAAACTAATACAGTCCAACAATATTACATTAGAGCTGTTTCTGTCTTGAGGAAACAATCCCTCCAGTAAAACTCAGCTTCATTTATTTGTTCTAGTCTTTAACAGACCGCAGGTCGCAGCTTATTTAGTTACCTTGAGACATGTATCTGCCTATCAATCCATTGCTGAATGCAGAGAATGCAGCAAGATTACTTTCTTGGGCTAGTGTTATGTAACAATAATCCAAGGAAGGCAACCAGGATGATCAGGGGTCTGGAAACAAACCCCTATGAGGAGAGACTGAAAGAACTGTGCATGTTTAGCCTGGAGGAGAGAAGATTGAGGTTAGACATGATAGCACTCTTCAAATACTTAAAAGGTTGTCACACAGAGGAGGGCCAGGATCTCTTCTTGATCATCCCAGAGTACAGAACACGGAATGACAGGCTCAAGTTACAGGAAGCCAGATTCTGGCTGGACATCAGGAAAACCTTCCTGACTGTTAGAGCAGTACAACCATGGAACCAATGACCTAGGGAGGTTGTGGGCTCTCCCACACTAGAGGCATTAAAGAGGTAGCTGGACAACCATCTGTCAGGGATGCTTTAGGGTGGATTCCTGCATTGAGCAGGGGGTTGGACTTGATGGCTTTATAGTAGGCATGTGCTCCGCTCCGATTAGGAGCGGAGAAGCAGTAGCGGATTGGCCTGCTCCGCCATACCCAGAGGCGGAGTAGAAGCGGACCGCGGACCCCTAGAAGCAAGGCGAAGAGAAGTGGCCGTTTTTCGGAGCTCCTAGTTCAGGCGGAGCGCTCCGGTCACCATCTTGAAAACATTTCGCCATAGGATTGCATTGCGGGAAATAATCGCGCATAACTAGGTTGTTTTTGAAGCTATCGTTCTGGAAATTCTTGTGCACAGAGAGTCGTGGATGGAAGTCATTTTGAGACTACTCTCACCTCTCTGCGTCGTGCGGGTCGCGTGCTATATTTTTTAAAAAATCAGGTCAACAAACATTACAAACAGGGACAGCGCGGGTCAAACGGAGGTTCTCGCCCATAGGATTGCATTGTGGAAAACAATCGGGGATAACTGGGTTGATTTTTAAGCTATCGTTCTGGAAATTCTTGTGCACAGAGATTCATGGATGGGGGTCATTTTGAGACTACTCTCACCTCTCTGCGTCGTGCAGGTCGCGCGCTAGAAGTTTTTAAAAAATCGGCGGGAAAAATACCTTTTTCTATGGTTCTATGATCTTCCATTTGAAAAATACCTTTTTCAAAGGGCTGAGGGGCAGAGTCAGCTCCCGGTCATGATCACATGATCCCAAAGTTAGAGGAGGGCATAGGCAAAACGGGTAACTTGGGATTCTGGGAAACTTCTCTTTCTTCATCTGAACGGACTTTTCCCAGTGTTTTTTAACACAGTAGCCCCATCAAATGCACAAACACAACCTGAAATCATATACTAAGCCAAGAATAAGAGATAGAAACACAGCACTGCTACCCACCCTAACTTTGGGGAACAACTGAAAAGATGTGGTGCAAGGGGATGAGCTCCCCTAGGGCATCTCATCGTGGACGTGCCCCCACTCTCTCCTGCACTGGAAGGCCATTAGAGCCTTCCAAAGAGAGTAAAACGGTGGAGCAATGCCTATCATGAGTCGAAGTGAGCGTTTACTTCTTAGTGGTGGAGCGATGCCTATTATGAGTTGAAGTGAGCGTTTACTTCTCAGAGCTCTTGGTGAAGCAATGGCTGTCTTGAGTTGAACTGGCAGCTGCTTCCCTCTCCCCCGGGCACGTCCCCCTATTACTGGTAAAAGACAGATATAGCCTTTTTTTAAAAGTTCTTCTTGTTGTTTATTCAGCAACACTGCTGCTTTTAATTCCACCCCTCCTTTGTTTATTTATTCCATTTTATATGCATTACTGGCTTATCCTTGGTTCACTTCCTTATGCCCCCAGAAATGCCAGCTGCATGCCTGCCTGCCTTCCCTCCCTCCTCCCCTGCCCACCTCGCAGGGATGTTGTGGCTTTGACTCAGGGGAGAAGTCCTTCCTGCGCTCACTTGGAGTTTTGGAAGTTCCAAATTTTGCAGGTTTAAGCCCCGCCAAAAAACAGAGGATGATGGGACTGCCTTGAGTCTCAGCGTGCGGCGTATGTATCCCTGGATAAGCTGTCATGGTGGTGAGTTTGAGGGTTTTTTTTAACGTGCAAATTGACGGAGCTATGGAAAGGGGTGTGAATGGGGTGCCCGATTTTCAAAAATTCCCCAAAAATCAGGGGATGATGGGATTGCTTTGAAACTTGGCGTGCGTGTGTATACCCCCATGAAGTGTCATGGTGCCAAACGTGAGGTTTCTAACTTGAACAGAAAAAAAGTTGTATAATTTTTTAGCTTTCAATGCAAGCCTATGGGGGGGGGGGAAAACGGAGCTCCGATCCGGATCCGGAGCTCCGAGCGGAGCGGAGCGGAAGTGGGCGGAGCGTGGGCGGGGCGAAGTGGCCCGCTCCAAAAATCGCAGATCTGCAAGTGAAGCGGAGCGGGGGGTCCGTGCACACCCCTACTTTATAGGACCCTTCCAACTCTACTGTTCTATGGTTCTATGATCTTCCATTGGAAAGGGATCAACTCAAACGCCCACAGCATCACTGCTGCGAGGCTAAGTTGAAAAATCTAGATGGGGCAGGAAAATCTAGCCAGAAAATCCTGCCTCTTGGAGCCATAGAGGTGGGACAGGGGTACAGAGCCGTTCTTGCCTTTCCTCTCCAGCTTGGGTAAAGAGGGGATTTAGCAGAAGCACTTCTCAGCCCCAACATCTTCCCTCCCGGCAGCCCCCTCCTCTTTCCCTTCTGCTAGCTTCTCATAAGCTGCAACAGCAGCACCCAGTCCTCCAGGCAGCCTCTTTCCCTGGCCCAGACAGATCCTCCCAGCACAAGCGGTCCCTTTGGCACAAGTTTCGTGCCCTTTCCCAACATCAGAACTAAATTTCTACACCCACTGGATGACCCAGAGCAAAAGTAAAAGTCACGGTAAGTCAACAGTTTGGAACTGCACTGTTTCTGGTGGGGGATCCTGATGTGGCTGTGAGTTGGCAGCTGCATCATTTCAACAATGCAGCACCACTGTGAAGCCATTACACAGTTAATAGAGCATACAGACAACCCCTACATGTCATTCCAAGAGGGGCTATAATATCATACCTGTCTTCTACTCAACTTTCCTGAAGATTTCTGATTGGAATTTGTTCAGAGCTATTCCAAAACGTCAACCTGAAGTGGCTTGAAGTTCTCACTGTTTTTTCCTTGGACTCTTCGTTCTCCAGAAAGTAGCCTCTTTTCTAAAGCTACTCTTCAATCAGCTATCTTTCAGCTTTGCTATGTTATGGTTGCAGCTTCATATATCATGAAAGCTCTTCTGTTATCACTACTATTGGCTATTTCTTTCTCCCCCAATTTCAGAAAGTGCAAGTACCTCCTGCCTCTGCTCACCATGGGCTGGTATGATAATCTGGGGACCCACTGCTTAGAGAGTCTGCTGGGGACAATATGCAGAGGACGCTCTTCCACTTGGCATGGGCCAGACTCCTGGGATAACTTTTGAGTACTTCTAGGAAATGGAGGCTTCATGGAAACGCACAGAAGAAAGTAAGAATCTTGCTTGTTCATCACTGACTCCTTCTAGTGCTGGACCAGCAAGTGCTGAACCATGCACTTTCTTCTGTGCACTTTCCATGAAGCCTCCATTTCCTAAGAAAATTGCTGTGGTGTTCTCATCATTCGTGGAAGGAGGAATTACTGAAAAGCAAACTTCTTTTCTTTTTGCAGACACACATTAGATATTAGGGGTGTGCACTCCTCACCAAAAATCAGAATGTCCGACGCAGCTATGACTGATATCACAACTTTCGGTGTAGATATGGGGCAGTTTTATAACCGTCAGATACACAGGAAGTGGAGTCAAGGTCATTCAAAGCTCCATTTTTGGATATCTGCTCCATTATAGTCGACGGGAATTAACAAAAATTCTTACAGCTCTGTCATTTTTTTAGACAAAGAGATGAAACATGGCATGATGATAGCTCATGCCAAGTTTGAAGCAGATCCATTCATTGCTTAATTGTTAGGAATCATTTAAATTTGGAATAACCACTCCATAATAGTCAGTGGACATTAACAAAAATGCATACAGCTCCATATTTTGTAAAGATAATGAGATGAAACTTGGCACCTCAGTAGCACTTAAATATGGATTTTGCCATGCCAAGTTTGAAGCAAATCTGTTCAAGCCTTGATTTTTAGGAATTTTTTTTTAAACAAAACAAAACCCTCAAACTGCCGCCCCCCCCTACACACACACCATTCTAACTTATCAGATTCTGCATTAATTCAGCCCTGCATATTTATGGAGGGAGCTTTTATCCTTTACTTTGATGATGCACAGCCATGCATTTCCAGTTTATAAAAATAGAGACCTGCTGTTTTGTCCACACTTATCTGGGAGTAAGGCCCATTGAAGTCACTAGAACGTATTCTGAGTAGACATACAATGCATATTATGTTTTAATTCAGTTTTATGTATTTTATATTTACTATTGTTCCCCACCTCGATCAAAATGGAGAGGAGGTAAGAATTATTATTATTATTATTATTATTATTATTATTATTATTATTAATATTATTGTCCTTGGATTGGTGAGAGCCACCATGTGTATACTAGATCCTTGCCCTTCCTGGCTTATAAAAGCTGCCAGAGGGGGACTGGCTGAGTGGGTAAGCAGAGTGGTCAATGCCTCCCTTTGCCAAGGAAGGGTCCCAGCCTGTTTGAAGGAGGCAGTGGTAAGACCCACACTGAAAAAGCCCTCCTTGACCCCCACTGTACTGGATAACGACCGGCCAGTCTCCAACATCCCATTTTTGGGCAAGGTATTGGAGCGTGTGGTGGCCTCCCAACTCCAGGGATTCCTGGATGAGACAGATTATCTAGATCCATTTCAATCTGGCTTCAGGCCTGGTTATGGGACAGAAACAGCTTTGGTCGCCTTGGTGGATGATCTTCGCCGGGAACTGGACAGGGGGAGTGTGTCCCTGCTGGTTCTGCTGGACCTCTCAGCGGCGTTCGATACCATCGACCATGGTATCCTTCTGGGCCGCCTTGCTGGGATGGGTCTTGGAGGCTCCATTCCTTCCTGATGGACGGACCCAGAAGGTGGTACTGGGGGACTTCTGTTCGACTCCTTGGCCATTGGCCTGTGGAGTCCCTCGGGGCTCTATTTTGTCCTCCATGCTATTTAACATATACATGAAACCATTGGGAGAGGTTATCTGGAGTTGTGGGGTGGGGTGCCACCAGTACGCTGATGACACCCAACTCTACTACTCCTTTCCACCCAATTCCAAGGAAGCAGTTTCTGTGCTAAACCGCTGTTTGTTGGCAGTAATGGATTGGATGAGGGCGAACAAATAGAAGCTTAATCCAGATAAGACAGAGGTGCTCCTGGTCAGTCAAAAGGCAGATCAGGGAATAGGGATTCAGCTTGTGTTGGATGGGGTTACACTCCCCCTGAAGACGCAGGTCCGCAGCTTGGGTGTGCTTCTGGATTCAGCCCTGAGCCTGGATGCCCAAGTTTCGGCGGTGGCCAGGAGTTCATTTGCACAGTTAAAGCTAGTGCGCCAGCTGCGCCCGTTCCTAGAGATGTCGGACCTGGCCACAGTGACCCATGCCTTAGTTACATCCCGATTGGATTACTGTAACGCGCTCTACGTGGGGCTGCCTTTGAAGAGTGTTCGGAAACTCCAGCTGGTTCAAAGAGCTGCAGCCAGATTGTTGACCGGGGCTGCTTACAGGGAGCACACAACTCCCCTGTTAAAACAGCTCCACAGGATTCCAGTCTGTTTCTGGGCACAATTCAAAGTGCTGGTTATGACCTATAAAGCTCTATATGGTTCGGGTCCAGGTTATTTGAAAGAACGTATTCTCCCTTATGAGCCTGCCCGCGCTTTGAGATCTTCTGGAGAAGCCCTTCTTTCAGTCCCACCTTCTTCACAGGCACGCTTGGTGGGAACATGGGAGAGGGCCTTCTCGGTGGCTGCTCCGGTGCTCTGGAACTCTCTTCCCGGGGAAGCTAGGCTGGCTCCCTCCTTGATGGGCTTTCGGAAGCAGGCTAAAACTTTTTTGTTCAAGCAGGCCTTTGGAGAATAATCCAGCCCTCCATCTATGTTAATGTCTTATAATTTTGTTGTGTATTTTTTTAACTGTTTATGGTTTTGTTTCCCTCCCCCCCCCCATGTATATTTTAAACTTTGTAAGGCCGCCTTGAGGCCCAGCATTGGGCAAAAGGCGGGATACAAATAAATAAATATATTATTATTATTATTATTATTATTATTATTATTATTATTATTATTATTATTAACTAGAGTTGCACTGCTATTCACCTCTATTGCTTTTGAACCAGATTTTTTTTTAAATACTGCCTTTAAATTTTTTAACCTCCCCCAAAAGAGATGCCAGTTGGGTCTATTTCTCTCTCTCTCTCTCTCTCTCTCTCTGTGTTAGGAACTGTGAGGTATCTGACGATGAGGAGTCTGGGGATGAAGAGCCACAGGCTGGACCCAGTACCAGCATGGCTGGGCAGCAGCCAGCAGAGGCTCCCTCCAGCTCAGCCTTAGAGGAAGAGCAAACAAACATCTTACCAGTGCCATTGTTCAAACAACAAAGGGCAGAGAAGGAGGCGTTACGCAGATCCAAGCGTATTGCTACTAAACGTCGGATAAACAGGGAGCAGCTGTGATGCTGGGCTTGGGTATTTAAGGAACAGTGCGCAGGCCAGGATCTTGTCAGACTTAATCTGGTTTGCCTGAGAAAGCTCTGGACCTTGAAACCTGGGCCTTGTTGTGTTTCTGCTATACCGGTTGGACTATGGACTTCTTGGACTCTGTGACTCTCTCCTGCCCTTTGGAACTCGGACTGGCTTTGTGGACTTTTGCGACCCTCTCGCCCGGACCCTTTATGACAACTGGATTGATTTATGGACTGGCTTTGACTTGGGCATAAGCACAGAAAGACTGTTCTTTTTCTTTATGTTTTGAACTGTGTGAGAAATACAAATTAAGTGTTATCTCTTCGTTTGGTGTGTTTGCTGGTACCTGGCGGTCTTCCCAGTCTGGGCACACAGCCCATGTAGATAAGTTGAAAAGTGGCTGGTTGCGAAGCTGCTTCCTCAGGACACTCTCTCTCTCTCTCTCTCTCTCTCTCTCTCTCTCTCTCCCTCTTTCTTTCTCTTTCTCTTTCTTTTTACTTCTGTCTTTTATGTGTTTCAGAAAGCTATGGGGGTAGGATAGTGTGTGTGTTTGTTTGCCTCTCTGTGTGTCTGCATATGGGGGGGGGAATGATTTGAGGGGGAATTCTTTTTTTAAAATTCCTCCATCCATCCCTCCCCCATACACACACACACACACACACACACACACACACACACACCATCCGATCCCCTTAGATTCCTAAAACAAAGAAAAGTCAAGTGCCAACTCTACAATGTGAATTCAGTGGGGTACAGCAATCAAGTGGATTCATGACTAAGGGCTTTGGGTCTCAAGAGAGGAAGCAACTTCCTCCTTTTGGGACAAACCTACCTCACCCACCTAGAGTCTGGATGCCTCCCTCAACGGCTGAACATGTGTGGCCACTGAAGAGATGGGGGGTGGTAGAACTAAGAGTCCTTTTAAATTTGGCTAAAATATCATTTTAAATAAATGAAAGATAAATCATCATTGCAAGATCAAGTTTACTCTGTTTCAATCAGTTGTTTTCTCCTAATAAGGTAGCTTAGCAACTCAGTGGTTTAGTTTTCTTCTTATCAATTACAGATCTGCCAAGAAGAAGTCTCATGCTTCTAAGCTGAAGTCCACTGATCACTGTCTTGACAGATACGAGAAGAACAAAAATATATTCTTGTCATGTGAGGGTTGGAGAGCAATTAAGCAAAGACAAAGTCAGGGCAGCTTCAATCTCCTGTACGGATTCCATTGAGTTTGTAGAGATTTGTGGAGTGCAGCATTTTCCTGGCAATCTCCGTGTCACCTGCCGTTCTTCTGCTCTTGTCCTCCACTCACCTGAAAATTCCAGATCAGCATTTATTCACAGGTATGCAAAAATTTCAACCTGAGCTTGCCTAAATTTCTCACTTTTTCCCCTTGGGGCTCTCTGTTCACCAGATATTAACAACTTATCCTAAGTCACGCTTCAATCAGCTGATGTCTTGGCTACTCGTCTGATATCAATACTATTAGTTCTCTTTCCCTGTTTCAGAAAGTGCAAGTACCCACCCTGCCTCTGCTCGCCATTGACTAGTAAGATTTTCTCAGGTGCCCATCCTGATGTTTGCCCTGTCCTGGACGGGGTTGCACTCTCCCTAAAGGATCGGGTCCGTAGTTTGGGGGTGCTCTTCGATCCAGAACTGTCACTTGAGGCACAGGTGAACTCAGTGGCAAAGAGCACCTTTTATCAGCTTAGGCTGATATACCAACTGTGCCCTTATCTGGACAGTGATAGCCTAGCTACAGTTATCCATGCTCTGATAACCTCTCGTTTGGATTACTGCAATGTGTTATACGTGGGGCTGCCTTTGAAAACGGTCCGGAAGCTTCAGCTGGTACAAAACAGGGCAGCCCGTTTACTAACAGGGACTGGCTGGCGAGATCACATTACGCCAGTCCTTTTACAACTTCATTGGCTGCCAGTCCAGGTCCGGGCCCGATTCAAAGTGCTGGTATTGACATTTAAAGCCCTAAATGGTTTGGGGCCAGGTTATTTGAAGGAACGCCTCCTCCCATACGTACCTACCCGGACCTTAAGATCATCTACAGGGGCCCTTCTCCGTGAGCCCCTGCCAAAGGAGGTGAGGCAGGTGGCTACTAGGAGGAGGGCTTTCTCCGCTGTGGCACCCCGGTTGTGGAATGAGCTCCCCAGAGAGGTCCGCCTGGCGCCTACACTGTACTCCTTTCGTCGCCAGGTGAAGACCTTTTTATTCACTCAGTATTTTAACACTTAATTTTAACTTAAATTTAAATTATACTGTTTTAACTCTGTATTTTAACCTTATATCAATTTTGCTGCGTGGTTTTATCCTGGTTGTGCTTTTTATATTGTATTTTGTATTTGTATTTTTAACTTGTTGGTTGTTTTATGATGGTTTTAATTTTTGTGAACCGCCCAGAGAGCTTCGGCTATTGGGCGGTATAAAAATGTAATAAATAAATAAATAAATAAATAAATAAATTTCCAAGCACCCTCCAGTTCCTCAGAAAACTGCTGGTGTGATTTCACCATTCCTTGTGGGAGAAAACCTAACCCTCCTATCTACAGGTCAGTGCCCAGTGGGGGCATGACTGTGGAATGCCTTCCCCAACAGCCAGACATGTACAGCCACTGCACACAGTGTAGAACTAAGACTATTGTCAACTCAATGCCCTAACACATTTACTTTGCAAATAAACAAAGACAAAGCAAGAACTCCTGTGCAATGTTCATGGGGTTCGTTGACATTAGTTTCAGAGTTTCCTGTTCAGCATTAATGTACAGGTATGCAAAAATTCCTCCTGAGCTTGCCTAAATTTCTCACTATTTTCCCCTTGGCGCTTTTTGTTCACCAGGTATTAACGTCTTCTTCAAAGACACTCTTCAATCAGTTGATCTCTTGGCTATGTTTGTTCTATTCACTTTGCAGCTTTTTATGCCAGGAAACCTTTTCTGTTATCAGTACTATTCTCTCTCTCTCTCTCTCTCTCTCTCTCTCTCTCTCTCTCTCTCTCTCTCTCTCTCTCTCTCTGTCTCTCTCTCTCTTTCCATGTTTTAGAAAGTGTCCATACACTGCCTCTGTTCTCCTTTGACTTTGGTCACCCTCCAGTTCCTTAGAAATCTGCTGGGGTGATTTCACCATTCTTTGTGGAAGAAAACCTATCCTACCTATCTTCAGTTAGGTGCCCAGTAGGGTGGTGGAGTGACTCTGGAAAGCCTCCCCCAACAGCCAACCATGGCCACAGCTAGACCTAAGGTTTATCCTGGGATCATCCAGGGTTCACTCCTGCCTGAGCACTGGATCCGCTGTGTGTCACCTAGATGAACAGGTTTGACCCCTGGACAATCCAGGGATAAAGCTTAGGTCTAGCTATGGCCCATGTATGGCCACTGGTCACAGGTAGAACTGGGACTACTCTGAAGTCAGTGCCATGTCGAGTTTACTGCATGCAAATCAGTCACTTTCACCTAATAAACGATGGCAGCAATGGGTTGATTTCTTTGCTTTTCTGGAGAGTGCAAGGAAATCTCAATTCTCATCATCAACTTCATTACGGTCACTGACCAGACTTTACACATACAAGAGAGTAGGGCAAAATTACATACAGATTTAAAAAGTATGCAGCAGAATCAATTCTGGAGAGACCTTATTTTCATTGCATTCAAAAAGAATTTTGCAAAAGCCTCGATTGTGTCTCTGTCCTCTGTGTCCCTGAAGCTCTGAAGAATTCTGTAAGAGCACTATCTTGGAGAGCTTAATTAAAATACTTTGCTCCTATGACAACCTTACTACTAGTAGTAATTTATTGTTGTAACCCCCGGACATAGCACAGTGAATCAAACATACACATATAGCTCCATCTGACGAGCGTTTTATTGCATGCTCTTTACTGGGCACTCACAGAGTTTGCTCAGGTCCCTCACATGACGTTGTCTGCCTCCTGTGTGCCTTCCGTCCCTTCTGGCTTTCCTTGTGCAACAAAAAATCCCCTCTTTAAGTCTAATGTTTCTCTAAACTCAGAGGTGTTGTCTATACAGCTTCTTTACCCTGATGTCAGTGTGCAGATTCGCATTTTAGGACACATGACACAGCTGTCCATTCGCCACAGCGCTGGTTTTTTAAAGCAATAATGCACATATTTGTGTTTGCGATATACCTCAACGTTTGGATCAACGTCCGAATTTGCACCGCATTAGAGTTATGTGTCCTTGGTGGAGTTAAATCTCATTTTGACATGTGGGCATAACTTTGAGGTCAGGTCAAAGTGATAGGACAATTTCCCACCTTCCCACCTATCGCGTCCTCTGGCTGCCTCGTTCCTTCCCGCTGTTTTCATGTTGAACTATATGAATCTGCGGAAGTCCACAGATGGAAGTTTTAAAATCAAAACAAAGAGGGGAGAACAGGCAGCCAGAGGGAGGATATGAGTTCAGTCCCCTTCTAGCATCTTCTGCTGCTTCGTTCCTTTAAGCCCTTGGTTTTCCTCTTCTATGAATCTGCAGACTTCTGCAGATAAAATTTATAGCTTTGCTCATCTATACTCCATAGCATCGTACATGCAATAATGCTATAATGTGCATCTGTGCATTGATTACTGCACAACAAAAAAATTGAGGAGATAAATCGCTGTTGCTGCTGCAATGTTACACTCTTTACCTAGATTCAAATCAACAAAAAATTGGGTTTCTATTCAATGAGGGGCAATCCCGTGGTCGTATAGACAGTGGCAGAATTGCTGCTCTCTCCTGCTGTGTGCAGGAGAAGCAGCGCCATTATAACAATGGGCCTCGTGCTCATTGTGATCTTCCTCTTTTGAAAAGACAAAGTAACTGAGGAACGAAAACATGAAGGTAGGGAGCGTGTTACCCCCCGGTGTGATGGAGCTTATGGAGACAACCTTATGATCTGGGCATTGACAGCTTTTGGAATTGCCTGAGTGCAGCTGAAAAACTCAAAGGAGAGTGCTTGCCTTTATTTTATTTATTTATTTATTTATTTAGTTATTTATTTTATTTTATTACACTTATATACTGCACCACAGCAGAAGCTCTCTGGGCGGTTTACAACAATTAAAAATGGTAAACATTAAAAGTATACAAAATTTAAAAACCATCAAAAACATAAAAACAGTATAAAAACAACAGTATCCATTCAAAAACAACAATTCTGGGGTCCATTAAAAACAAACTTAACATTGTTAAATGCTGTTAAAATGTTGTTAAAATGCCTGGGAGAAGAGAAAAGTCTTGACCTGGCACCGAAAAGATAACAATGTTGGCGCCAGGTGAGCCTCATCAGGGAGATCATTCCACAGTCGGGGGGCAACCACTGAAAAGGCCCTCTCCCTTGTTGTCATCCTCCAAGCTTCCCTTGGAGTAGGCACTTGGAGGAGGACCTTAGATGTTGCTGCTTAGAACTAAAACATGCATATGTGTTGTTGGTGATGTTGTTGTTAGCATGCTTCAAAAAACCCAAGCTTTCTGGATACTGAAAACAAGAGGAAATGTGCCTTGAGAAGGAACATATATCCTGGAAGGGAAACGCTGCCCTTCCCTATATAAGCCCACATTATCTTCCCTCATCCTTAGAATGTCACAATGTAATTTTGTATTCATCCATTTGGAAGTGGGCATAAATAGCAAAGAGACTGCAGAAGTTTTGTTTAGGAAAATATTAAGCAAGATCTTCTTTTCTCCTTCCTGTGAATGTTAGTGGTTACGACATCGTACATTCTGCTTTCTGGCAAGGGGTAAATCAAAATCATTCAAACAGGCATTAAGGAAACGTTAAGGAAATCGAAGTGTTTGGAGTTGCTTGGATCTGAAACGAGACTGCCAGACTACTCCGGGGATTGTCACCATCACCACCAGGTACATTTGAGGCTGTCAGTAATGCAGTTTGAGCTTAGATCAATGTAACTTGGATTGAATCCTGCATTTCATATGGTAAAGGAATACCATGAGTCCATTTCCCATTCAGGACGGTTCTCATGGAAATTTAAATGTCGTTATATTAAGGCTGGGCTGACCTCCAAAATCTGGGGATTTAATAGCCTTGTGTTAAGAGGCCTTTAAGACCCTGATTGGAGCAATGGATGGGGGCAGGAAAGCAAGCTTTCCTGAGCCTCCAGAAGGTGCACGATCCCCACAGCCATGCTAATGGAAGTCACACGTCCAGCTGGGTCTGTGAGGGCCAGTCGTGAGGGGGAGTGTGGCGTTACACCCCACAAGTCAGTTCCCAAATGTATGTCTGCAGTTTGTAAGTCTGTGGTTTTTAGAATGTTGGCCTGAGTGGGCGGAGTTAGAATGTCTTGGGAGGGGGAGGAGTCATATATAAGGGAAGGACTGGGGGGATTGTGAGGGACTTTTTAGGTACTCTTAGAGTCTTTAGTGCTCTCTGTGTTTAGGGGACTTAAGTTCTGGGAAATTTGAGGTTCAGTGTAGAGAGTACTGTCTTTGGAGTGTGGTGTGCATATAGTTGATGTATATTAATCAATACAGATAATGAAGAAAGCTCAAGAGTGATTGTGTGAGAAAAAAGAAAGTGTGTATGTGAATGAGTGAAAAGATTAGATGAAAGGTTTCAAAAAAGTTTTTAAATGTTTTATTTGAAACAAAGCTTGTGAACTTTTAAAAATAAATTTTAATAATTTTGTTTTAACTATCACAAATATCCCATGTGTCTGTTTGGCATTTATCATCTGAAGTTTACACATTTAGCACCCACTCTAACAATAATAGCCCTCAGCACATATAACTCAGTGTTTTATTTTATATATTGGAATCCTTCTCCATTTTAACCCCTTTCTCCACATAGTTTGGAGGAAGGTGGTTTTTATCCCTTGCCTCAGGCGTATCAAGCAGTGGTGCTTAGCTTGAGCAGGGAGTAGCCGCGGCCAGGCTTGGTGTTCAGAGCCTGTGTCGTGGCAGGGACCACTGCTCTCCAAGACCCAGCCAGATGCTTGGGCCAAAGTTGGGTGCAAGTGTCTGACTGGGTCTGCGAGGGCAGTAGACTCTCATCACCGGTGCCTGGCCTTTGCAGGGCCAGTTAGATGTGCTCAGAGCTTCTGCCCTTTCCCCCGCTGGGTTAATAGGGTCTTTTAAGGCCCCATTGGTGCAGGGGGTGGGGAAGCACACATATTCCAGAGCCTCTGGAGGCCCTGGAATATGTGCATTTCCCTCCACTGTTTTTAAAGGGTTCGCCAAGTGCTTGCGAGCCTCATGAGCACTCAGTGGGGATCACATGACTTGGGGCAAGTCTACACGAAGGGTTTGCCCCGGAGTGGCTTCTCTTTACACATCATCTACATGATGCAGCTGCCATTGCAAAGCCATCCGGGGGCAAACCCTGGAAATTCCACTCCAAAAATGTCGGGGGCTTACCCCAACTTTTTTGGCATAGGCAGCAGCCCTGCACCTCTAAAAATGTAAAAAAAAAGGTGGGGGAGGGAGGGGAGAGGAACAGTGGTGTTCCTGCCCCCCCTTTTTAAAAATATGACCTCTATCTGCAGAGCTCCGCAGAAACAAATAATATAAATAAATACCGGTGGGTGGGGTGTAACAGTCAGCCAGAGGAAGAAGAAGCTGCTCAGTCTCCAGTCCCTCTCATGTTCTCCTCATGTTCTGCCTCGTTCCTTCCCCCTGTTTTTATTTTTAATTATATGAATCTGCGGAGCTCCGCAGATAGAGCTTATAAAATTAAAACAAAGGGGGAGGGGGAACGGGCAGCCAGAGGGAGGAGACTTGCTCCGTCCCTCTCACGTCCTTCTCTGCTGCCTTGTTCCTTTCCCCCCATTTTCCTTCTTCTTTTTTTCCTTATATGAATCTGCGGAGCTCCGCAGATAGAGCTCATTAAATTAAAAAAATAAAGGGGAGGAAGAGCCCCGTTCCTTTCCTCCCCCCTGTTTGTTTTTGTTTTTTAACTTTTCAAGAGGTGCCGGGCAGGAAAAATCACACTTGCCTTCCTTCCTGTGCAGATGCCAGAAAGGAAGGCAACTGTGGATGCAAGGGACCTGGTGGCGCCAAAGTGCCTCCGTAAAGATGGGGGCCTGGTTTGTTGGGCATAGGGTGCAGCAGTAGTGGGGTGGGCACTCCCCAATTTCAGCCACCCTTACCTCCAATTTCCTGAAAGCTTTCTTAACCTATGAAAGACGCTTCCATTGTTCATTGATTCATTACATTCATTATATTTTTATACTGCCCCATAGCCAAATCTGTGTGGGCTGTTTACAATTTCTTTTTTTAAAAAATGTTCTGTCTCATTCTCTGGGTTTTTTTGTTATGTATGTTGACCTGGGCTTTATTTGACGTGTGGGGGGCCAAGGAGGCTGCCGGACTGGGTGCCACAAGGATGAGTGTAAAATGAAACAACGGACGCTCCTGTACACGCCTTGGCTACCTCACAAGAGCTCTGAACCCAACCCATAGGGATTTCTCCAAAATTTCTTTGCTATTGGGAAGCAATTCGTTTTCTATCAAATTAAATGAGAATGGTTGGGGGAGGGGGAAATAGGGGCGAAGATTTTGACACAATGCAGGCTGTACAGACCTTAAGCCAAGTGATTTCTCCAAATTCTCTCTGGGTTTCATTCTAAACTTTCATACAAATTCAGATTTCTGGTTTGGAAACATAAGATATAAATTGGACCATTTCAACCGCATTAAGATTCGTTCCTCCCCATTTCCCCCCTTTTAACTCTGTCATATAACTGAGTGTATATTTAAAGAAGCTGGATCGATCTACCTCCTATTCCTCTGGATAATTTTGGGCTTGTCTCCAGCTCAAACTTTTTTAGTTTCTTGAGATTATAGTGATTTCCAGCTGTGTTTTGTTAATATAAAGCAGCAGGAATATACAAGTCAAGCAACTTAAAGCTATGAGAAATTGTGCAAGCCTCAAAAAGCAATTATTTCGATGTTTATATTTATGTGCATGGCCTAGAAGATGAACAATGTTCAGTGTACAAAATCCAACAATGGATGACTTGGGTTAGTTCCTTAGTGCTCTCTCTCTCTCTCTCTCTCCAATGCTAAAACCCTTCATCTCCAAATCATATTATTATTATTATTATTATTATTATTATTATTATTATTATTATTAAAAGAAAATGGGGGAGGGACCACAACAGCATCAAAAAGAGCACAGGGTGGAATAGTACATAAGAACCTAAGTGCCATGCTTGATCAGACCAAGGGTCCATCTAGTCCAGCACTCTGTTCACACAGTGGCCAACCAGCTGTTGGCAAGGGACCGACAAAGCAGGGGGTTGGATAAATACCTGGAGGCGAAGGCTATCAATGGCTCCTAGCCCTGATGGTTGTGTGCTATCTCCAGTATTCAAGGCTGTAAGGGGATTTGTTGTAACTTCCCCTCCTATGAGGGGAAGTTACAACAACTGGGATTGTTTAGCTTGGAGGGGGGAAGGAGGCTAAGGGGAGACATGATAGAGGTGTACCAAATTATGCATGGTATGGAGAATGTGGATAGGGAGACATTTTTCTCCCTCTCTCAAAATACTAGAACCCGGGGTCATCCCATAAAGCTGATTGGTGGGAGATTCAGGACAAAAAAAAAAAAGGAAGAACTTCTTCACACAGCACATAGTTAAATTATGGAACTCACTACCACAAGATGTAGTGATGGCCACCAATTTGGATGGCTTTAGAAGGGGGTTGGATAAATTCCTAGAGGAGAAGGCTATCCATGGCTACTAGCCCTGATGGTTCTGTGCTATCTCCAGTATTCAAGGCAGTAAGCCTGTGTGCACCAGTTGCTGGGGAACATGGGTGGGAGGGTGCTGTTGCACCATGTCCTGCTCGTTTATCCCTGGCCGATGGCTGGTTGGCCACTGTGTGAACAGAGTGCTGGACTAGATGGACCCATGGTCTGATCCAGCAGGGCACTTCTTATGTTCTTAATTTATCCAAGTCCCTTCTAAAGCCATCCAAATTGGTGGCCATCACTACATCTTCTGGTAGTGAGTTCCATAATTTAACTATGCACTGTGTGAAGAAGTCCTTCCTTTTAACTGTCCTGAATCTCCCACCAATCAGCTTCATGGGATATGACCCCGGGTTCTAGTATTATGAGAGAGGGAGAAACATGTCTCCCTCTCCACATTCTCCACACCATGCATAATTATGGACACCTCTATCATGTCTCCCCTTAGCCTCCTTTTCCCAAGCTAAACAATCCCAGCTGTTGTAACTTTCCCTCACAGGGGCGATGCTCCAGCTCCTTGATCATTTTAGTTGCCCTTTTTTGTGTGGTCACACCATAGATTTGTATAAAGGCAGTATGATACTAGCAGTTTTATTCTCAATTCCTTTTCTTATAATGCCTAACATGGAGTTTGCCTTCTTTTACAGTGGCTGCACACTGGGTGGACATTTTCATGGAGCTGTCCACCACAATCCCAAGATCTCTTTCTTGTTCGGTCACCACCAGCTCAGATCTCATTAGGTTATACTTGAAGTTGGTTTCCCTCCCTCCCCCCAACGTCCATTGTCTTACATTTGCTTACATTGAACCACATCTGTCATTTGGACGCCCACTCTCCCAGCTTGGAGAGATCTCTTTGGAGCTCTTCACAATCCCTTTGTGTTTTAACAACCTTAAATAATTTGGCATCATCGGCAAACTTGGCCTTCAGTGCTCACTCCTAATTCCAGATCATTTACGAACAAGTTGAAAAGAATTGGTCCCAATACTGATCCCTGTGGGACACCACTATTTACTTTCCTCTATCAGGAGAATTGACCATTTATTCCTACTCTCTTCTTTCTGTTCTCTAACCCATTACTGATCCATAAGAGGACCTCTCCTCTTATTCTAAGACTGCTAAGTTTGTTCAGGAGTCTTTGGTGGGAGACTTTATCAAAAGTCTGTTGGAAGTCCAAGTAAAAAATGTCCACCGGATCACTCCTGTCAACATGTTTGTTGACACTCTCAAAAAATTCTAGTGAAGCAGGACTTGCCTCTGCGGAAGCTGTGTTGATTCTTCTTCACCAGGACATGCCCTTCTATATGCTTACTAATTTTGTCTTTAATAATGCTTTCAACCAATTTACCTGGAACAGATGTCAAGCTATCTGGCCTGTAATTTCCCAGATCCCTCCTGGATCCCTTTTTGAAAATTGGTGTTACATGGGCCATCTTCCAGTCCTCTGGTACAGAGGCTGAGCTAAGGGACACATTGCATATTTTTGTGAGGAGGTCCGCAATTTCATATTTGAGTTCTTTGAGAACTCTAGGATGGATACCAACTGGGCCTGGTGATTGTCAATACTATCTATTGACAATAACCATTAAGAGCAAAGAAAAGGTTCTGTACTTTTATTTTAAATATATAAATTAATATAAGCTATATGAAGGCATTTGCATGCTCATGAGCAGAAAACCTGATAAGAAGGTTTGTGAAAATAGGTTCTCTGTAAGTCTGTTCAGCTAAACACACTTACAGAGTTCTGTATGTGTGTTTAGGGGGCACTGGAGGAGGGGCTTATGTGCATGCCCCCATCCCTCTTCACACTTTAGCCTTTCCCGTGAGCAGGCAAATGTCTGCATAGGGCTATAAGCAGTCCAGAGATCTAAATGAGCATCTAGATGAAATTGATAGCTGCCTGTAGGATATACATTCAAATGCAGCAAGAACAGGAAAACCTTCAGCCCACTGAATGGCAGGTGTTTATCTTTCCAAGCTTGAAGTATGAGTCTCTTTGCAAATGTAAGGGCTCTCAGAGTTTACTTGGCTGAAATAATTTCCCTGTCTGATGGTTGCTGTTTTGTTTAGATATCAGAAGACTTTTTGACATGGAAAACAACTTCTCCATCTTCTCCAATGTCTCCGATTTCCCTGAAATGGATCGTAGTAATGTAGTAAATATTTGGTAAGTTATGTTATGTTATTAAATAGTTTTATTAGAAATATAAGCAAGCCACCCACTACTGCCGTACATTTCTCTTTATGCTCAGCTCTGCAGGAGTGGTGCTACTAGTCAGTGGACGTAAGTTAACTTGTTCCACACTCAACAAGGTAAAAAGTAATAATAACTGCAATTGTAATGCTGATAAAAGATGGAAGTGGAAATAAATGTCCTAACCTGCCTAATAATAATAATAATAATAATAATAATAATAATAATAATAATTTTATTTATTTGTTACCCGCCTCTCCCCCTGGATTGAGGCGGGGTACAACACAAATAAAAACACCATAAAATACATACAAGTCTATGGAGCTTATCTGAACTCGATCAAAGAAATTAGGTGTTCCTTGACCATTTGTTTATCAATCTCAAGCTTCAATCCTGCCCCTTCAGGTTGTACTTCACTTTTTCCAGGGGGGAGGGGTCTTAGACCTGCTTTTGGGAGAAGACTGTGCCAACGTAGGAATTGAGCACTTCGGCCTTTTCTTTGTCATCTGTTATCTATTCGCCATCCTCATTAAGCAGTTGAGCCACCATTTCTTTCCTCTGTCTTTTACTGTTCACGTATCTGAAGAATTCTTTTTTGTTGCTTTAAGTATCCCTCGCTAATCTCAGCTCATGCTCAGGTTTAGCCTTCCTGATGCCATTCCTGCACTTCTGTGCTACCTGTCTATACTCGTCTTTTGTAGCCTGGCCTTCCTTCCACTTCCTATATGTATCCTTTTTTGTTTTCAGGTCATCTCTAAGCTTTTTGAGGAGCCACATTGGTTTCTTCTTTTGTGTTCTATCTTCTTTCCTTGTTGGAATTGTTTGTAATTGTGCCGTTAAGATTTCCTTTTTTAAATACTCTAGGGTGACCATATGAAAAGGAGGACAGGGCTCCTATACCTTTAACAGTTGCATAGAAAAGGGAATTTCAGCAGGTGTCATTTGTATATATGGGGAACCTGGTAAAATTTTCTCTTCATCACAACAGTTAAAGGTGCAGGAGCTATACTAGAGTGACCAGATTTAAAAGAGGGCAGGGCACCTGCAGCTTTAACTGTTGTGATAAAGACGAAATTCCCCCTGATTCCTCATATATACAAATGACACCTGCTGAAATTCCCTTTTCAATACAACTGTTAAAGGTACAGGAGCCCTGTCCTCCTTTTCATATGGTCACCCTAAAATACTCCCACCCATCTTTACTCTTTTTCTCATTAGGGTCACTTGCCATGGGACCTTACTTATCATAGTTCTGAGTTTATTAAAATGAGCTTTCCTAAAATCCAAAGTATGCGTGTGGCTACACTCAGTTTTTACTTTCTTTAAAATCAAGTCTTCTAGTATGATGTGGTCACTTTCCCCCAGAGTTCCCATAGCTGCCACTTCATCCACTAAATCATATCTATTGGTCAGTTTCAAGTCAAGGATTGCCAATCCTCTTGTTCCTTCCTCCACTTTCTGCAGGAGAAAGTTATCAGTCACACATGTCAGGAATTTCTTGGAGGGCTACTTTTGGCAAAATTTGTCTCCCAATAGATACTGGGGTAATTGAAGTCCCCCATTACTCCTACATCGCACTTCCTTAAAATACTGGGAATTTGCTTATCATAAGTTGCAGCCTTGTCTTCTCCTTGATTGGGTGGTCAGTAGTAGAGTCTGACTATCATGGTTCTGCATTGACTGAAACCACAACAATGCCCCATGATCTGTCTGCAGGATGAGTCTCTGGCCCCCAAATCCTCATCTGGTATTCTTGTGGCTTCTGTCAATGCAGAACCACAACCAACTGTTGCAGCTATGGTCGTGGTGATTCCAGGAGTTGCATGAAGAGATCCAGCATGTAGCTGGTCATGAGAATGTTGTGGTGGATGGACTGTCTCACAGAGAATCCTCGAGTGCAGCAGGCAAATAAGACTTTTTCCTGGGTCTCTTTATTGTGCTCTCGGACTGAAATTGAGGCTAATAACCCTAACTTTGCGACATTACCAATCAACATGTTTTTTACTCCTTTACAGGTTGCTTATGTATATATGTACATTGATGGTGCTATATAAATAATAATAATAATAATAATAATAATAACAACAATAATAATAATAATATCTAAATTATTTTAGGGCCTTGCTAGACGAGGCCTTAGCGCGCCTTGAGAGCTGGTTTCCCTGCTGTGCTTCCACATGACGCACAGGGGAATCTGGCCCCAGGCCGCACTGAAGCCTCCTCTAACGCGCCATAAGAGAGCTCCAGCTATTGGGCGGTATAGAAATGTAATAAATAAATAAATAAGCGAAGTCGCTTATGGCGCGCCTTTTCTGCAGCTCCGGCCTGAGGCCGGGGCTGCAGAACGTCTAGAGACTTCCGTGGCTTTTTGCGGCTACTCGCTTACTCACGAGTAGCCGCAAAAAGCCGCGGACTGGGCACAGCGCTCAGCGCTGTGCCAATCGGCCGGGGGGGGGGGACACACAGAGGGAGAAGGCATGGGAAGGGATCAGGACTGGATGGGGGGGTTTAAGTAAATAAAAATGGCTTACCTTCTCCGGAGTCTTCGGGCCTCACGTGGCCCCTTTAAACTTAAAAAAAAAAAAAAAAATGGCGGACGCTGCAGGGATCCCGATGTCCCTGCATGCCCCGCATCTGGAAGCCCGGGCAGCGCACGCTAATGTCAGCGCGCCGTCGCCCCGCCTCCCTGCCGGCTTATCCCGGCAGGTCTAGCAAAGCCCATGGTTGTTTAAGTTTTGTTTACCCATTTACATTCCCCAAACCCTTAGTGTTAAACCAGTTCCTCTCTTGGGTTTTAAAAGAAAGGGGGGAATATGTGGCATTACCCCATAATTGATTATGGAGTATTAGAATGTCTGGTAAGTATGGAATGTTAGAACTGAGTGGGTGTTGTTCATGATGTAATAGGTGTGTGTGGGGAGTATATAAGGAGAATGTTGGGAGTTTGTGGGAGTAGTGCGTGTGAGGGAGAGTTACATGTTTTTTTCCTCCTTTACAGGTTGTTTATGTATATATCTAAATTATTGTTGTTGTTTAACTTTTGTTTACCCATTTACATTCCCAAAACTCTGCGTCAAGGACTTAGCATTAAACCAGTTTCTCACTTGGGTTTTAAAAGAAAAGGGGGGGGGGAGACTATGTTGTGTTACCCCAAAATTGATTATATTGTATATGTCTGGGGTGTTTGGTGATTGTGTGGGCCCTGGACAAGTTAAGACCATACGTGTGGGGCCAGAGATTCATCCTGCAGATGGATCATCAGGCGTTGTTGTGGCTTCAGTTGATGTGGGACCATAAACAACTGTTCCAGTGATGGTCGTGGTGATTCCAGGTCTGGCTTGCTCCCTACATTGCTGTGAAGACTATTTTGGGGTGCAGTTAGAACTCTTCACTCTGTTATGGTGCATAAGCCTTCATCCTTTGTTGCTTCCAACATTACATCTCCCTACCTCATAGGATTCAGGCCGTTGCTAGATGAGGGTTTAGCCCAGTGCAAGGCCTGGGCTCCCTGCTGTGCGTGCAGACAATGCACAGGGGATCCCGGGGTCAGGCCGGGCTAAACCCTTCCTTGACCCAGGATAACCGGATCTGCTTGTGGCCCGGTCTAGCTAGTTCTGTGGCTTTTCCTGCCTGCTCACTTACTCACGAGTAGCCGGGAGAAGCCAAGCGCTGTGCCCATCGGGCTGGGGGAACGGAGGGGGCATTGGACATGGCGAGCGGGGGTGGTGGACCTGGTGAGCGAGGGGGTGGACTTGGTGGGTGAGGGGGGTGGACGTGGTGGGCAAGGGGGTGAGCGAGGGGGCGAGCGGGTGAGTGAGTGAGGGGGCGAGAGGGCGAGCGGGGCGGGCGAGCGAGTGAGGAGGCGAGCGAGGGGGGCGAGTGAGCGGGTGGGTGAGCAAGGGGGCGAGCGGGCGGGCGAGCGAGCGGGGGGAGTGAGTGGGGGGCATCAGACATTGGTGGTGGGGGAAATCAGGGGATTGGGGGAGCGGGGAACCCTTTTTTTTTTAAAAAAAAAACAACTATCTTTTCGTTGGTGCACTCCTGCGCACATGGCCCCGTTAACTTTTTTTAAAAAATGGCCGACGCGACGGGACTTTCCTTTCCCCGTCGCATCTGATGTCTAGCTAGTGGCGACGGCTCGCACTAGCTGCAGTGCGGCCTCGCCCCGACTCCCCACCGGATTATCAGGTAGGTCTAGCAAGGCCCTCAGTTTAAAGCCCTCCTGATGGAATTCTTCATGCTGTGGCCAAACACAATCTTCCCAGCCCCTGTTAGGTGCAACCCATCCCTTGCCAGCAGTCCACCTTCCAAGTAGTCTAGCCAATGGTCTCCCAAGCTAACGCAAGCTACTGGAATGCCCATGAAATGATAGGAAATGATTATGCCCAACTACAGGTATAGCAGGGGATAGCGGACAGCAGTGCAAAGTGAAATTTTGAAAGTGATACAAATGGGTTTTCAACCTAATGTCCTCAAAATGTTAGAAGGTGAATGTTATTTATCAAATGTTTATATCATAAGTATCTGCCAACAAGTTGTACAGGAAGCAGTATAACTTGGGGAATAAGACTGTAGCCATATTGTTTAGCTAGATCCATAAGAGCAGTTCTTTCTCCTTTTGTCTCTTTCTTTAACAGGTCTTTTTATGAATACATCAGCTATAACATGCATCCTACCCTGGTACCAGATATGGGTGACGATAACATTAGTTCTTCTGGAGACTTTAAATCTGCTTATCCTAGCATCAATGGGAGTGCTGGAATTGGAGATCCAATTAACATCACAAATGAGCTTCCCCTCAGTAATTTATCACAGCATCTTATCAACAGCTTCATTGTATTGACTTGCTTGTTGGGGCTGGTGGGAAATGGATTTCTCATTTGGCTTCTTGGCTTCCTCATGAAGAGGAATCCTTTCACCACCTACATCTTGAACCTCTCCATTGCTGACTTCGGTGTGCTCATCTCACTCCTCGCTACCTCTACATTTAGGATTGTGGCAGATCTGTATAATAGAAATTATGTTCTCTCTGTGTTTTTTCTATTATTTCTTGAACTCTTTTTCTTCATGTATTCTACTGGTCAATTTCTCCTGGCCGCCATCAGCATCGACAGGTGTGTGGCTGTCCTCTTCCCACTTTGGCATCGATGCCACCGGCCACCACGCTTATCCACCATTGTGTGTTCTCTGATATGGATCCTCTCCTTCCTGCTCTCTGGAATTCACTTCACTCTCCAAATGACTGGGAGCTTTGGAAATGCCCCACTATGTTTTCAGCTTATAGTGAATGCTCTGCTTTGCATGCCTCTCATGCTCATCTCCACACTGACCTTATTCATCCACGTCTGCTGTAAATCAAAACAACGCCAGCAGGGAATGCTTGTCATGGCCATCTTGCTGGCAGTCCTCTTCTTCCTCCTTTTTGCCTTTCCAATGAATGCTCTCTATGTAATTCACTCTTTTTACGCTCCACATCACAGCCTCATGGTAACTGGTTTTGTCTGTGCCTCTCTGAACAGTAGCATCAACCCACTGATATATTTCTTCATTGGGAGAAGACAGAAGAAGGGCCAGCCCAGGGTGTCCATGAAGGCAGCCTTCCAGAGAGTTTTCAGGGATGAGCAAGACAGTGTAGAAGACCAGTATACCACAAGTACAACCAAGGCATGATAACCCTTCATGGACAGAAGACAGAAGTGGCCAATATGTTGTTATGTCGTTGTTGCTGCTGCTGCTGCTGCTGTTGTTGTTGGTTTTAAATTGTAATTTTATTCTGTAAAAATGTAAATTTCATAAACAACATCAAAAACTGATGTTAATTACAAAGAAATGGGAAGGGAGAGAGGAATGCAATGCATGTGGTGACCAGGTTAGATCATGTTGAGCTATAAGGTCCTCCTAGACCAATCTAGCTCTCTAGCTCTTATCTCCATCTCTCTATCAGTGAGTTGCATAGCTTGGGTATACCTATATATCTATCTATAAATCATATAACTTATGTGTAAGAGTGTCCATGTTTATTGTGAACTTTATATCATCAATCTAGAAGTAAACAAGTTGCATGTCAATACGTGTGTGTGTGTGTGTGTGTGTGTGTGTGATTGGAGAGGGTGGAGACCTTTCTCACGCAAGGTGATGTGTTAGGCTAGAGGGTCTTTGCCCTACTGCTAATTGTGCTTTATGTATTGTACACAATATGTCTGTATAGATGTGAGTGTTTATTTTACCACTAAGGGAGACCACAGGTCGAAATGCGTTTGGTATTTGGAATGGTTATTTTTAGGTAAAGATAGGTTTTCATAACACCACAACATTGTATTTTTACTGATTTGATATAAAGTGTGTATTTGTTCCTAAGGTGTGTGTGTGTGTGCTGGCATGTTTAAATAATTGAAAAAATAAATAATTTAAAAATATATTTTATGATTAATCTTGTTTTGTCCACATTTATTGTCACCAGTTCACCCAACCCAGTAGCTCTGTTTTCTTGTTGCATTTCTCAGGGGTTGGGAGAAACGTCCCGTTTTCTCTAAATAGAAGTAGCAACGACAGATGAGGGTGTGGGTGAGCACTTGGCGAAATATTTCAGAAGACAGGGGACCCAAGGATGGAGTAACCATCTCATTTGGTGCTAACCTACATCAGCCGTATACTTCCTGGTGGAGCAAGGAGTGGGGCCAAAGACCCTGGGATGCCTCACATCCCAGAGGAGGGGTAGTGCAAAGGCATCATGGTGGTATCGATATGACCCTCCGTTGGAAAGGGATCAACTCAAAAGCCCACAGCGTCACTGCTGCAGGGCTAAGCTGATAAATCTAGACAGGGCAGGAAGGAGCGTGGGTCATCTGGCCAGAAAATCCTGCCTCTCGGAGCCATAGAGGTGGGACAGGCATATAGAGCCATTCTTGCCTCTCCTCTCCAGCTTGGGTAAAGAGGGGATTTAGCAGAAGCACTTCTCAGCCCCAACATCTTCCCTCCTGGCAGCCCCCTCCTTTCCCCCTTCTGCTAGCCTCTCATAAGCTGCAACAGCAGCACCCAGTCCTCCAGGCAGCCTCTTGCCCAGGCCCAGACAGAGCCTCCCATCACAAGAAGTACCTTTGCACATTGCAGGGGGTTGGACTCGATGGTCTTGTAGGCCCCTTCCAACTCTACTGTTCTATGATTCTATGGCATAAGACCCTTTAGCTAGAGTTGCTGGGTATTTATCCTGGGATCTCCTATATGAAACCTTGTCCCTTTTTACACCTAAGGATTATCCCAGGAAAATGGAGGGATCTTTCCTGCCTGCTCCCAGGGCCCCCTGTTTATCAATTACATGCACAGGGATGATCCTGGGATGATCCCTGGAAAAAAAAGGCAGGTGTAGAAATGGCCCTTGACTATCATAGAGCAGGGTTGGGCAACCTACAGCCCTAGGGCCACGTACATCCTTTGTCCAAATTTCATTTTCTCCTCAGCCTTGCTGGTCATTGCAAAATGAAAGGAACGTCACAATGACAAACACTCCCTCCGTTGCAGTTTGGAAGGCAGAAAATGTGGCATCTTTCAAACACTTCCTAAAAAGCACCTCTTCACCCAGCCATTCCCTGGGTGGTAAAGTAAATAATCATGCCACTCCTTAAATAGTGTTATTGTATAGGATGACCATATGAAAAGGAGAACAGGGCTGCTGTATTTTTAACAGTTGCATAGAAAAGGGAATTTCAGCAGATGTCATATGGAGAACCTGGTGAAATTCCCTCTTCATCACAACAGCTAAAGCTGCAGGAGCTATACAAGAGTGACCAGATTTAAAAGAGGGCAGGGCACCTGCAGCTTTAACTGTTGTGATGAAGAGGAAATTTCACCAGTTTCCTCATATATACAAATGACACCTGCTGAAATTCCCTTTACAATACAACTGTTAAAGATACAGGAGCCTGGTCCTCCTTTTCATATGGTCACCCTATTATTGTAGCCATTTTAATGTTGTGCTTTTAAGGTTTTATCTAACTGTATTTTAATATTGTGAACCACTGAAGGATTTGACTGTATTCAGTGGTATACAAATGCCACAAATATATAATAAAAATAAAGAAATGTTTTCCAACCTTCCCTGCATGTGATAAGTTCAGACCTCTTGTAAAATTCTCTGTCCTTTCCTTAGCATCCCACTTGGTTGGAAGCAAGAGGAAGGGAGAGAAATGGAGAATCACAGAATAGTAGAGTTGGAAGGAACCTATAAGGCCATTGAGTCCAACCCCCTGCTCAATGCATGAATCCACCTGAAAGCCTACCTGACAGATGGTTGTCCAGCTGCCTCTTGAATACCTCTAGTGTGAGAGAGCCCACTACCTCCTTAGGTCATTGGTTTCCATTGTTGTACTGCTCTAACAGTATGCTGTAATTTAGGGGAAATAGTTTATTTTTCTGATTTTTTTCCAATCACGCCCCCCCCCCCCCAGCCATTCACATATCTCAGTATTCTTGTGAACCAGGGTTTTACTCTCATCCCATTACATGTCTGCCTTCTAAGCCCACTGTGCCTGGAACCACCAAAAGGAACCTCATTTCCACCAGCCGTGAGCCAGGGGAAATCTTGGTTAGGCAGAGCTTAGCGAAGCTTGGAGCACAACCATTTTACTGCAGCATCAGCTACCACTAATTGCGTTTTCATTAGACGTTTTCCAGTTGTAAACACAAGCAAGCAAACAAACAAATTAATTTACGAGTTAAAATTATTTTATTTTTTTAAAATATTTTAATTATTTACATTATTTACAAGTTCAAAATTAGGAGACGTTTTGTTATGGAACTTTAATCACTTCGTCTGGACTCGTTACATAAATGTGATTACTGATTCCCTCATAATTGAATCTCATAGCAGGAGGTGGTTCACTCAAAATCCTCTATGCATTTAGTGTTGCAGCTTCCATACAAATTATTATTATTATTATTATTATTATTAATAATAATAATAATAATAATAATAATTTCTTACCCACCTCTCCATTTTGATCGAGGTGGGAAATAAAAGTAAATACAAAATGCCCTAGAGGCCTTCAAGAGGCAGCTGGACTACCATCTGTCAGGGATGCTTTAGGGTGGATTCCTGTATTGAGCAGGGGGTTGGACTCAATGGCCTTGTAGGCCCCTTCCGACTATGCTATTCTATGATTCTAATTGGACTCTTCTTGTTAGGCGATCTCGAAAGTAGAGCTATGCACAGCCCCCTCCCCCAACTCATCTTGGAGGCCATTTTGGAGCCTCCAAAATGCCCCCAATTTGACTCAGGGCACTGCAGGGGGAAGCCCATCTCGCCTCAGCACCAAAGTGATATCCCTCCACCCCACTGGAGCAACTTGGCCTTGCAGGTTCCTGGATGCCCGGCAATGTGGGCAGCACCCAGGAAAACCAGGCATAAGGCTGACTGGACTCCCAACTCCCCATTTCCCATTTGCAGACCCCTCACCCCCCCTTTGTGTCCCCCTCTCCCTGTGAAAAAGGGATTTAAATAACCCCCTAAGCTGCCCAGTTGATCAGGCCAGCGCAGCTTGGATCTTATAAGGAGGAGACAGGAAACACAACCAGTTTGTGAAGCAAGCAAAAGGATTTATTGAGGGGAATTGGGGAAGGGGAAATTGCAATGAATAAAATGGTACAAGAAACACAGGCACAAGTATTTGTCTGGGCAGAAAACTTAGTTACAAAGCACTCATAAAGTCCCAGACAAACCCCCTGAGGACAAGAACACTTTAGAGTTCGTGCAAGCCCAGCCAACCAGGAGATGGAGAACAGGCTCACCCCCTTGCTTTCAATAGGCAAAGGGAAGAGGCATGCCAAGAGACCACTTTTAACCTCCTGGAGTGCAGGGCACAGAATACTGGGCTGAAGTTACAGGAAGACAGATTCTTGGCTGCATATCAGGAAAAACTTCCTGACTGTTAGAGCAGTACGACAATGGAATCAGTTACCTAGGGAGGTTGTGGGCTCTCCCACACTAGAGGCCTTCAAGAGGCAGCTGGACAACTATTTGTCAGGGATGCTTTAGGGTAGATTCCTGCATTGAGCAGGGGGTTGGATTCGATGGCCTCGTAGGCCCCTTCCAACTCTGCTATTCTATGATTCTATGAATCCACCTGAAAGCCTACCTGAGAGATGGCTGTCCAGCTGCCTCTTGAATGCCTTTAGTGTGAGAGAGCCCATCACTTCCCTAGCTCATTGGTCCCATTGTTCTACTGCTCTAACAGTATGCTCTAATTTGGGGGAAATAATTTTTCTGATTTTTTCCCCAATCACTGATGTCCCTCCAGCCATTCACATATCTCAGTATACTATTCTACGATTCCTCCTGATCAATAGCACAACCATGAGCTGTACCATCCGGCCAACTAAGCTTTGGTAGCAGAATCCACTGGATCACACCTTGTTTTCAATGGGCACAATCCATGCCAGAGGAATTCCCTCCTTGCCTCTTAGTTGGTAGTACAACCCCTTAGGAGTATGCTAACCTCCCGTTTAGTTTCGTGGCACTATTTTTTTCCAGTTGTCTCAGGCGGATTGTACAATCTCTGCTAGTCCGAATCTTGGGACATGGTGCTATTGGATCCCCCTCTGCGAAGCAGCAGAAGAGGATTCATGCCAAACTAAGCACTTCCGTTGCCTCTCAGCTGGATGTACAATCCGGTATAACAATTGTGCAGTATGAGAGAGGCAAGACAGCCCACACTTATCTTTGCTCTGGACAATGAATTCCACCCATGAAATTCACCCACAACGTACTCATGGGTTTTCAGATAGCTCTCTCTGTGGTTACCAGGTAATTCCAGGGAGGAGTGCACATCCTTAATTTCAAACAATCATATTAGAATAGCAAGAACAGAGTAAAACAAACTCCTACAATTAAAACAGCATATATCGGAAGTGGCAAAGGAGAGGGTAAATTAGAAAAAAAAGGGGGGCAAGGTAAATTAAAACATACTTTCAACTCATGAATTTGTACCTTAAAAGATCTCAAAGGCTTCTGTCAATGAAATGCCACCAGAGAAAGGAGAAAGTGCTTTCTTTCAATCCATCCTTTCCCCTGCAGCACCCTACATCTTCCAAAAATCTGCTCTGTTGTGCTTGGGAACCCATCAGAACATTCTGTGGAGTGGTCCAGCAGCTGCATGGGGAAGCAGGAACCAGAAAACAATTTCAATTCCTTCTTCCTCCAACTGGGACCTCCACTGGATTTCCATTGAATTTATGAACAAACAGAGCTCTTCTATTTGTGAAAGGGCAAGTCTGGATCCAATCCAATAAATCTGCACAGAAAACATTCCAAAATCAGAGCACCACAACTGAAAATACCTCCTGACCTCTGATATCAATGGATTTAAAGGTGACAAAGAGCTCTTTGATTCATGCTTAGGAATGAACCAGGTGCAAATGAAGCAGTTTCATGTACTCTTCTGCCCAATATTTCATCCACATTTCTTTTTTTACCATTCTCATTCAATTTGCTATAAAATAATTTGATTTTGAAAAGAAATTCAAAGGAGAAAAAAAGTTCAGGGTTCTAATAAGTGGATACAGGGTTCTTGTGCTTACCATTCTGATGAGGTAGTCAAAGGCCATAACTAGATGGGGCAAAATCCCGGGGTGATCCCTGGGACCATCCTTGTGTGTCCACATGACACACAGGGGATCCTGGGATCAGGGAGGGATGATCCCTCCCTTGCCCTGGGATCTCACCCTTTAGCCCTGGTTTTTCCATGGTCTCGGGCTCAGCCTGAGACCATGGAACGTGTGGCTGGGCGCCGCAGCTTGACCTGGCTCCACGCAATTCCTCACGAGGAGCCAAGGGATGCTGCACCCATCAGGGGTAGGGTGAGGGGAGCAGGAAAAATAATTTATTTATTTTTTTAAAAAAGTTACCATTTGCATACGAGCATTCATGCACTGCTGGCCCTTTAATAAAAAACATGGCAGGCGCGACGCCTCTCCTTCTGAGGTTGTCGCACGTCACATGTAAACAGAGGAGGGATCTCACAATAAATACATCACGAGATCTTCCCTCCACCATCGTGTGCTGACAGGTAGGTCTAGCTAAGGCCAAAGACTTTATAAGATTGTCCTTTCTGGCTTAGTACAACTGTTCAATTAAAGCCCGGCGGAAGAAATCATGAGGTAAATCTCACCATTGGGATTTTTCAGATCAGAAAGCATGGGCAGCCTGAGAATGATGTAGAGCGGTGGAAAGTTGTGTAATAGAAAAGAAAACACACAAACACACACAGACACCCTTCCTTCTGGAGGAAGATAGACTGGAGGATAGATTTTGGTGCATTACTAGCTCTACCTTCCCTGGAACAGAACACAATACTGCACTTCTCACACCTGTATTGTGGACGATGCAAAACAGTACAATTGATGCGGTTGCCACTTGCACTAGCAGCAAAAATAGAACAAACAAACAAACAAACAAACATAGGTCAAAACAAAAAACCTAAAAACCTTTAGTGAATGAAAGTAAGATGCTGGGCTACAGTGATTCCCAATGATGAGCCCTGCCTGTGAGAAACTATAAGGAAATTCCTCCTCCCCCTGAAGAAATTCAGCTAAATTGTCATTGCAATGTAGAGTGGAGAATTTTGAGAAATGATTTGTGCCCAACTCTAGTTTCACGACAAGAAAGGCATTCCATTTAGGTTTTCTCTGTTGATAACTCTAGCCTACATGTTTTGAACCAACTAAAGTTTCCAAATTATCTACAAAGGTAGCCTGATTGCAATGCATTGCTGTAGTCTAAACAGGATATGACTATCAGAGTATGTCTAAGCATTTCATAGTCTCTCTGCTAGAGAACTGAAGGACTTCAAATGTCAAACAAATTCTACATAATGACCCCGTTCAGTCAACACACTAAGCCACAGTGGATAAATATTAGGGGTGTGGTCTCTGTCCTGGAATTATCTGGTAACTGTGAACATCTGTGGATCATTCGATTTGCCAGAGTGGAGATTGGCTGCTTCCGAACCCATCAATTAATATTAGAGCAGAGAGATGCTCAATAAGAGCTTCTAACATCTCTGAAATTATCCAACTGTTTTTCAGAAGTCAATGGTGTGTGTGTGTGTGTGTGTGTGTGTGTGTGTGTGTGTGTGTGTGAATCAAATATCTCCATCTTTGGAAGATGCTGAGTAGGGTGAGGGGTAGCTTTGATATTGACATCTGTGGCTAACCAATTAGGAATTGCCACAGTGCTGTCTATGAATGTGTTCTCCTCCAATCACAGTGTTTGAGGTTGTGGGAAACGCTAACTGGCTGCTGGTTCTGGCCATGTGGAGCATGGGGAGAGGGAGTATGTTTCTGCTTGGACACATAGAAGTCAACCATCCACATTTCCACAGGCTCTTATTTCAGTTAAACTATTACTCCTATTGGCTGGCTGGGCTTCCAGTATAGGAGGGTTTCCCCCCCATCCAATAGATATGGAGGGCACCAGGTTGGAGAAGGCTGGAGTGGGGAAATAAAAAAAAAAGTCCTAAAAACTCAAGGCATGAATGGATCTAATTCAAACTTGGCATGCCTAAATCCCTCCTCCTTAAGGGCCCTATCACATTACCATGTTTCATCTCTTTATCTGCAAAAGGGTTAGTGACCTGACCATGGCTTACTGTCTTGTCTGAACTGGTCCAATGACAGTAACATTGAAAGGAAAAAAAAAGTTAGAAACTTTCCACTCTTGTGAAGGCATCATAACTCAGTTTGAACCATGAGCATCTCCATATAAAATGCATCGCAGTAGTCTTAATGTGATGTGTCTATCAGAGTATGTCTAAAGGTGGTCAGAAATCCCTTCGAGAGAAATGTCGGATCATCTCTGTACCATATTTTGCATAGATTATGTGGTAAACCTATAGCTATTAAATAGATTTGTTTATGATGCTAGATTTAAACACTGAAAGGGACCCACATAATTAAAGCTGGATATAGAAAGCTTGAAGCTTTCTATTTTTCTAAAGGTAACCCTAAATTCCACTTGCTCACTAATCTGTTCTTCTTTGAAAAACCTAAGTTGGAACCCTAAGTTCCACTTGCTCAGTAATCTCTTCTTCTTTGAAAACCCTCTGGAATATGACCTTCATGCTCTCCTTAGACTGATCCCTCTTGTATATCCCCACAAGGAAATAAATCAGTGGGTTAACGCTGCTGTTTAGGGAGGCACATATGAAGCCTAAATCTAATATATAGCATTCAAAGTCTGAACTGAATGCAATTATGAGGAAAACGGCAGTCAATGGGAAAGCCAAGATCAGGAAGATGAGGAGCGTAAGCAGGATGGCTGTTAAAAGCTTTCCCCGCCTCTGCTGTCGTGATTTTAAGCAGACTTTGATGAACAAGATCAGACTGGAGACAACCATGAATGGGAGGCAAAGAAGTGAAGCTGTCATCCAGCTGGAAATGTCAAGAAGTAAAAGGTTAATTGTACAGAGAAGGATAGAGAGAGCCCATATGAGGACACACAGAACGGTGGACAAGTGTGCTGGTCGGTGGCAACGATGCCAAATTGGGAAGAGGACAGCCGTACACCTGTCTATGCTGATGGCTGTCAAAAAACACTGGCCAGTGCTGTATGTGAATATCAAGAGGCCAAGAATTGTATGAACAAGAGAAGGAGTTAATACTCTTTTACCAGAAACCACTTCAAAAATATCATTTATATGATATGCAATTAGGCACAAGAGGACTCCAACATCAGCAACAGCCAAATTCATGATGTAGGTGGTGAAAGAGTTCCTCTTAATGTAGAAGCCAAGAAGCCAAATGACATTTCCGTTCCCCACAAATCCAAAAATGCAGATAATTATAATTAAGACAGAGATAAAAATAAATTGAAAAGGTTGAAGTGTTGGTACATCAACACTTGAGCCATTGTTATATCTGATATTGCATTCAACATAATTCTGTTTACAACTTTCCTGTCTAATATTTCGTAGTATATGACAAAAGGAAGTTGCCATATTTAAACTATGGTTTCTTTCTGCTTCTTATATGGTTCTTCTTCTGCACTTCTTCAGTATTTCCTATGAATCTAGTACTCCTGGGCAACACCCATTCCCGATATAATTTGTTAACATCAAATACTTCTTGTTGTTTCAGTTTTTCAACCTATATCTATGGAGTTCCCATAAAGGCTTTATTCTAATTGTTTAAGTATACATTAATTTATTTTGCTTTTCTCATAGATTAGTGCTGAAGAAGATAAAAGATCCCCATGGAACAACAAAATGAGTTTGTGTAGAAAGATTACTTCAACTCCTTTCAAGCAATATGGATTGAGGTCTGCTCAGAGAATTCGAAATCCAGTTCTGCATCAGTAGCAGGCAGCTTCTTTTTTCATTCATCGAAAGTCCTTGTTGTGTATCACAGTGCTGTATGAGAGAACGGGTTCCATCAGTTCCACACAGTTATTAATCCACAGGTCTATTATATGATGGATTCCATTCCCATTGTCTTCTGTTAAGAAAACAGAATTTCAGAAAGTTAAAAGTGGATTTATTCCATTGGGATCTACAACTATTTTTTTAAAAAAGGAAGAATTAAAATAGAAGTCCCAAAGTAAAACATGGATTTTGTTTTTTGGTTTGGTCTTTTCAGAGGAACATGAGAACATCAGCATATGATGGATGCCTGTACATTTAAGGAGTGTGCATCAATTCAGCTCAGATAGATTCAGCTACCACCTGATATGACCAGGTTCTGAATCTCATATTGGAAATGCAAACCCTCATGTCTCCAAATTACTTTAATTGGAAATCAACCAGTAACAGTTAAAAAAAAATCCTGTTTGTCAGGCATTGATTAAATTTGCCAGAATAAACCCCCACCCCCACCCCCACCCCCCCACACACATACCCACACAGAGGATTTTTTTGATAATGTGTTTCTTTGTTTCCTTGGCAGAATGAGATGAAATTTGCAGGGATGATTGCCCTTTCTGAGAATATCCGGACTGCAATGTTTTGTGCAAGAGCAGCTTTGACACTTAGTGGGTTCCAAACAAAGATGCACTTATTCCCTACATTTTGCTGAGAATTGTTTTGAAAAATAGAGGTGGCACTAGTTAGGAAACCGGCAACATTTCAAAAGGATACATGAAACACTTTTTGCATGGAATGGGGCGGTTCAATTCATTCCCCCTAGCCCCCTCCATGGAAGAAGTGCAGGGGCTAGGGAGTT
This sequence comes from Elgaria multicarinata webbii, assembly GCF_023053635.1. NCBI lineage: Eukaryota > Metazoa > Chordata > Lepidosauria > Squamata > Anguidae > Elgaria > Elgaria multicarinata. The sequence continues at coordinate 107,398,633 of NC_086177.1, read as the reverse complement.
ATGCTGAATGAGAAACAATTTAAGATTTCCTCTCCTGCTTAATTGGAACTAAAGGCACAGAACTAACAACAGTAAAGATATGGATGATGGATGTGAAGCATCCAGTGGCAATTATCCAGCCTATCAGAGCCTGAGCAATTTGGCCAAGAAGAATGGGCAAATATTGCAAGATTCAGATGTGCAAAGCTGGTAGAGACTTGCCCCCAAAGAATCACAGCTGTAATTACTGCCAAATATTGACCCAGGGCTGTGTGTGTGTGTGTGTGTGTGTGTGTGAATACATGCAACCAACAAATGCACAGTTGTTTTTGTTTAATTAACTTCTCTGCCACAATAAAAATATTTTGCACCTTCAAAGTGTTAAGAATGCTGTGTAAATCAAATAGTAAACTTGTCAATTAACTCCGTTTTAATTCCAGGTTCTAACACAACAAAATGTGGTTTAGTCAAAGGGTGTATGTGTATGAATATTTATGCAAAGCACTATACAAGTAAAATGTTTGTAGAGAAAAGTAGATTCAAAAGAACAGTCCATGCAGAAATAAAATGTGAAACATATAATTATTACAGAGAAATTTAAATTGGAAAAAACAGAAAGTGGGACAATGGTTACATGCATACATCACAGCATGCAAAGTAAACTACACTTCAAATCCTAATGACATCCTGCTGAAAGTAAACTACACTTCAAATCCTGTAGAAATCCTAGGAAATCAATCTGAAATCTGTATTAAAGCATCAAATGAAAGATTTGTGACATACAGCAGTTATGGTAGCCAAACTTAGCAGCAGTTTGAAGAGTTACTTAGGTCCACCTAAACTCCCACCCGTCAGAATACTTAAATGCAGCTCATAAAGTTTCCGATGATATTACAGTTAAAAGCTAAAGGTTAAAGAAATGGAGAGGGGGAAATAAAAAGGGGAATGACAGCTACCTAACTCAAGCATTGATCCCAGGAACAGGTTCCTATGGAACCAGATGAATATCAAAAAGTATCAGTCTGAAGGTCCAAGTCCAAGATTCAGCAAAGTCCAGATAAGGGGGGAAATAATCCAGGTAGGGTTTTTTTTTGTTTTTGTTTTTAAAGTTATTAAAAGGAAAATGGGTGTTGGAGTCTGAGCCTCACCAGTGAGTAAAACAAATTAAAATAGAATCTGGGGGTTGACAGAATCAGTTCCTATTTCCCAAGGATCCAAGCCTCTCGCCCCAAAAGGCTAACGCAAAACTGTTGGCAAGAGCAGCTTCAAAAATTGAAGGAGGGACGTGGTCAAACTAAGAAATCCCTTGTTATCTCAGAAGGCAAAGAGCAAATTATGGCCCCCAGAAGCAACCACACAAGTAAAAACCTGTTGGTAAAAAATGGAACCTAAAGAACAACAACAAAAAGGGGGAATATAAGTAAAATAAACCAAAAAGAAGTGAAGTGATGGCATTTTACTAGGGCACAGTTGCCTTTTGATCTGGGGGGATCTACACTACTGCTTTTAAAGCGTTTTAAAGCACTTTGAAAACGTTTTGAAAACTGTATATGCAGTGTGTCCTGGGCCCCAACAGTTGTCAAAACTGTTATAAAGCATTTTAAAGCACTTTAAAGCAGTAGTGTAGATCCCTCCCTGCTGACACTGTTAATTTTTTCCCAACCTTCGATTTGCATTCTTCTCCTCCTCATTTACTTCACCCAGGGTTTGATTCTACACTGCACCGAAACACATCATTTGAATTTCAGAAGTGAGCAAAACAACAAATGGGGTATAATTTATTTATTTATTTATTTATTTATTTATTTATTTATTTATTACATTTCTATACCTATAAAAAGAACACTGAGAGGGTGAATATCAACAATGACATTTAGAGATGGCTCGGCATAATTTTGCCAAGGATCATGGTGAAGAGAAGGTGTATGAAGGAAAAAGAGGAGGAAAATTTGCCATCAAAGAAAGGTTTCATGCAGATAATATCCTACCTTCGCCCAGTTACATCCAGTGTGCTGACAGAAGGGAGTAGAGTAGACAGGCTTGAGATGTTCTCCTTCTAGAATGTTAGGATCTCAGCCGTCATGTTCCTTTTCCTGTTTTCAAAAGAACGTGTCCATCCAGCACTGAGCACAAAAGGTTAAGCAGAGAATACTGCAGACTGAGAGGCTTTATGCTTGTCCAGTGAGGGTGGGGCAGAAACTTCATATCATGATGACATTTCAAAGAAATTCATTAGTTAGTGGCCGAAAGCCTGGGTGATTGCACATTTTTCTTTCAATGGATGGTCCAGAAATTGCCTACCAGTGTTTATGACTCAGGAATAATTTGCACTTTATGCTTATGGGTGTTCCAAAGGAAACTGTTTTGCATTTGAAAATTGAGCTTCTCTCTGTTTATCTTTGAGATGATCCTATTTACAGTGGGAAAGCCACAGATATCAGACAGTTGTATCAACATTCTGAAAAAGAGCCCCAAGCACGTACACGCTTACCATGGCGGATAAATGCCAGGAAGCTATCATCTATCAGCATAGAAATCTTGCTCCCCCTGTCCATGAGCTAGTGAGGTATTTCCTGCAGATCCATTCTGATAAAGAAGCACATGGAACTCCCCACACCATGAAAATATAGGGGTGTTGTTGTTGTTTTTTAAAAGTACTCATTTTCCATGGAGAGGGAGGACACTCTACTTATTTCTCTCATGGCCATGGTTCATGGGGTGGTGAGTTAACACTTATGGTCATTGCCATGATCCCAATGAAAATGTACTGCCTCCACCAATCCTACTATGGGCTATTATTATCCCCAGGGAAGAAATGGAAGCTTGTGCTAATAGCAGCTACTGTCCTGCGTCCTGCATTCTGCATATTATCATATTTAGCCCCAAGGAATGGCGTAAGTTCAACATTGAAAAAAGGGGAGGAGGAGACGGAAATAGAAATGAATGAAGAAACATCTTAATAAGCCTTCAGATCCACCATGATTCAGGATGGAGGTATCAGAAGAGTCAGAGGAGTTGAGTAAGGGAAAAAAATCCATACTGCTCTTGAGTACCTAACCCAAGGTGGGTAAGATGTGGCCTATGGGTAGGGATGAATTAAGGACTAACAACTCAATGGATTGTTCAAGTTCAGTCATTTGGATTTCATTCCATTTCCCCTTGCTGACATTGACTTGATCTGCAGCATGTCAAGCGAATACACGAATTCTGTGTCTCCCACACTAGAGGCATTCATGAGGCAGCTGGACAATCATCTGTCAGGTATTATTCCTGCATTGAGTAGGGGGTCAGACTCGATGGCCTTGTAGGCCCCTTTCAACTCTGCTATTCTATGATTCTATGAAATTACAATTTATACAATGGTGAGCCCTCCCCACAAAAGATGTGCAAAACAATTCCAGAATCAGAAAAAGATAATATCCACGACAGCCCACCACTGCTTAATGGAGCAGAACCACTGTGGAATCCCATTGGGCTTAAACAGAACAGAATTCCCAAAGTCACATATATTAGGGTGACCATATGACTGGATTTGCCCGGGTTTCTGATGACAAATCCAGGAGGGGGAGGGGAAATCCGGATTTTTCCAAAGAGCAGCTCTAATGGGAATTAACCAAAATTCTTATAACTCCATCATTTTTAAGATAAAGACATGAAAATTGGCATGATGGTAGCTCTTAGGAAGGGCTTTCGTCAAACCAAATTTGAAAGAGATCCGTTCATCCATTGATTTTTTAGGAATTTTTTAAAAATTGAGGTTTTAAAATTATTATTTTTAAATCATCATTGTTAAAGATAAAGAGATGAAACTTTGCACCTTGGTAGAATTTAGGTAGAGCTTTAGCCACACCAAATTTGAAAAATCATCCATTGATTTTTTAGGATTTTTTTTTTAAATTGAGTTTTTAAAATTATTATTTTTAAAACTGTCATTTTTAAAGAGCTGAAAGTTGGCACCATTATAGCTTTTATGTAGAGCTTTAGCCATACCCAATTTGAAACAGATCTGTTAATCCATTGAGTTTTGGGAATTTTTTTTAAATTTGAGGATTTAATTTTTTTAAAAAATGTTATTTTTAAAGATAAAGGACTGAAAGTTGGCACCATGATAGCTCTTATGGAGAGATTTAGCCATGCCAAGTTTGAAACAGATCAGTTCATCCATTGTGTTTTAGGATTTTTTAAAAAATTTGAGGTTTTAAAATTATTATTTTTAAAATGACATTTTTAAAGATAAAGGGCTGAAAGTTGGCACCATGATAGCTCTTAAGGAGAGATTTAGCCATGCCAAGTTTGAATCAGATCTGTTCATCCATTTTTTTTAGGTTTTTTTTTTTTAATGTTCAAAGTTTAAAAATTATTGTGTTTTAAAACTGCTGGAGCCAAATCCTTCAAACTCAGGTTGTCAAACCTTCTCTTTGGGGTGTTGCATATTGAACAGTTTCAGCCCTTGGCATTAAGGGGATCTCCAGTCTTTAGGTAAGAAGTCCTGGGCAAGCAGGACACCTTTCCTGTTGCAGATTTGGTGTGCAGTCGGGTATCTGGAGCTCAGCAGAGGCAAGGCATCCACAAATCAAAATGTGGGAAAGGAGAGGTCAGTCAAAGCAGCCCAAAGGGCAAAACAGAATGGGCCAGAGGCCTTTTTCTCAAATTTCCACATCATGGGCGATGAGGGTCATCTTTAGAGAAAAACTCTTACGACCAACAGTAAGGTGCCAGTCAAGAGAGAGGCTCTCTTCTTTGCGGATGCCCTGTTGCTGCGAATGTTGGAACCTGGCATATCATTGCTTTGCTTCGCTACCACTTCCCTTCCTCTTCCCCCTCCTGAAAAATGTTCTAAATAACATTTTTCCAAATGTTACTTGGAAAAATACCATTAGCCCCTCATGAAGAAAATGTTTTCCTTTGCTAATAGCAGCTGCTGTCCTGTGTTTTCATGAAAGGGGTTATATTTCATCAAGACCATAGTATGGGTGGAAACTATGGCCACAGCTAGACCTAAGGTTTATCCTGGGATCATCCAGGGTTCGCCCCTGCCTGAGCACTGGATCCCTGTGTGGAACCTAGGTGAACAGGTTTGACCCCTGGACGATCCAGGGATAAACCTTAGGTCTAGCTATGGCCTAGAGATCAAACCCCATTTCCATGTACCACAGTCACACTCATGATCATATCAAAAATTGTTCTATAGGTACATGAATTGCATTCCACGTATTCTCTAGTTTGGCCCCAAGGAACTGCAATATTAATGAGGGAAGAGGAGGAAAAGAAGGAAATCGATATCAATGGAAAAGCATCATCGCAAGCCTTCAGACCCCAGTGCCATTCAGAATGGAGGAATCACTTAGTAATCACTTTTTGTGAACCGCCCAGAGAGCTCCGGCTATTGGGCGGTATAGAAATGTAATAAATAAATAAATAAATAAATAAATAAGAGCAGGTGCACATCCAAAAGGGATGATTTCCAAACTGCTCTCGATCACCCAACTCTTGGGTGGGCAGCAGATGGGATAGTGCTTGCTTACCATAAAGGATAACGCAATACAGGAGGACAACGTGGAACATTTTTTACTGGACCCAGGCCCTCCATCCTCCCAATCTGGATTTGGTACTGGAGAGAACCAGAGAAAGTGTGGGTGCATGGATAGTAAGCTGTAAGCAAGCACAATTTGTGACATTGCAGAACATCATGACTGATCATGGGAAACATCAGAAAAAAGCTTCATCTTTAGCTTCCAAAGCCTGGACCAACATGAGAGAACCTTAGCCTCTGGATGTTTAAACTATGAGTGTGCTCCGCTCTGTTTCAGATCCTCAAATCCAAAGAACAGCAGGCTGATTGGGACCTCCTAAACCCAGTTCTGGAGCAGGTCAGGGAAGGTTGACCTATTTCCGTCCTGAGGCCTGGGCCACAGTTGAAGCCGCCGCCCAGACCGAGATGGATCCAGGTAAGCCCTCTCCCCCATTACCTGGCTCCGTCGCAATTGCTGCATGGACAGCGGTGGTGTCGGCGGCACAAGGTAAGCCCCCTCCCACCCAGTAACCTGAGAAAGAATATTATTTAGCTCACATTTCAGTTGTGTAACTCCTGATACAGATGTGCTGATGGGGAAACTGGGTTGTATGAGATTTCAGCTTATTATTTAAAAGCACCTGTTGTGCTGCACTAAGCTTTTTCTTATGTGAAGCATAAGCAATGATCTGGCCCCTGAAAAAGGCTTTGCTGGCCTCCTATTCCTTGGCATATGACCCACAGTAACCTTGTCGATATTAAAATATTCAGACAATTCAGCAAATGTCTGAGATTTCAACATTGCATCATTTAAAAGAGAAACATTAAAACACCAAAAAAACCAAAGGCCTTGGCAAGGCTGAGAACTGTAACTCCAAGCATATTGGGGTGTGGCCTGAGATTACCAATGTATCAATCCTGTAAGCCTTTATTAACAACGTTAATAAACGTTAACTTAACAACGTTAAGTTTGTTTTTAATGGACCCCACAATTGTTGTTTTTAAATGGATACTGTTGTTTTTATACTGTTTTTTATGTGTGTGTGTGTGTGTGTGTGTGTGTTTTAAATTGTATACTTTTAATGTTTACTATTTTTAAATGTTGTAAACCGCCCAGAGAGCTTCGGCTGTGGGGCGGTATATAAATGCAATTAAATAAATAAATAATAAATAAATAAATAAAATTATTCGCTTCAATAAAGAAGTAGAAACCAAGAAATACTCTAATCAAAATCAGTTATGATGTACTGGTGAAATAAAGCTGTATCTCTATCATCAGGGTGCAATCTCAATCAAACCAAGGTCAACCACATAGGGCTGAAGCATGTGTCTCACCACTGTTTGGGTTTTTGGGGTGGGTGCTGGTAGTTTATTGTGTAAAAAAGGTTAAACCAAATAGTCAGATGGGGAGTGCTGGAAATTGCAAAGAGCAAGGAGGAGATGACCCATATGAGAACACACACAGTGGTGGACAAGTGTCTTGGCTGGTGGCATCGCTGCCAAATTGGGAAGAGGACAGACACACACCGGTCGATGCTGATGGCTGCCAGAAAGAATTGGCTAATGCTGTATGTGAAGTAAAAGAATAAGATAAAGATCAGCCATGTCCAGTAACCTAAAAAAACTTTTCTAATTACATATAAAATGGAAAATGCAGAAAGCATAAATAAGCATAGAAGGACCCCAAAGTCAGCAACAGCTAAATTCAGGACAAAGGTGGTGAAAGGATTCCTCTTCATGCGGAAGCCAAGAAGCCAGATGATGTTTCCATTCCCCAAAAGACCAGAACAGCAGATTAAAAAAATGGCAATCCATTGAATATGCTCTTCTAAAGTATATCCATTTAAGTTGTGACCTGAGCTATTATTCGCTGGAGCAGCAGTTTCACTGCATGTTCCATCACACTCCTCTCTAGTCTCCAAAGAGGAAAGGGATGTCAGGTTAGAATTGCTCATTATGTTCAATCTCTGCTTTGGGACAACGTCTTCTGTGGATGCACCAGCTAGGAGAAAGCAGAGAGATTGGATCAGTTTTTTTGCTATGTAGCTGAAGCATAATGAAGGATAGAGTTGTAGAGTTCAGCCTTGAATCGCTGGCTTCATGCCTTGAATAGGTTTCAATATCCACTTATTAATTAGGTTAACTTATAATGAAATGGCATTATTGTTGTTGTTAGCTAGGGCTGTGCTCCGCTTCGGGTCAGAGAAGTGACATCGGAGCGCACTGATTCACCTCTGGTAAATGCAGAGCCAAAGTGAGTCGGGTGGGGGAGTGGAGCAACATGTAGGGTGATTGCACCTGGGCAGGCGTTTCTGCGGCGCCTTTGCGATGCGATGAAGGGGGCAAAATGACCCCTCCACCGTATTCGCGTGTCCAGAGAAATGAGATTGGACTTGGAAGTCTGGACTTCCTTCCTGGACCAATATAATGGGGTTTCCTTTTGTAGACAGGACATGCTTTTAGAAGCACAGTTGCTAGTCTATTCAGATGCTTCTGGTTCACATGGTTTTGGTGTGATCTTTAGGGATCGCTGGTGCACGCAACAGTGGCCGAGACATTGGAAAGAATCAGACATAATACGTGACTTGACATTTTTGGAACTTTTTCCTATCGTGGTTGCAATATGGCTTTGGGCTGATCTTCTTTCCAATCCAGCGGTCCACTTTTGGTGCGACAACATGGCTACAGTTCAGGTAGTAAATTCTTTATCATCCAAGAATTGTCGAGTTATGAGATTGGTCAGAGCCATGACCACTCGTTGCTTGCAATATCATGTAATTTTCCATGCTCGTCATGTGCCGGGCCTGGATAATGGAATCGTTGATGCATTGTCTCATAACCAGTTGTCCAGGTTCCGGGAGTTGGCTCCTGCGGCCAAAGTGATACCGGATCCCATGCCCATGGGGCTTTGGGATCTTGGAGACATGAAGCGGAAGAAGCCATGAGGAATGCTGTGGCCCCCGGCACCCGAGCCCTATATGAGAAGACAGGTAGGGAGTTCTGCGTATTTAGGAGGGAACAGGGATTAGCGGAGCAATGGCCTATACCTCTTGATCATATCCTGGAGTACTGCGTGATATTACATTGCAAAGGTATCTCCGTTAGGACTTTGAAAGGCAAACTAGTAGGGTTTGCTTTCCTCGCCAAAGTAAATGGGACGGAGGATGTATTATTAATAAAGAGGCCCAAGTTTAACCCAGCTCCTGTGTCTGTGTCTTATTTCCTACTTCCTACTCCACTCGCAAAGGCCTATTTAACTGCAATTAGCTTAGATTACAGAGGTCTGTCTAAATGTAACTGCCTTTGCCTTTCCAATGGAAGAAAAATGGAGATAAACTAACCTGGCCTCTCCTGGGAAAGGAGTTACAAAGGCTGGGTGCAGCCACCAAGAACACCCTAGCAAGAAGTTATTCTTCATGGAAGTTACAGTACATGATGTGACTTTGGCTTCCGTTGCTTTGGCATCTGTCTTTACCCACAGGACATACTTCTGCTCTTATCTCCTTATGACCAGCTATGATGATAGATTGTAATCTCTTGGCATTGAACTGACAAGAGCACATGCCGTGCGAGTATATCTATGTGTAGGGATAGATAACTTTGAAGACTTTCGAGATGTCTTCTTCTGCTTTCCCATGGACATCCTTCCCATACTTTCTACTGGAGCCACCCAGGAAATGACTGTCATTGGAATGAGAATCCTGTGGGTTGTCTCTCACACTCTGTAGCTTTCCACCTCCCAATTCAGTGAAACATGGGCTGAAGCAGCTTTCCCCAGTGTGCTGCTTTCCATACTATTTATTTATTTATTACATTTCTATACCGCCCAATAGCCGGAGCTCTCTGGGCGGGTCACAAAAATGAAAAACATTCAAAGTATAAAACAACAGTATCAAACCATAATATAAAAAACAACATAAAAGCTCAACCAGATCAAAACAGCAGCAATGCAAAATTACAAATTTAAAACACCTAGTTAAATTTTTTTTATAGACTGTTAAAATGCTGGGAGAATAAAAAGATCTTCACCTGGCATCTAAAAGCATATAATGTAGGTGCCAAGCGAACCTCCTTAGGGAGCTCATTCCACAGCCGGGGTGCCACAGCAGAGAAGGCCCTCCTCCTGGTGGCCACCTGCCTCACTTCCTTTGGCAGGGGCTCGCGGAGAAGGACCCCTGAGGATGACCTAGGGTCCGGGCAGGTACATTCGGGAGGAGGCGTTCCTTCAGATAGTTTGGCCCCAAGCTGTTTAGGGCTTTAAATGTCAATACCAGCACTTTGAATTGGGCCCGGACCTGGACTGGCAGCCAATGAAGTTGTAAAAGGTCTGGCGTAATGTGATCTCGCCGGCCAGTCCCAATTAGTAAACGGGCTGCCCTGTTTTGTACCAGCTGAAGCTTCCAGACCGTTTTCAAAGGCAGCACCACGTATAACGCATTGCAGTAATCCAAGCGAGAGGTTATCAGAGCATGGATAACTGTAGCTAGGCTATCTCTGTCCAGATAAGGGCGTAGTTGGTATATCAGCCTAAGCTGATAAAAGGTGCTCTTTGCCACTGAGTTCACCTGTGCCTCAAGTGACAGTTCTGGATCCAAGAGCACCCCCAAACTACAGACCCGATCCTTTAGGGAGAGTGCAACCCCATCCAGGACAGGGCAAACATCACCTCACCGGACAGATGAACCACCCACTAACAGTACCTCCATCTTGTCTGGATTGAGTCTCGGTTTATTAGCCCTCATCCAGTCCATTACCGTGCCCAGGCACTGGTTCAGAACAGCCGCTGCTTCACCTAGGTTTGATGAAAAGGAAAGGTAGAACTAAAATTCCCATCACCTTAGAAAATTGGCCAAGCTGGCTCAAGCTGTTGAGACATGAATTCCAAAATATTTGGTTGGCACCAGTTGAGGAAGATGGACCTGGGCTTTGAAAACATTTTCAAAAACTGTATATGGAATGTGTCCTGGGCCCCAACAGTTGTCAATATTGTTATGAATCATTTTTAAACAGTAGTGTAGATCCTGCCCCAGACTCTTCCCCAGCAGGCATGCAAATAAGCAAATTGTTCTCTCCAGATATGAGATACTCCATGTGGTAATAAGCCAGGCTACATTCTATGGATCAAGTATTGTTCCAGACTGAGAAGTCTCTGCATGCAGCTAAAGCCTGACATTCTATGCACAATTGGAAAACAGGAATCGACGATGAATGCAACTCAAAAAAGGGGTACAAACAAGGCAATACACTTCCCTTCATGTTTACTTGGAAGAACCTAGAATGAATCATCAGATCTATGATAAAATTGTAAGATTTCATCTCTTGAAGCCATCAGAGTTTACTTTCAGTGGTCTCCATTTCCACTGAACATGTATCCTCTTCCTTTAACATAGGGTGACCATATGAAAAGGAGGACAGGGCTCCTGTATCTTTAACAGTTGCATAGAAAAGGAAATTTCAGCAGGTGTCATTTGCTTATATGGTGAACCTGGTGAATTTCCCTTTTCATCACAACAGTTAAAGCTGTAGGAGCTATACTAGAGTGACCAGATTTAAAAGAGGGCAGGGCACCTGCAGCTTTAACTGGTATGATGAAGAGGAGATTTCACCAGGTTCCCCATATATACAAATGACACCTGCTGAAATTCCCTTTTCTATGCAACCGTTAAAGGTACAGGAGCCCTGTCCTCTTTTCATATGGTCTCCCTAACTTTCCAACAGTCTTGTGACACTCCGCAAAGCATCATCAGTGACCGAAAAAGGATGGACAAGTCCCGATCGCGTTCTGAACCTCCGGTTTACCTGAGAAGGCTTGAGCCTTTGTTGCTTCCAAATGGTATAAAAAATTGATCTTCGTTCATGTATTTGGATTGGTTTAGGCATACATAATCCATTTGAATTATCATAGCTGGCTAGGGAATTCTGGGGGTTGTAAACTTTTTTTTCTGTCTAAACATGCATAAGGATTGTATTCTAAGTAGGGGTGTGCACGGATCCCCCGCTCCGCTTCACTTGCAGATCCGCAATTTTCAGAGCGGGCCGCTTCGCCCCACCCCCGCTCCGCCCACTTCTGCTCCGCTCCGCTCGGAGCTCCGGATCCGGATAGGAGCTCCGTTTTTTCCCCCCATAGGGTTGCATTGAAAGCTAAAAAATTATACAACTTTTTTTCTGTTCAAGTTAGAAACCTCATGTTTGGCACCATGACACCTCATGGGGGTATACACATGCATGCCTAGTTTCAAGGCAATCCCATCATCCCCTGATTTTTGGGGAATTTTTGAAAATCGGGCACCCCATTCACACCCCTTGGGATAGCTCCGTCAATTTGCATGTTAGAAACCTCAAACTCGGCACCATGATAGCTTATCCATGTGTCCACATGGACGCCAAGTTTCAAGGCAGTCCCATCATCCCCTGTTTTTTGGCAGGGCTTAAACCTGCAGACCTCTCAATGGGGCCATTTCAAAGGAAATCCCAACATGCCATGAATTGGGGAGTAGAGATCAACCTATATGAATCTTCTTCCACACTTGAAAAATGGATTTGGAACTTGAGCACAGGAAGGACTTCTCCCCTGAGTCAAAGCCAGACACACACAACATCCCTGCAAGGCGGGCAGGGGAGGAGAGAGGGAAGGCAGGCAGGCAGGCAGCAGACATTTCTGGGGACATAAGGAAGTGAGCCAAGGATAAGCCAGTAATGCATATAAAATGGAATAAATAAATAAATAAATAAATAAACGAAGGAGGGGTGGAATTAAAAGCAGCAGTGTTGCTGAATAAACAACAAGAACTTTTAAAAAAAGGCTATATCTGTCTTTTACCAGTTATAGGGGGATGTGCCCGGGGGAGAGGGAAGCAGCTGCCAGTTCAGCTCAAGAAAGCCATTGCTTCACCAACAGCTCTGAGAAGAACTTGAGAAGTAAACGTTCACTTCAACTCATAATAGGCATCGCTCCACCACTAAGAGAGTAGAACGCTCACTTCGACTCATGATAGGCATTGCTCCACCGGGTTACTCTCTTTGGAAGGCTCTGATGGCCTTCCAGTACAGGAGAGAGTGGGGGCACGTCCACAATGAGATGCCCTAGGGGAGCTCATCGCCTTGCACCACATCTTTTCAGTTGTTCCCCAAAGTTAGGGTGGGTAGCAGTGCTCTCTTATTATTGGCTTAGTATATGATTTCAGGTTGTGTTTGTGCATTTGGTGGGGCTACTGTGTTAAAAAACACTGGGAAAAGTCCGTTCAGATTAAGAAAGAGAAGTTTCCCAGAATCCCAAGTTACCCGTTTTGCCTATGCCCTCCTCTAACTTTGGGATCATGTGATCATGACCGGGAGCTGACTCTGCCCCTCAGCCCTTTGAAAAAGGTATTTTTTCCGACGATTTTTTAAAAAATTCTAGCGCGCGACCCGCACCACACAGAGAGCTGAGAGTAGTCTCAAAATGACCCCCATCCACGACTCTCTGTGCACAAGAATTTTCAGAATGATAGCTTAAAAATCAACCCAGTTATCCCCAATTCTTTTCCTCAATGCAATCCTATGGGCGAAAACCGCCGTTTGACACGCACTGTCCGTTTGTTTACCCAATTTTTAAAAAATTCTAGCATGCGACCCGCACAACGCAGAGAGGTGAGAGTAGTCTCAAAATGACCCCCATCCACGACTCTCTGAGCACAAGAATTTTCAGAAAGATAGCTTCAAAAACAACCCAGTTATCCGCGATTATTTCCCACAATGCAATCCTATGGGCAAAATGTTTTCAAGATGGCGATTGGAGCGCTCCGCCTGAAAGAGGAGCTCCGAAAAATGGCCACTTCTCTTCGCCTTGCTTCTAGGGGTCCGTGGTCCGCTTCTACTCTGCCTCTGGGTAAGGCGGAGCAGGCCAATTCGCTACTGCTTCTCCGCTCCTAATCGGAGCGGAGCACATGCCTAATTCTAAGTATATAACTTCGAATAGACATATTTATAACGTCTGAAGCTTAAACAGTATTTTTGCTCATTAATCGAGTAATGGCAACATCAAATATGTATTTTGACTTTAAATAAGGAAATAACACACTTTTAATTTTCAGCATCCTTCAGAAAAACTCTTATCCTTGTCATTACATCTTAAATTGATTAATCCCTCCATTGATCCTTTGACTTTGGCAAAATCTCTCTTTTATGTTTTTTGGGTGGGGTGAAATTCAGTGTTGGTGGAAAAACTCACTGGCATTTCTACTTATGCATTTATTTATTTATTTAAAACATTTCTTGGCTTCATTTGTGGCAGAAGCCCTCACAAGGCAGCTTACAACAATAAAATACATAAGAACAGTTAAAATATTGCAAGCAATAAAAATATGAATGTAATAAAATAGCAATTACAAACAATATAACTACACAATAAGGACATAAGAAGAGCAATGCTGGATTAGACCATGGGTCCATCTAGTCCAGAACTCCATTCACAAAATGACCAACCACCTGTCCATCAGGAAACCACAAGCAGGACATTATGCAACAGCATCTTCTCACCCATGTTCCCCATCAACTAGTGTACATAGGCTTACTGTCTTTGATACTGGAAGTTGCACTTAGCCAACAGGACCAACAGCCATTGATAGTTTTCTATTCCAGAAATTTATCCAACCCACTTCTAAAGTCATCCAAAATGGTGGCCATCACTACATCTTGTGGTAGTGAATTCCACACTTTAATGGTGTGCTGGGTGAAGAAGTACTGATTTTTATCTGCTTTAAATCTCCCTTTAATTAGCTTCATGGGAGGACCTCTTTGGGTTCTCGTATTACGGGAGAGGAAGAAGAAGGTCTTCCTATCCACATTCTCTGCACCATTCATACTTTTGTACGTCTCCATCATGTCACCCCAAGCTAAACAATCACAACTGTTGTAAATAACACTAGCAACCACAGCTGCAACAACAGTACTAATTTCACAAGAAATGAGATGTTTTCAAGGCCTCCTTAAAAGCCTGCAAAGAGAGCGCAAGGTGAACTTCCGTTGGGAACCTGTTCCAAAGCTGTGGGGCCCCTGCAATGAAGGCCCCACACTTTTGGACTGCCATTCACATTTAACTCATCATAATTTGGCCCCATTCCTAGGGATACTCTTTGGGAAGGGTGTAGGATGCCTGCTGATCGCTAGCATTTGGGGGGAATGTTTCTTGCTTGAAGGTCAGGTAGGTGTATAACTACTTGTTCTTCTTTGTTGTGCCCTACAGGCTAACCAGCTTGTTGTGACCTATCAGTGATATCAGAATAGGGGAGAAGATACCATGGACCTCCTTGTTGGACTTTGGAACGTCTTTATTTCCAGGAGAGGGATGAAGAGAGATGTGTCCTAAAGTACTTCTTTCGTCACAACTTAGTCCATTTTCTAAGGGAAAGAGACATCACCTGCTTCAAAGAAGCTGATCTAACACAATTATTGAAATGTCTTAAGGAATATACACCAATTGAAAAATGAAGGGGGTGTTTTTTGTGACTCTTATAAAGGTGGAGTAATAACCGTGTTTAAACTGCAGTTTCCATTTCCTCCTCTTCCCTGAAAACTCTCTGGAGGATAATTTTCATATTCTCTCTAGACTGGCTCTTCTTTCTCCCAACTAGGAAATATATCAGTGGATTAACACTGCTGTTTATGGCAGCACCCATGAGGGCATAGTCAAATAGATGTTTATAATCCGTGGATTCAATTCCAAAAAAGGCGATGAATAGAGTAGCATTCAGTGGAAAAGCAAATATAAGGAAGAAGAGGAGAGTAAGCAAGATTGTTCTTAAAAGTCTTCTCCGGTGATTCTTTTTTGATTTAAAACAGACTTTGATAAAAAGGATGAGAGAGGAGATAGCCATGAGGGGAAGGCAAAGCAAGGCATTTGCAATGCACTGGTAGTCCATTGTGTAAAAAAGGTTAAACCAAATAGTCAGATGGGGAGTGATGGAAATTGCAAAGAGCAAGGAGAAGATGACCCATATGAGAGCACACACAGTGGTGGACAAGTGTGTTGGCCGGTGGCATCGATGCCAAATTGGGAAGAGGACAGACACACACCTCTCGATGCTGATGGCTGCCAGAAGGAATTGGCTAATGCTGTATGTGAAGAAAAATAATAAGTAAAAGAACAGCCATGCCAAATGCTTAATCAAATACCGTAATACATCTATATATACATCAACAATAAAAATTATAGAAAACATTGTTAAACATAGTAGGACCAGCAGGTCAGCAACAGCCAAATTCAGGATGAAGGTTGTAAAAGGCTTCCTTTTTATACGGAACCTAAGAAGCCAGATGACATTTCCATTCCCAAGAAGTCCAAAACAACAGATTAAAAAAATTGCCAACCAGAAAATAGGGTCCGGTGTAGGACGTTCACTTAAGTCGTGACCTGAGCTATTATTGGTTGGGACAGCAGTTCCATTACAATCCTCTGTAGCCTCCAAAGAGGAAAGGGATGTCAGGTTGGAATTGTTCATTATGTTCAATCTCTGCTTTGGGACAACTTCTTCTGTGGATGCACCAGCTAGAAGACAACAGAGAGATCAGATCAGTTTCTTGCAATGAAGCTGAACCATCATGATAGTTGTACAGTTCAGCCTTGAATCACTGTCTTCATGCCTTGAATAGGTTTCAATATCCACTTATTCGTTTGGCTAACTGGTAATGGAATGTCATTGCTGTTGCTGTTGGAAAAGGGGAATATATAAATGGAAGTAGACATAGCAAATATTGCTCTTCCAATTTCAGGCTAACACAGCAGTAGGCATTTGAATTCTTTAGCCTTTGACAGGCAGAGCAGTTCAAAGATATGGGGCTTATTTAGTTGCTTTGTGATATGTATCTCCCTTTCTATTAGGGCTATGATCCACTTCTCTTTGATTCAGAGAAGCAATAGCGAATTGGGGGCTTCGCCTCCATAATAGGTGGAGGAGAAGCGAGTTGGGGGATAGTGAAGCATAGCAAAGAGAAGTGACCACAAGTGAATCGATCCTCTTTTTGCGAAGCGCTCCACCCGCCATTTTGGATATTTTTCCCAATAGGATTGCATTGCAGAAAAGATTAGCATATAACCTTTTTGTGTTGAAACCCACATCCCTGAAACTTGCTGTGCTTAGAGAGTGGTGGTTGTTGGTCTTTTGTGGAGATGTTCAGACTCTTTTGTCCTGCAGTTTGCTTGCTATTAATTTGTTTAGAATGGCTTAAAGTGGGAGGGGGTAAGGTTTTTTTTTTTAAGCTATGATAGGCAGATTCAACTCCCAATCATGATCACCTGATGAAGCATCCTCCAATCCCAATGTTGGAGGGGAGAATAAGCAAAACGGGATACTTAGTAACTTGGGATAATGTATAACTTTTCTTTCTTTGTCTGAACAGACTTTTTCTAGAGTTTTTTTGAAACAGTAGCCCCACCAAACGCACAAACACAACCTTAAATCAAATACTAAGTAAATAAATAACAGATAGGAAACACAGCACTGCTACCCACCCTAACCTTGGTGAACAACTGAATGGATGTGGTGCAAGGGGGTGATGTCCATAGGGCATGTGGACATGCCCAGTGCACTCTCCTGCCCTTGGAGGGTCGTCAGAACCCTCCAAAGGGTAGCCAACAATGGAGAAGCCAAGGAGCACCATGAGTTGAAGTGTGATGCAGCTTCTCAAAGATTGGTACCTAGACAGGACCAGTCAAATTGGCACAATAGTTCCCCCCTCCCCCTGGGCACGTCCACTTTCCTCTTACTGGTAAAAGACAGACATAGCCTTTTTTTTAAAAAAAAAATTGTTGTTGTTGTGATTCAGAACACTGCTGCTTTAATTCCACCCCTCCTGTGTTTATTTATTTATTTATTTAATTTCTATACCACCCCATAGCCAAAGCTCTCCTGGCTTTCCCTCTTCAGTGAAGTCAGGCAGGCTTTAATTGTGGTTCAAGTTCTTATTATCGTTGTGATTATTATTATTAATATTAATAGTACTGCTATTATTAACATTATTATTATTGTTTACTAATGGCTGTGTGATCACAGTGTAGTCAATCAACTCTGAAGCAAGGATCACAAAGCTTTACTCTTATCCTCCCAGCCCCCTATTAGTTATGGGATGCAAAAGAAAAGGCATCTCTCTGTGGTGTTCCCACCTCACAGGGACGGTTTGAAGCAATCCTTGGCTCACTTACTTGCGCCCCCAGAAATGTCTGCTGCATGCCTGCCTTCCTGCCTCCACCTGGGTGCTGTTGTGGGGTATCTGCTGGGACTTACTTCCCCATAGATCTATTTATTTGTTTATTTATTTAATTATTTATTGCACGAAGCTCTCTGGGTGGTTTACAAATCTATGGCATAGTTGTACATCTCTGCCTGCCTCTCTGCCCTCCTGGTGCCTGGGAGATGTACCAGATGATGGGCTTTGTGGTTCAACCATGCTTGCTCCCAGTGCTACAGAGGCATGCTGCCTGTCCACCTCTGTGCCCGCCCCACAGGAATGGTTTGTGCATGTCTTGCTTTGACTCAGGGTATCCTTCCTTGTGATAAAAGGCAGCTGCATTGGACGCTCACCCTGTTTAAGCTTTCTTGGTGTATGTGTGTGTGAGTGTGTGTGTGTGCATTTTAAGTGTTTCACCTGAAATGAAGATCCTTATTTAGAAAAAAATCTTTATTCCCTCAAACCATCTGTCCTATTGATTGCTAATAGGGGCAAGCGCTTTGCAATGGATCCCTATGGTTTCTCTATGGAGAGTTCTGTGCTATTATTGATGCCCTATGGGTATGCACTTTGCAATGGACCCTTATGGGCAGGTATGGAAAGAAGTTGGAGTAAATCCCATTTCTGAAAATGGGGTGTGAGATTTTCAAATATTCCTCCAAAATCAGTGGAGGCTCGGATCGACTTCCAACTGGGCATCAATGTGGATACATGGATAAGCTCTCTTGGTGGTGATTTTGAGGATTCTAACTTGAAAACTGACAGAGTTCTCGAAAGGGGTGTGAATGAGGGTTAGGGGGTGATGCTTAAAAGGAAAAAAAATCACCAAAAATCAGGGCATGCTCAGATTGGCTTGAAACTTGCCATGAATGTGGATCTATGTGACATCTGTGAGGGTGCCCATTTGCAAGTTTGTATCTGTAAAACTGTTGGAGTGAATCCCATTTCTGAAAATGGTGTGTGGGATTTTCAAAAATTCCTGAAAAATCAATGGAGGCATGGATTGACTTCCAACTGGGCACGAATGTGGATACATGGATTAGATCTCATGCTGCCAATTTTGAGGTTTGTAATGTTAACAGAAAAAAGATATAGGCACTTAGATTTCAATGCAAGTCTACGGGGGGGGGGGGGGAAACGGAGCTCCGATTCGGATCTGGAATTCCGCAGCAAAGTGTAGTGGACCACAGGCGGGTCAACATGGAGTGGAGCAGACCCAATCCGGAAGTTGCAGATCGGGATCCGAAGCGGATCGGGGTGTGTGTCTGTGCACAGCCCTACTTTCTATCCATTGCTGAATGCAGAGAATGCGGCAAGATTACTTTCTTCAGCTAGCTTTATGTAACAATAATCCAAGGAAGACAACCAGGATGATCAGGACTCTGGAAACAAAGCCCTATGAGGAGAGACTGAAAGAACTGGGCATGTTTAGCCTGGAGGAGAGAGAAAGTGCCTCTTTTGCTGGGAGAGAGAAAATTCCTCAAAATAAGGGACAGGATTTGGACTTGTAAAAAGCATACCAAGGCTGGAAGCCATTTTGAAATGTGTATAGTGTGGAGGGACCCCAAAGGGTGAGCCCCCTTTGTTCACTGAGTGGTAGTCAAAGACTCTCAAGACACAATTTCTCTCTCTTTAGAAAGTTTATTACGAACAGCGCTGCAAGATGGTAGCCCTCAGACGACCTGAGGAACTGCCCAATAATTTGAGGAAAGGCTAACATATTTAGAGGGTTAGTTCCTGTTAGAAACAACGGAAGAACCTTCCCGCCAATCATAATACAGTTTTGCAATACAGTAACCAATGATAGACAAGGCATTTATGCATGTGTAGAGTGCAAATAATTCTAAGACTAGAAAACCAATACATACATGGGTATTGCAATGATTTAAGCAACTATACATGCATCTGTTCCCATTTTGCAGTTTAGCTTGCTTTGAAAATATCTCCCTCCACCCTCTAACTGCTTCTGTTGAGATACAGTCCTGTGGCATGTATTTCAACATAGACCGTTAGTTGTGAAAGTGGTTTCAGTCTTAATATATGTCAGTTACGCTGAAAGCATGAATCTTATGATTTATAATGAAAAGGCCAAAGCCTAATACTGGACACCTGTGCAAGTGCTTTACACAGGCAGTCACAGAGGCAGTCAGAAGCAGCAGTCAGTGATGATGATGGGGGCACAAGTCAGTGAGAGCCCAAGACTGTGTCGATTTTCAATCGTGCAAAAATACAAACCGAGCCAGCAAGGTGAGCACAGTGGTTCAAAAACAATAGACAGTGAGGCCCTTTCTGCACCTAAAGATTATCCCAGGAAAATGGAGGGTTCGTCCCTGCCTGCTCCCAGGATCCCCTGTGTGTCATTTGGATGCACAGGGATGAGCCCAGGATGATCCTGGGGGGAAAAGGCAGGTGCAGAAACGGCCTGAGAGATGCTGTGGCGTCAGCTGAATAGGATGGTACGAAGAGAGGAATATGATCCCTTCCTTCACATTTGACTTACTGGACTCTAAGCACAGCCAGTCATACGATGATGATGGGAAATAATGAGCAAAGTCCAGATACTACTTCTCACCTATCGGGAGAAAAAGTGGACAGTTGGGCTCACAGGCAGGCAGGCTGGCACCGAGTTGCTCTCGCGTTGCACGAGTAAGCAATAGATCCGTGGGTGACACCCACAGCATCCGGCTACACCAAAACCGAGGCAAGCTGGTGCTGAAATGCCCTGGCATTTGACCCCTGCTCAGACATGCCTTACAATGGCGACAGACAGCAAAGCAGGGATCCGCTCCCACCTCAATGTGGTCGCACACCATGCTGGTCTGTCACTTCTGTGGGGACACAGTTGGCCTGCCTACACTCTCCGGTGTCGCCACAGGAGCAGGGATTAGAGTGGAAGAGGCTCTGCCTGCTGCTCCTCCTCTCCCACATCCTGGAGGATCTCTTGTGCCTGACCCTCAACCACACTGAGGACCTCAAGAATATCTGGCATAAGGTCCCTCACTGGGCTCCCCTCAACCACTAGAGAAGGAGATGGTGATACTCCTACTACTACTTCCAGGGCATTGAAGCTTCTGCTTCCACCTGCCTCTGACAAAGGGTAAAATAATAATAATAATAATAATAATAATAATAATAATAATAATAATTTGCCCGCCTCCCAAAAGTGACCTGTGTACAGCGCTAGCAGAATTGGGCACCTCTGCCTGCTTCTGCTGCCCCCCCTCCCAAGCCAAGGAGGGTCCCTGTTGAGTTTCACTGCAGGTGAGACAGCTTGCATATTAGTGCTGGGCCCACTACTACCATCTCACCCCCGTGCCACACACAGCCTGCTGCTGCATTTCATTTTGAAAAAGAAAGACTTTATGATATAGTCTTCTGTTATTGTGTGCTGCTTTGCCCTCACAATAGTTTACTTATGTACTGATTTGCCCTCACAATTGTGTGCTTGTGCATATATCCTGATTTACAGTAACACAGGCAGCCCACCAACACACACACACCAACACACACACACACACACAGAAAGAGAGAGAGAGAGAGAGAAACCCTATCAAAAGCCATTGATAGCTTTCGACTCCAGAAATGTATCCGCTGGGATCCCGTTCCAAATCTGTGGGGCCCCTGCAGTGAAGGCCCCACACCTTTGGACTACCATTCACATTTAGCTCGACATAATTTGTCCCCATTCCTAGAGACATTTTTTGGGGAAGGGCTCCACAATTCAAGAAGGACGCAGACAAGCTGGAGCGTGTCCAGAGGAGGGCAACCAGGATGATCAGGGGTCTAGAAACAAAGCCCTATGAAGAGAGACTGAAAGAACTGGGCATGTTTAGCCTGGAGAAGAGAAGATTGAAGGGAGACATGATAGCACTCTTCAAATACTTATAAGGTTGTCACACAGAGGAGGGCCAGGATCTCTTCTTGATCCTCGCAGAGTGCAGGGCACGGAATAACGGGCTCAAGTTAAAGGAAGCCAGATTCCAGATGGACATCAGGAAAAACTTCCTGACTGTTAGAGCAGTATGACAATGGATACTGCAAGGGAAAGAGACATCACCTTCTTCAAAGAAGTTGATCTAACACAGTTAATGAAATGTCTTAAGGAACGTGCACCAATTGCTACTATCTTGACAAAGGTAGGGGGTGATTTTTGTGACTCTTATAAAGGTGGAGTAATAACCATGTTTAAACTGCGGATTCCATTATTTCCTCTTCTTCCTTGAAAACTCTCTGGAGGATAATTTTCATATTCTCTCTAGACTGGCTCTTCTTTCTCCCAACCAGGAAATATATCAATGGATTAACACTGCTGTTTATGGCAGCACCCATGAAGGTATAGCCAATTAGATGTATGGATTCAATTCCAAAAAAGGTGATGAATACAGTAGCATTCAGTGGAAAAGCAAATATAAGGAAGAAGAGGAGAGTAAGCAAGATTGTTCTTAAAAGTCTCCTCCGGTGATTCTTTTTTGATTTAAAACAGACTTTGATAAAAAGGATGAGAGATGAGATAGCCATGAGGGGAAAGCAAAGCAAGATAATCCCAACATACAGGTATTTTATTTTGATACGCATTCTGAACTGAACAGACTGACGGAGAGTGAAGTAAACTGCAAATAGGAAGGAGGCGATGACCCATATGAGAGCACACACAGTGGTTGACAAATACGTTGGCCGGTGGCATCGATGCCAAATTGGGAAGAGGACAGACACACACCTCTCGATGCTGATGGCTGCCAGAAGGACTTGGCTAACGCAGTTTGTGAAGAAAAATAATAACGTAAAGAACATGGTTGTAAATGAACTGATAAATACATTTGTGAATATTAGTAGAATGCTAAATGTAGAAAACATAAATAAGCATAGAAGGACCAGCAGGTCAGCAACAGCCAAATTCAGGATGAAGGTGGTGAAAGGATTTCTCTTTATGCAGAAGCCAAGAAGCCAGATGACGTTTCCATTCCCCACAAGTCCCAAACTGCAGATTAAACAAATTGCCAAAGAGATAATAGGGTCCTGTAAAGAATATCCATATAAGTTGTGACCTGAGCTATTATCGGTTGGAACTGCAGTTCCATTGCATGTTCCATTACACTCCTCTCCAGCCTCCAAATAGGAAAGGGATGTCAGGTTGGAATTGTTCATCATGTTCAATCTCTGCTTTGGGACGTCTTCTGTGGATGCATCAGCTAGGAAAGAACAGAGAGATTGGATCAGTTTTTGCTATGAAGCTGAACATAATGAAAGGAAGAGTTGTAGAGTTCAGCCTTGAATTGCTGGCTTCATGCCTTGAACAGGTTTCAATAATCACTTATTGATTTGGTTAATTTATAATGAAATGGCATTGCTGTTGCTGTTAGCCATCTGTACAGAAAAGAGGAGGATATAAACGGAAGTAACACAAATATCGCTCTTTCAATTTTAGGCTTTTAAGACAGCAGTTGGCATTTGAGTTCTTTAATCTTTGACAGGCAGAGCAGTTCAAAGATTGTTGGTGCTTATTGAGTTACCTTGAGACATGTATCTGTCTTTCTATCCATTGCTGAATGCAGAGAATGCGGCATGTTGTTGCGGCATTGCTGAATCTGGTAGATCACAAGCCAGGCTGACCATATGAAAAGGAGGACAGGGCTCCTGTATCTTTAACAGTTGCATAGAAAAGGGAATTTCAGCAGGTGTCATTTGTATATATGGAGAACCTGGTGAAATTCACTCTTCATCACAACAGTTAAAGGTGCAGGAGCTATACTAGTGACCAGATTTAAAAGAGGGCAGGGCCCCTGCAGCTTTAACTGGTGTGATGAAGAGGAAATTTCACCAGGTTCCCCATATATACAAATGACACCTGCTGAACTTCCCTTTTCAATACAACTGTTAAGGATACAGGAGCCCTGCCCTCCTTTTCATATGGTCACCCTATCACAAGCTGAACATGAGCCAACAGTGCGATATGGCTGCAAGAAAGGCAAATGCTATTTTGACGATGGAAGCCCTGCAGCGTCGGCCATTTTTTTTTTGTTTTAAAGGGGCCACGTGCGGCCCGAAGACTCTGGACAAGGTGAGTTTTTTTAAAAAAAATTAGCCCCCCCACCCACTGCTGATTCCTCCCCATAGGCCCCTGCCTGCTCGCTCGTCCTCCCTGCATCCGCCATCCCCGATCTTTGCCCCCCTCCCTTAGCAGCCCCCTCCCCGATCTTCTCCCCCACTCCCTTAGCAGCCCCGTCCCCGATCTTTGCCCCCTCCCTTGCCATCGTTGATGTCCGGCTTCCCCCCCTCTCTCCTGATGGGTCTGGCCTTCCCCCTGCCCCTCTCCCCACCCTTGGGAACCACCCCGGCTGATGGGCACAGCGCTGAGCGCTGTGCGCAGTCCGCGGCTTTTTGCGGCTACTCGTAAGCGAGTAGCCACAAAAAGCCACGGAAATCTCTAGACGTTCTGCAGCCCCGGCCTCAGGCCGGAGCTGCGGAAAAGGCGAGCCATAAGCGACTTCACTTATGGCGCATTAGAGGAGGCTTCAGTGCGGCCTGGGGCCGGATTCCCCTGTGCGTCATGTGGAAGCACAGCAGGGAAACCGGCTTGAGCTGCTGTGGCCACCTGAGCCTCCAGACACAGAGATGGATCTAAGAGTACCCCCAAACTACGAACCTGATCTTTCAGAGGGAGTGCAACCCCATCTGTAACAGGCAATGAGCCTATCTTCTGGACTCAGGAACCACTCACCCACAGGGCTTCCACCTTGACAGGATTCAGTCTCAGTTTATTGGCCCTCATCCAGCCCATTACTGAGTCTAGCACTGGCCCAGGACCTGCACAGCCTCACCTGATTCAGTTGTCACAGGGAGATAGAGCTGTGTGTCATCAGTCTATTGCTTGCACTTAGCTCCAAATCCCCTAATGACTGCTCCCAGTGGCTTCGTATAGATGATAAATAATGTAGGAGACATGGGTCCCAACAGTTGTCAGTGCTCTTCAGTACCATCCAAAAGCAGTAGTGTAGATCCTGCCTTAGTCAACCTTCAAAACTCCCCCACTTCAGCTTGAGCCATTTACTTACCTGTGATGAATATGGATCAGCAGTCTAGAGACATGGCACATAAGAGATGCAGCATCACATGCTGGAATAAGTAGTCACTGGGAAGATTTGCCAAGGAGAACATGAAGTCCAGAGGGGAGACGAATAGTTCCCTCATCCAACTCACTGCCAGATGCATAGGGTCCCTGTGATGTTCAGGTCCCTTGTATGCATTAAATGGATAAGGTTCCACCCACGCTTTATCTGTGCTTAATCAGTTTGCCAATGTCATGTGACAAGAAAATGTTTTTCATTAGTTTTCAAGATAACAAATCAGTGAACGGAACAGAAGATTCTTGCCATCTAAGGCCCTATGTCATGAACAGGCACTGAAGAAAAAGAAAAGTGGTGGTAGCAAATGAGAGATACTTTACATCTTAAGAAATATATATATCCATAATGGCAAACTGGAGATTTGGAAAAACCAGAGCTTTAACCTTCTGCGTAATTAAGCATATTCAGGGTGCAACTCTGTTCTTCAAAGGAGTGCTCTGATGTTATGGTACTCTAAATATTCACGGCTCCCATGGTAAATGCCTGGCAGAGTAATAAGAGTGTTGTCTTCACTGTTGTTTATTTCAGCAAGGTGGGCCTGAGACCATCTGGAAGAATTACACCACTGGGGTGGGGACAGGGGTGGAGTGATCACAGGTCAATGCTTCTCCTGGATTCTCCTCTCTGATCCCTGCCCACTGGAACACCCCATTTTTGCTTCCAGAAAATCACATGTGCAACATTGGCAAGCAGACGTCTGGTTCTTTGGGTGGGAGCAATGGGTGGGAGCAGGGTGGAGAGAGGGATCTGAACTCAGAACCCCGGGATATGACACACAGGGGATATGACACACAGGGGATCCCTGCATCAGGGTGGGATGATCCCTCCCTCGCCCTGGGATAGAGCCCTCCCCTTTTGGCCCGCTTTTTCCACCATCCCAGGCTGAGCCTGAGACCGTGGAATTTATGGGCTATTGCTGCGGGTTGACCCGGCCCCACACGAGCCGCGAACGGGGTGCAGCACTCCTGAGGAGAGCTGCACCCATCGGGGGTGGGTGAGGGGAGTGGGGAAAGTAATTTTTTTTTAAAAAAAACTTACCTTTAGTGCATGACCGTCCGTGCACTCCTTCTTTAAAAATAAAAAGTGGTGGGCGCGATACCTGTCTTTGTGAGATTGTCACGCCTCACCCCTACTCTTAGGCCTTGTTTATTGGTATATCCTACTCATGATGCCTTCTTCTCCAATTCCATCCCCTCATCAGTTCACCTTCTCTTTTAAGCATTTCTGCCCATTTCCTCATAGGGCTGCCTTACTGCACCACCCACCAGTCAAATCTTCCCTCAATATCCCCTTTTCCCATGTAGTTTTTGGCAGAGTAAAGGAAAGGACAGCAAAGGAAAGGCTAGAAAAAAGGACAAGGCAGAGGGAGACCACAGGTGGCTCCTTTGAAAAGAGGATGTTTTCTCTACACTGAATCAGATCACTGATCCACCTAGCTAGGTGCTGTCAGCTCTGCTTTATGGAAGGTCACGAAATTCATGGGTTGAAGGAGGTCTCCCCCAGCCCTTTCATCCCAAATTCATGGACTGCAGATGCCAGAGATTAAGCCTGGGATGTTTCTCATATAAATTAGCTCTGTGCACCACCACCCCGAACCGTTTCAGGTCGATCCGACCCTCCCCCAATCAAGTCCAGAACTGGATCTGGAACAAATCTGGAGAGCCGGATTCTTTCTTTCTTTCTTTCTTTCTTTCTTTCTTTCTTTCTTTCTTTCTTTCTTTATTAATTCAAAGTATAAAACAACAGTTTAAAACCATAATATAAAATACAATATAAAAGCTCAACCGGATAAAAACAGCAGCAATGCAAAATTACAAATTTAAAACACCGAGTTAAAATTTATTTATAGACTTAAAATGCTGGGAGATTCTGCCCCTATTTTGCCCCCCTTCCCCACTTACTTGCCTCCGTGGTCCCCTTCCCCTTATATGGCTTCACTGTCTGCCACTGTAGACTGCGGTGGCGGCGTGCAGTGGAACCAGCTAAGCCCTCCTCCCCCACTTACCTGCCTCCGTCGCCATCGCTAAACGGACTGCGGCAGCGGCGGCACCAGGTAAGCCCCCTACTTACCTGCGTCCGGAGCTTTGGAATGGTCCAAATTTCTTAGGACCGTTCCAAACCGCTTCACGCCAATCTGGACCTCCCCCGATCCACTTCAGAACTGGGATTCGGAGGTCCGAATCGGCCCACTCTGCTTTGGATTCGGGGATCCGAAATGGAGCAGAGCACAGCCCTAATATAAAGCACATTCAAAGCATGGGACGTTGGGGGGGCTTGGAAGCTTCAACTTTCTCTCCTCCCCCTACAATCACCTGTGCACTTTCCAGGAAATCTCTCAAGAGTCTCTAAACCATCCAGAGCATAACTAGGAATTTACAGGAGGCTACTGGGGGACAGTGTTCTGCCAATGGCTTCCATTCTGCTTGTGGACAGTCCCACTGAACACGAAGAGAAGGGGACAAAACTACAACGTGGCTCCTGTATCTTAAGTGTTGTATTGAAAAGGGAACTTCAGCAGGTGTCATTTGTATATATGGAGAACCTGGTGAAATCTGTTCTTCCTCACACCAGTTAAAGCTGCAAGATTATAGCTAGAGTGACCAGATAAAAAAAGAAGGCAGCACTCCTGCAGCACCTTCATACTGGATTATTGCCCCTCTTGGCAAATAAAACTAGCAGGGATGGAACAACTGGCTGGGCCAGGGAAGTGATGAAGGCCTCTTTGCGAGAGGGAGTGGTCCCAGGTCGCCTGAAAGAGGCAGTAGTGAGACCACTCCTGAATAAATCTTCCCTGGACCCTGAAAATCTTAATAACTACAGGCCAGTAGCAAATGTTCCATTCCTGGGCAAGGTCCTTGAGCAGGTGGTTGTGAGCTAGCAACAGGCACTCTTGGAAGAGACTGATTATCTGGATCCATTTCAGTCAGGTTTCAGGCCTGGTTTTGGTACAGAAACAGCCTTGGTCGCCCTGTATGATGACCTATGTCAGGAGAAAGACAGGGGGAGTGTGACTCTGTTGATTCTCTTTGATCTCTCGGCGGCTTTCGATACCATCAACAGTGGCCTCTTTCTGGGACGACTGTCTGAGTTGGGAATGGAAGGTACTGTGTTGCAGTGGTTCCACTCCTACTTGATGGGTCGGCTCCAGAAGGTGGTGCTTGAGGGACATTGCTTGGCCCCATGAATTCTCCGGTATGGGGTTCCGCAGTCATCCAGAGTTTTGGAGTGTGTTGTCATCAGTATGCTGATGACATGCAGCTTTATTTCTCCTTTTCATCTTCAACAGGTGAGGCTGTGGGTGTGCCTGGATTCAACAATGGACTGGATGAAGGCTAATAAACTGAAACTCAATCCAGGCAAGACTGTGATGCTGTTAGTGGGTGTTTCTTCTGACCGGATGGAGGGTGTTCAACCTGTTCTGGATGGGGTTGCACTCCCCTGGAAGGAGCAGGTTCTTAGCTTGGGGGTTCTCCTAGAACCATCTCTGTCACTTGTGGCTCAGGTGGTCTTGGTGGCACAGAGTGCCTTCTACCAGCTTTGGTTGGTGGACCAGCTACACCCCTATCTGGACAGGGATAACCTGGCTGCAGTTGTCTATGCTCTGGTAACCTCCAGGTTAGATTACTGCAATGCACTCTACATGGGGTTAGTATCACGGCTACTGTCCGTCCCTGCAGGGGTGGCAGACCTATTAAGATGGTTTGCCCTCAAAGGCTGGTGGATCCTTTTGGATTTCAGAAAGCCTTAGAGGGTTCTATGGTTGATGTTGTCAATGATCCTTTTGAAGCCCTGGTTAACAGATGGAATTGTGACCTGACTAGGGCTATCAACACGATCGCCCCAAACATCCTCTCTGGCCTGCTTCTAACAGGGCACCCTGGTATACAGAAGATATGTCGTAGTATCCATATGACATATCCTTGTTTTGTGGGTAATTGTTGTGAAAATTATATACACAACAGAAGATGCCCAAGTTAAGAAACCTCAACACTTTCAAAGGATATGTGAAACACGTGTTGTGTGTAATGGGACTATTCTATCCAGGGAGGGGATTCACCATTCAGGATGGAGGTATGAGGTGATCAGGAGGAGGTGAGTACCCAAAAGGAGAGATTTCCAAACTCCTCTTCAGCACCTGAACCAGGTTGGGCCATATCCATCCCCCATAGACTCATAGACCACCCATGGGTCCTTTCAAATCATAGAATTATAGAACAGTAGAGTTGAAAAATGGCCTATAAGGCCATCGAGTCCAACCCCCTTCTCAATGCAACAATCCACCTTAGAGCATACCTGACAGATGGCTGTCCAGCTGCCTCTTGAAGGCCCTTAGTGTGGGAGAGCCCACAACCTTCCTAGGTCATTGGTTCCATTGTTGTATTGCTCTAACAGTCAGGAAGTTTTTCCTGATATCCAGCTGGAATCTGGCTTCCTGTAACTTGTGCCCATTATTCCGTGTCCTGCACTCTGGGAGGATCGAGAAGAGATCCTGGCCCTCTTCCGTGTGACAACCTTTCAAGTATTTGAAGAGTGCTATCATGTCTCCCCTCAGTCTTCTCTTCACAAGGCAAAACATGCCCAGTTCTTTCAGAGCTTTATCATACCAGCGTTATACTGTGCAATCACTATGAATTGCATGCAAAGGACTCCGAAGTTTTGCAGCTTATAATCTGCTTTGACTGTGAAGTACTCCCATGCATTCTGCTTTAATTGTGCTATAAAACCAAAAGAAGTGCAGTATTTTAGTACTACTTTTCGAGCGAATCATTTGTTGTTTTCCGAGCGGCCACTGAGGCGCAGGAGCATGATTTTAAAGAAAAATTAAACAACTGCTTACATCTGCTTAAGCTTTAAAGATAAAGACATCAAAATTGGCACAGTAATAGATATTAAGGAGTGCTTTAAGCATACCAAATTTGAATCGGATTGTGTCATTCAATGATTTTTTACGATTTGTTTATTATTATTATTATTTATTTATTTATATAGCACCATCAATGTACATGGTGCTGTACAGAGTAAAACAGTAAATAGCAAGACCCTGCCACATAGGCTTACATTCTAATAAAATCATAATAAAACAATAAGGAGGGGAAGAGAATGCACCAAACAGGCACAGGGTAGGGTAAAACTAGCAGTATAAGTCAGAACAAAATCAAGTTTTAAAAGCTTTAGGAAAAAGAAAAGTTTTTAGCTGAGCTTTAAAAGCTGCGATTGAACTTGTAGTTCTCAAATGTTTAATTTCCCCCTTTCAAACCCTTTGCAAAGGATCTTAGGAGCTTCTGCCAGGGGTGTGATTAAGCAACAGCAACAACAATGCTGACAGCGTAGCGCTGTAGGGGATAATTCGAGGGAGACAGGTACGTGGGATGAAGCTATCAGTCTCTCCTCATAGGGCTTTGTTTCCAGACCCCCTGGTTATCCAATTCTTAACACCTCCCACCATTTGTGGCAAAATAATTGGTGTCCATAGAAACTATGGAGTTCCAAAGGTGTCAAATTGTGGCTCCAAACCCTTGTGTGTTGTTTAATGCCAGCATGATGCATAATAATAAGGCAACTACCATCTACAATGAAATCACGGATGAGGGGCTGACATACTGTACGTTATTCAAAGCTCTGTCCACCTAACATTTAGGGATGGCTCAGCCTCATTTGCTTAGGATGAGGGCTAGGAGTGTGAAAGAAGAGAAAGGAGGAGGTGAATGTCTCAGAGGAGGAGTATTTGCCATCAACACAAAGTTTCATGCACAGAATTTCCTACCTTCTTCCAGTCGTATCTGTGTGATCACAAATGGGAGTAGGCAGGCTTGAGATGGTCCAATGCTAGAATGTTAGGATCTCAGTCAATCATAGTCTCTTCCCTGATTCCAAGAGATCTTGCCATCCAGCGCTGAGCACAGAAAACGGGCACAGAAAATGCCGGAGATGACCTTTACGTTTGTCCAGCAAGGGTGGGGCATCATGACGCTATTTCCAAGAAATCCATTAGTTAGTGGCTCAAAGTCAGGGTTATTCCATTTGTTGCTTTCTATGGATGCTCCAGTAATCTCCTGTGCACAGAGCAAATTGCTCCCCAATGTTTACATCTCAGGAACAATATGCATGTTCCACTGGGGTTGAAAAGCATCGTCCATCTGTTCTACAGTTTGAAAATTGAGCTATTAAAAACCCTGACTTTGATCCTCATGGACTACTTAAGAGTACTTTGCTGTATATTATTCTATCATATATATATATATATATATATATATATATATATATATATTGTCTCAGATAGAGCTGAATACTGGTAGATCCCAACCATGGTCACTAAGAGATGTGTACAAATGGAGCAGAGGATCTAAACCCAGTTGTGGAGGGGTAGCATCAGTAAATGCACACAGCTCTTGGGGTCAAAAGTAGGGCTGTGCTCCGCTTCACTTCAGAGTGTAGAAGTGATAGCGAGGTGGCCTGATTTGTCTCCAGAAACGGCGGATGAGAAGCGAGTCAGGGGGGCTGTGGATTGAGGCGAAGAGGATCGCCTCGATCCGGCACTCTGAATGCAGGTAAGTGGGGGGGGGGGAGAGGGATTCATCTGGCACTGCCACTGCCATCGCAGTCCCTGTGGTGATGGCAATGGAGCCAATTAGGAGGGAGGCTTACCTTTGTCCATTGCGGTCTGTTGTGGGCTTCAATTGAGGCCCCGGTTGAAGCCGGAAGTGAAGGCCGAGGCCTCTTCCAGCTTCAAGCTGGGGCCTCAATTGAAGCTCGCGACAGGTAAGGGGATGGGGCGGTTGGTTTACCTGGCACCACCGACACCGCCGTCCATGCTGCAGCGGCGGCGGCAGAGCCTGGTAAGGGAGCAGGGAGGAGGGAGGCTTACCTGCTTTTTTCACGGCCCATCGTGGGCTTCAATTGTAGACAGGAGTGATCTGGTGGACATTGTTTACTTGGATTTCAAAAAGACTTTGATAAAGTCCACCACTAAAGACTCCTGAATAAAGTTAGTAGACATGGAATAAGAGGAGAGGTCCTCTCATGGATCAGTAACTGGTTATAGAACAGAAAGCAGAGAATAGGAATAAATGCTCAATTCTCCCGATGGAGGTAGGTAAATAGTGGGGTCCCACAGGGATCGGTGTTGGGACCAATTCTTTTCAACTTGTTCATAAGCTTCAGCTATTGCGTGGTATAAAAATGTAATAAATAAATAAATGTAATAAATAAAATAAATAAATGATCTGGAATTAGGAGTGAGCAGTGAAGTGGCCAAGTTTGCTGATGACACCAAATTAATTAAGGTTGTTAAAAAACAAAGGGATTGTGAAGAGCTCCAGAGGGTTCTCTCCAAGCTGGGAGCGTTGGCATCCAAACGGCAGATGTGGTTCAATATGAGCAAGGGTAAGGTGATGCACGTTGGGGCAAAAAAAACCAAATTCAAGTATAACCTAATGGGATCTGAGCTGGTGGTGACCGAACAAGAAAGAGATCTTGGGATTGTGGTGATATATAAAGGAGATCTTGGGATTGTGGTGATATATAAAGGAGATCAGTCTGCTAACACCACACAACCAGAAGAAGAAGAAGTTTTTTATTGGTAGTCAAGATAGTAATAAGAGAACTTAGAAGGAGGAGACTTTTGCTATATAATGTACTAAATGCCTTAATATGTACCCTTTCCAAAAGCAGATTGGTGATAAAAAAGGGGGTAAAGCCATGACATAGCAGGTTGCGCAGATGAAAGAGCAACACATATGACTAAGGCCTTTGCTAGACGAGGGTTTAGCCCCGGTTGATTCCCCAGGCTCACCCCTGTGCGTCCAGATGATGCACAGGGGATCCCGGGCTCAGGCAGGGCTCAACCCTCCCTTGCCCTCGGGTAATGAGCTCAACTTTTGGTATTTCCACATTCCCGGCCTGAGCCTGGGACCGCGGAAGGTCCAGCCCGTTACGCGGCTTTCCCCAGCTATGCTGTTTACTTGCGCGTAGCCGGGAGAAGCCGCACACGGTCCACAGTGCTCCACAGGAGTGCTGCGCCCATCAGAGGCAGGGTGGGGGGAGTGGGGAAACCCATTTAGTTTTTTAAAAAACACTTATCTTTGCGCACGACGGTTCATGCGCATCCGCCCCTTTAAGAAAGTAAATAAAAATGGTGGACGCGACGGGTCCTTCCTGCAGTCCATCGCATCTGACATGTGGATGAGAGCAACAGCCTGCGATAGTTGAATCGCGGGCTTGCCCTTCCTCACGTACGGATTTCCAGGTAGGTCTAGCAAAGGCCTCAGTCTACTTTCCAATACATTGTTTATTATTTCATCTTTTTTGGATGGGGTTAAACTGAAAGGTAGACATAAATAATTTCAGCACCTCCGGGATTCAGGAACCATTGCTGTTACGCTGAAGCCCAATTAAAGTGATACTCAATTGAGAGGGAGCATCATTGTAAGTGGCTTGCAGGTTGACTCTGTCCTGACTTGACTGGCTGATTCCAGATAGAGAAGCTGAGAATGCCCCACTGGTCTGGCAGTCCATTGGACTCCCCCACTCCTGGACCTTGCTTGCTGAGTTACTGGATGCTCACAGCATGCTCGTTGAGCGATTCAGACACCTGCTCCTCGATGAGAGTTGCCATTGTTACCCAATCCTTACCACCAATGAGAACTGAGTGCTCAAAGAACATATCATACAGAGTGCCGGTGGGGGTGGGAGACTGGAGGAATAGAAGGAATAGGATGAAGAATTGTGGAGGAGAGCGCATGATTGATGACTGAACATGGTTGCAGTGTCTTTCATGTTCATTGGAGACTCAGGTTCAAACTGCACCTACCAGGGAGTTTTCTAATATTTCCTCTCCATGTATTCAGCCAGACAAGCTCAGGTAAGCTGAGCTTGGGATAGGATCTACAGTCCTGCTTTATAACGGGTTATAATGGTATTGACACCTGTTGTGGCCCATGACATATGTGGTATAAAGTTTTCAAACCATTTTCAAAGTGTTATATCTTGATTGGCGTAGATCTGGCCTGGGTTGCATGAATGGAGTTTGGGAAGGGGCCATTCAGCTCCACCCCCTACAGTTAGAACTGAGGTGGAAAATGTGCACTGCTCATCAATGAACATGCAACTTCAGGAGAACAATCCTCAGCTAAACAACAACAGCAACAACCCTTCACAGCTGGAGCAATTGATATCTGAATGACTTTCATCCTCTCAGACACGGTTTCTAATTTTCCGAAAATCTCTGTGATGTGCTGTGTTTTGTGCCTCTTTATCTTTATTTGCATACAATCCAGCGGAGAATAAGCTTTACGGGCAGGGCCTACATGCTCATGCACGCCACGTAAACATTGAAGCAGGGCGGGGTGGGGTGGTCAGAGACACTCTTTATTTAATGCAGGCCTGTTCCCTGTTGTGCCCTCTTTGCCAGAGGTGGCTTACTTCAACCCATTTCCTGACTCTCATATCTGTTTTGTCTGCTTTCAACTGAAAACAAAAACAAAAAAACTACCAGCAGATATCCAGGCAGGATTCTGATGATGATGATAGTGATGATATTAAATGGTTTCCTGACATTAACTGTCAAAAGCATGTGCCCAGTTTCTTTCTGCATTTTGGGCTCCATATCATAGATATGACGATGGCCATAGCTAGACCTGAGGTTTATCCCTGGATCGTCCAGGGATCAAACCTGTTCATCTAGGTGACACACAGGGGATCCAGTGCTCAGGCAGGATTGAACCCTGGATGATCCCAGGATAAACCGTAGGTCTAGCTGTGGCCCGTGTCTGAGCAAAATGTCATGAAGGCTTCATCTAAAGTACTAGCCAGGCAGGAGAAAATGTCTATCATTGCTTCAAAGGTAATACATCATATTAGGCACAGACAAGTGACTATGATGCTACACAGCTTTAGTTCTTGAATTAATTCCCATCAATGGCTCCTATTCCTTGATGCAATTGCCTTTCTCCTTGAAGCAATCTGGAAAGAATATCGAAAGGGAACAGAGGATGGGAATGCATTGGATGCTCTTTTTGATCCAAATGAGTGCACAGACTAATATATATATATATATATATATATATATATATATATATATATATATATTTGAACCATATCATGCAGTATATCAATGCTGAACAAAGAATATACAAACATCAGCAATCACCAGAATGCTATTTATCCAGGCATAAATTAAACTGCTTTGACGCTGACACTAAAGGTGCAATGTGAACTACCTTTGGGAGTGACTGAGGCCTTAGCTATACCTAAGGTTTGTCCCGGGATCATCCGGGGTTGTCCTTGCCTGCTCCCGGGATCCCCTGTGTGTCATTTAGATGCACAGGGATGACCCCGGGATGTTAAACCTTAGGTCTAGCTAAGTCCTGAGATGCACAGTCTTGGTGCCACTGACAAGAAGGCCCTATGATGTGTAGACACCTTCTGTACCTCAGATGCAGGAGAGGTCAGTTGCAAAGTCTGCTTACAGTGTGCAATTAATAGGGGGAGTGACATATAGGAGGCAATGGTCTGTGAGTTGCCCATATCCCAAGATGTTGAACATTTAATAGGTCAAAAAAAGCCACCCTGAATTTGGACTGGAAACCGATTGGCTCTGTTTGAAATTGTATCTGAAACTTCACCTTTTATGGAATCTGACTCTTGCAAAGGGATGGGGAAAGGGGTGTTATGTGTCTGAGACCTCCCTTTGTACCTCGAACAAAGGGAGGCGGTGAGCTGCTGATCAAAGTCACCTACAATAGTTAAGCATATCAGGTAAGTTTATTTTTCACAGGTTTAGTAACGTCAAAAGTTACAGAGTTGAGGGAATTCTTAATCTTTTTGTATCAAAGGCATTGAGTAAGGAGGACCCCTGGAGAACATTTAGCCTGACGTCAATCACATAACATTATTCCCTTCTGAAGAAGTCTGGACCCCAGTCTATTAAAGACAAACAAAACAGCAGACCTTAGTAACAGTTTTCATATGCCCATTTGCTTTCTGAGGCAAACGCACTTGCAGGCTACCAAATGGAGGGTCTAATAGGCCATAAAGTCTCCTGGCTGGGTCTGCCGGAAACCCAGCCTCACTAATCCTTACAGGTCCACCATCTACAGCAACTGTTCTCAGCTGAACTTGATAGATACGAATCCTCCTTTGGGCTTCCTGGGGAACTATATGTCTAGCCAAAGAAGGACCTAATAGGTGGCTAAAGAACACGAATGTAATCACTTTCAGAGGATGCAGTTGTGGGTATAAATTTATAACAAGCAATTGGTTTGATAGAAAGCATTACAGTTCTTGACAAGCAGTTTCTAATTTTTAATTTGTAATAAAGTTGTAATAAAATAATGTTTAACCTGCAGTTGCTGTATTTAACAAGCAATAGTAAATCGTTAATAGACAGTTGCTTACTCTACAGGTCTTAATAGAATCTTAAGACATAATAATGGCTAAATAATAAGTATGTTCCCAGTTTATAACCATCAGTTGCTAATTTTTAATTTGTAATAAAGTAGTAATAATGATGAGGTTAACATACAGTTGCTATATTTAACAAACAATAGTAAATCTTAGTTGCTTTCTTCAAACGAGCTCATCTAACACAATTAAGGAAATGTCTTAAGGAATATGCAACAATTACTGCTATCTTGACAAATGTAGGGGGTGATTTTTGTGACTCTTATAAAGGTGGAGTAATAACTGTGTTTAAACTGGGGATTCCGTTGTTTCCTCCTCTTCCCTGAAAACACTCTGGAGGATAGCTTTCATATCCTCTCTAGACTGGCTCTTCTTTCTCCCAACAAGGAAATATATCAGTGGATTAACACTGCTGTTTAGGGAGACACCTATGTCGCTATAGGCATATAGATGTATATAATGCATGGATTTCATTCCCAAAAAGTCGATGAATTCAATGACACTCAGTGGGAAAGCAAATATTAGGAAGAAGAGGAGAGTAATCAAGATTGTTTTTATAAGTCTCCTCCGCTGATTCTTTATTGATTTTAAACAGACTTTGATAAAAAGGATGAGAGATGAGATAACCATGAGGGGAAGGCAAAGAAAGGAAGTTGCAATATACAGGTATTCTATTCTGAGAGGAGTTCTAAACTGAGTAGTCACACAAAGAATGAAGTAAATTGCAAAGGGCAGGGCGATGACCCATATGAGAGCACACACAGTGGTGGACAAATGTGGTGGACGGTGGTATCGATGCCAAATTGGGAAGAGGACAGACACACACCTCTCAATGCTGATGGCTGCCAGAAGGACTTGGCTAATGCTGCATGTTAAGTAAAAGGATAACAATACGAATTCCCTTGTTAAGAAACCGGAAAATACAATTCTAAATGTCAATAGAATGTGAATTGAAAAAAACATAAACATGCATAGAAGGACCCCAAAGTCAGCAACAGCCAAATTCAGGATGAAGGTGGTGAAAGGATTCCTCTTCATGCGGAAGCCAAGAAGCCAGATGACCTTTCCATTCCCCACAAGTCCAAAACTGCAGATTAAACAAACTGCCAACCAGCGAATAAGGTTCTGTAAAGTACTATATCCAGTTACATTGCCACCTGGGAAAGCAGTTCCATTGCATGTTCCATAACACTCTGTAGCCTCCGAATAGGAAACGGATGTCAGGTTGGAATTGTTCATCATGTTCAATCTCTGCTTTGGGACAACTTCTTCTGTGGACGCACCAGCTAGGAGATAAAAGAGAGATCAGATCAGTTTTTGCTATGGAGCTGAAGCATAATGACAGAAAGAGCTGTAGCGTTTAGCCTTGAATTGCTGGCTTCATTCCTTGAATAGGTTTCAATAACCGCTTATTGATTAGGTTAATTTATAATGAAATGGCATTACTTTTGCTGTTAGCCATCTGTGTGGAAAAGGGGAGGATATAAATGGTAGTAAGACATAGCAAGTATTGTTTTTTTCAATTTCAGGCTTTTAACACAGCAGTTGGCATTTGAGTTCTTGGGCTTTGCTAGATCTACTGCATAATCTGGGTGGGAGGAGCAGGGTGTCGCGCCTTGCTAGACATGGACGTGACGGGAGAAAGCAAAGCCTCGTCGTGTCTGCCGTTTATTTTTATGTTTTAAAGGGGCTGGACGCAGGAATGCTCCTGCACTTAGGTAAGGCCCTTTAAAAAAATATCTCCCCCCTCCCCCCTCCCTGGCCATGAGTTCCTCCCTCTCCTGACGGCTTCACTTCCCCCCATCCCTGCCAGCTCCATCGCCCACCCGCCAGCACCCCTCTCCTGCCAGCTTCATTTCTCCCCCATCTCCGCCAGTTCTGTCACCTGCCCTCCAGCCCCCTTCCCTCCTGCCTCTGATCTCACCCCCCACCTCCCTCGGGCTCTGATCTCCCCACACACCTCCCCTGGTGTCCGCCACTTGTCCTGGCTACTCGTGAGTAAGCGCGGTAGCAGGAAAAGCAGCAAAACAAGCTAGAACCTGCAGTCTTGGGCTTAGCCTGAGGCCGCGGGTAATACCAGGCCAAAAAGAGGTTCCGGTTAGCCCAGGCCGAAGGAGGTTTCAGCCCTGGCTGACGCTGGGATCCCCTGTATGTCATCTGGATGCACAGAGGTGAGCCCGAGGTCAGCCTGGGCTGAACCTCCGTCTAGCAAAGCCCCTTTAGTCCTATTGGTAAGTTTAGCTCTTAACTTAAGCATTGAACACTTACAGCTGCAATTGTGTTGTGGGTTCGGTTTTATACTGACGTTCGTTGTTTTGTTGAACATTTGTTGCTTTAATTACCACATTGTTTGTTTGTTTGTTTTGGGGTTTTATCATGATTTTTATATGTTTTATTCTTATATGTTGGGTATAGAAAGGCAGCCTATGGATATTTTAAATAAATAATATATAATACTATAGGGGTTCAACCATACCTAACCTGGACACCCAGCCTACTGCTGGCAGTTGGTCCCATACCAGAAACTAGGGTGACCATACCAGAAACCATAATAAAAAATGGGACAGGGGCATCGTCACATTCTTTGATTTCTTTTCTTTACTCCTTATGTTCATGATGCTTCAAACTGCACAGTATTGCAACCCACCCCACATCCCTCGCCATTTTTTATCTTGGAAATGTACAGCACCATGAAAAATTGATGGCGCTATATAAATAAATATTATTATTATTATTAATAATAATAATAATAGAGTTAATGGTCTGGTCACCATTAACGTGACCACTGTGACCACCTCTTCTCCGCACACTCTTTTTCATACCAAAGTCCTCTAACCCACCCAAAACCCTGTTGCCCAAATCATTGACTCTTCCTGTCACTCACGCCATATTTTTGCCCCCTCCATGAATCACTTCACTGACTTCCAATCCTCTTCCATGTCCTACACAATCTCCTCACATTTGCTCTTTAAAGGTCTCCCCACCCTTACTATTGGGCCTTGTTTCTTGGTATATCCTACTCACGATCTCTTCTTCTCCAATTCCATCCCCGCTCTTCCAGAA
This sequence comes from Elgaria multicarinata webbii, assembly GCF_023053635.1. Taxonomy (NCBI): domain Eukaryota; kingdom Metazoa; phylum Chordata; class Lepidosauria; order Squamata; family Anguidae; genus Elgaria; species Elgaria multicarinata. The sequence continues at coordinate 107,359,351 of NC_086177.1, read as the reverse complement.
CATTTGAGAACTACAAGTTCAATCGCAGCTTTTAAAGCTCAACTAAAAACTTTTCTTTTTCCTAAAGCTTTTAAAACTTGATGTTGTGCAGACTTTATACTGTTAGCTTTACCCTACCCTGTGCCTGCTTACCCTACCCTGTGCCTGTTTGCATTCTCTTCCCCTCCTTATTGTTTTACTATGATTTTATTAGATTGTAAGCCTATGCGGCAGAGTCTTGCTATTTACTGTTTTACTCTGTACAGCACCATGTACATTGATGGTGCTATATAAATAAATTAATAATAATAATAATAATAATAATAATAATAATAATAATAATTCTCTTTTAAGCAATTCTTCCCATTTCCCTTTAGGGCTGCCTTACTACACCACCCACCAGTCAAATCTTCCCTCAATGTCCCACTTTCCCATGTAGTTTTTGGCAGAATAAAGGAAAAGACAGCAAAGGAAAGGCTAGGAAAAAGGAGAAGGCAGAGAGAGACCACAGGGGAATAATTTGAAAAGAGGATGCTTTCTCTACACTGAATCAGACCACTGATCCACCTAGCTAGGTGCTGTTACGTGATGTGCTCTCACTAGATCCGTGTACACACTTGTACACGTTCTAATGAGACTTACACCTACTTATAAGGAATCTTTTGACATTGGCAATACAGCGTCTGTGGCTAAGTAAGGCAATTCTTACTCAAGAAATTCACACTGTTGAAGATAACACCACAATGTCTCATTTATTGAGGTTGAAACAAATACAAATGCACAAGCTAGTTTTGGGGAAATTAGCTGAGCAAGTGGAGGCTTAGAAGTAGTTTCAAAAAGGAAAAATAAACTTTCTGAGACTTAACAGCATACACACACAACAGGGGAAAGAGCAGAGGAAATCCTTAAAGGCAATATACCTTGATTTGGGCTGGAGCCCTTTCCTCTAGACCGGAGCTGGGGAGCATTGCAACTCCTGGTCTTAGGTGAAGAGGAAGAATACAGGGAGGCAAACCACTCACCAATGGCAGCTTGCTCACGCAAGCTGGATTGGGTTGCATGCCTTGTGCTTCTGGTCAAAGAGAGAGAGAGCCAGCTTCTCCTTTCTCTTAAAACCTGAGGGGTTTTGTATATGATCTAAAGAAAAGCAGTGACATCACTGCTCATAAACCCTGGAAGTGATGCTACTTGCTATGGGAGAGAGACATAACAAAAGAGGGTGATTGGGGAAAATGGCAGTACTTGTTGAAAGCATTCTCTTCACAAAAGATGAGTTTACACAATAACAATTGCTTTATGTTCAGGTTGGGTTCAGCAACAGGGCTGCATGACCATGTGCATGACCAGGTATCATTCTTGTCATCCAGCATTTGTATTCTGCTTAATTTTACTCCCACCTTTGTCTCTGTGGAATGCATTTGAAGAAGTCTATCAGAAAATGATTACATGATCTATCCTTGTGTGAATGCTCTCAGTCTCATTCCTGCTGCAGGTGCGGTTTTGGCTGCTTCAAAATGGAGTCAGTACTGCTCACAGAAGCTACTTTGTAGCAGTGCTGTCTGCTCTGCTTTGTGGAAGGTCTCCAAATTCATGGGGTGAAGGAGGTCTCCCCTAGCCCTTTCATCCCAAAGTCAAGGACTGCAGATGCCAGGGATTAAACCTGAGACCGTTGTCATATAAAGCACATTCACAACACTGGATGTGGGGGGGGGGGGGGGGCTTGGAAGCTTCAACTTGCTCTCCTCCCCCTACAGTCACCTGTGCACTTTCCAGGAAATCTCTCAAGGGTCTCTAATCCATCCAGAGCATAACTAGGAATATACAGAAGGCTACTGGGGGACAGTGTTCTGCCAATGGCTTCCATTCTGGTGGTGGACAGTCCCAATGAACACGAAGAGAAGGGGACAAAGCTACACTGTTCTAAGGTGACCGTATGAAAGGAGAACGGGGCTCCTGTATCTTTAACTGTGGCATTGAAAAAGGAATTTCAGCAGGTGTCCTTTGTATGCATGTAGCACCTGGTGAAATCCCTTCTTCCTCGCAACAGTTAAAGCTGCAAGGTTATAGCTAGAGTGACCAGATAAAAAAAGAGGGCAACACTCCTGCAGTACCTTCATATTGGATCCTTGCCCCCTTAGGGCTAATAAAAGCTAGCAGGGATGGAACAACTAGCTGTGCCAGGGAAGTGATTAAGTCCTCTTTGCAAGAGGGAGTGTACCCGGGCCACCCGAAAGAGGCAGTAGTGAGACCACTCCTGAAGAAATCTTCCGTGGACCCTAGAAATGTTAATAACTATAGGCCAGTGGCAAATGTTCCATTCCTGGGCAAGGTCCCTGAGCAGGTGGTTGTGAGCCAGCTCCAGGCACTCTTGGATGGACCGATTATCTGGATCCATTTCAGTCAGGTTTCAGGCCTGGTTTTGGTACAGAAACAGCCTTGATTGCCCTGTATGATGACCTACGTCAGGAGAAATACAGGGGGAGTGTGACTCTGTTGGTTCTCTTTGATCTCTTGGTGGCTTTCGATATCATTGAACATGGTGTTCTTCTGAGATGACGGAGTTGGGAGTGGGAGGTACTGCATTATTTCTCCTTTTCATCTTCATCAGGCGAGGCTGTGGATGTGCTGAACCTGTGCCTGGCTGCAACAATGGACTGGATGAGGACTAATAAACTGAGATTGCTGATAGTGGGTGGTTCTGCTTACCGGATGGAGAGTGTTCAACCTGTTCTGGATGGGATTGCACTCCCCCTGAAGGAGCATGTTGATAGCTTTGGGGTTCTCCTAGAACCATCTCTGTCATTTAAAGCTCAGGTGGCCTCGGTAGCACTGAATGCATTCTACCAGCTTTTGTTGGTGGCCCAGCTATGCCACTATCTGGTGAGGGATAACCTGGTGTCCTTCCAAATCATAAAATCATAGAATAGTAGTGTTGGAAATGGCCTATAAGGCCATCGAGTCCACCCCCCTTTCAATGCAGGAATCCACCTTAAAGCATACCTGACAGATGGCTGTCCAGCTGCCTCTTGAATGCCTCTAGTGTCGGAGAGCCCACAACCTCCCTAGGTCATTGGTTCCATTGTTGTGCAGCTCTAACAGTCTGGAAGTTTTTCCTGATGCCCAGCCGGAATCTGGCTTCTTATTTATTTATTTATTTATTACATTTCTATACCGCCCAATAGCCGGAGCTCTCTGGGCGGTTCACAAACTTGTGCCCATTATTCTGTGTCCTGAACTCTGGGATGATTTAGAAGAGATCCTGGCCCTCCTCTGTGTGACAACCTTTCAAGCACTTGAAGGTTGCTATCATGTCTCCTCTCAGTCTTCCCTTGACAAGGCTACACATGCCCAGTTCTTTCAGTCTCTCCTCATAGGCCTCTGTTTCCAGTCCCCTGGTTATCCAATTCTTAACACCTCCCACCATTTGGTGTCCATAGCAGCTGGAGTTCCAAAGGTGTCAAATTGTGGATCCAAATCCTTGTCTGTTGTTTAATGCCAGCATGGTGCATAACAATAAAGTGTTTACAATCTACAATGAAATCACGGATGAAAGGCTGACATACTGTACATTACTGAGACGTGGGTAGATGAACTGAGTAGTGTTAATCATTCTTAGCTCTGTACACCTAACATTTAGGGATGGCTCAGCCTCATTTTGCTTAGGATGAGGGCTAAGAGTGTGAAAGAACAGAAAGGAGGAGGTGACTATCTCAGAGGAGTAGTATTTGCCATGAACACAAGGTTTCATGCAAAGAATTTCTTACCTTTTCCCAGTCGTATCTGTGTGAACAGAAATGGGTTTAGGCAGGCTTGAGATGGTCCCCTACTAGAACATTAGGATCTCAGTCAGTCATAGCCTCTTCCCTGATTCCAAGAGATCTTGCCATCCAGCGCTGAGCACAAAAAGCATGTACAGAAAATGCCGGAGAGGCCCTTTATGTTTGTCCAGCAAGGGTGTGGCATAATGACGCTATTTCCAAGAAATCCATTAGTTAGTGGCTCAACGTCAGGGTTATTCCATTTGTTGCTTTCTATGGATGCTCCAGGAATCTCCTGTGCACAGAGCAAATTGCTCCCCAATGTTTACGTCTCAGGAACGATTTGCATGTTCCACTGGGGCTGAAAAGCATCGTCCATCTTTTCCACAGTTTCAACATTGAACTGTTAGAGCCCTGAATATAGGGCTGTTGTAGACATTCCCCAAATGACACACAGAGGATTCCGGGAGCAGGCAGGGACTATCCCTCCATTTTCCTGGAATAATCCTTAGGAGTAGAAAGGGCCTTAGCTTGAGTTAGATTGTTGCTCTATTCAGCCCCATAAAGTCTTCTCAAGCCCTGCTATCTGAGACCATTTTAAATGGAGATTGGGAATTCATGCAAAGACTTTACTTTAACCATGGGAAGAGGTGCCTTTACAACATTTATATCATGCACCGTTCCTTTCTTGTGTAATATCCTCCTTGCTGACCAAATTAAAGGCAGTGAAATTTCTTTTCCCCCCTAAATTGTAAGAGGAAATGAATCTCCTTCTTCCCATTAAATGGGTAGAGCAGAAGCACATAAAGTAATACCTAAATGGTCTTAAAAGTAACATTAGGGCACACTTGGTGCAGCAAATGGACTTCAACTGGAGTGGCTGTCGGATGGTGCCATAATGGAAGAGAAATGGGGAAAGCGGACAGGAAAAATATCAACATGAAAATTGTTGAGGTTTCAGATGGCATAAGGGTTGTACTCTGTGGAAATTTTCAGAATGATAAGTACTATGGCTTTGTTGCAATTTTTTTTTTTAAAAAAAATTGGATTTTCAGGCAGTCCAAAGTGCTATAACGTTTTCATTTTTCAAGATATCCAAGTGAAAATTGTTGAGTGTACAGATGGCCTCATGGTTGTCATCTGCAGAAATTCTCCAAGATCTCTGTTCTGTGGTTTTCTTGCGATTAATTTTAAAAGATTGGATTTTTCAAAGGAACAGTTCAAGCAGTCTTAGCAAAGAGAGAACTTCTGTGTATTCAAGAAGATCACACACTCTCCATTCAAGTGCAAATCTCTCCTTCAGTGTTCTTTTGTGTTGTAAAAGTACCCTTACACAGCCTGTGGGTCATTCTATTCAGACTCCAATTAGCAGTTAGGGAGTATAAGTGAGGAACTACTAGGTAGACCAGTCACTAATACACAGATAGTGTGGCTGGCTATGCAAAGCAGAAGAACATAATACTGGACACCTGTGCAAGTGTTTAAAACAGGCATTCACAGAAGCAGTCAGAAGCAGCAGTCAGTGATGATGAGCGCACAAGTCAGTGAGAGCCCAAGACTATGTCGATTTCCAATTGTGCAGCCAAAAATACAAATCGGGCCAGCAAGGTGGGCACAGTGGTTCAAAGTGGTTCATAGACAGTGAGGCCCTTTCTACACCTAAGGATTATCCCAGGAAAATGGAGGGTTCGTCCCTGCCTGCTCCTGGGATCCCCTGCACAGGGATGAGCCCAGGATGATCGGGGAGGGGGGGGGAGGCAGGTGCAGAAACGGCCTGAGAGATGCTGTGGCATCACCTGAATAGGATGGTACGAAGAGAGGAATATGATCCCTTCCTTCACAGTTGACTTACTGAACTCTAAGCACAGCCAGTCATATGATGATGATGGAAAATAATGATCAAAGTCCAGATACTACTTTCTCACCTTTCAGGAGAAAAAGTGGAGAGTTGGGCTCGCAGGCCAGATACACTGGCACCAAGTTGCTCTCGCATTGCACGAGTAAGCAATAGATCCGTGGGTGACACCCACAGCATCCGGCTACACCAAAACCGAGGCAAGCTGGTGCTGAAGTGCCCTGGCATTTGACCCCTGCTCAGACATGCCTTACAATGGTGACAGACCTCAAAGCGGGGATCTGCTCCCACCTCAAAGTGGTCCCACACCATGCTGGTCTGTCACTTCTGTGGGGACACAGCTGGCCTGCCTACACTCTCCGGTGTCGCCACAGGAGCAGGGGTTAGAGTGGAAGAGGGGTTGGATAGTGGAGAGGGAGGTTTTGCCTGCTGCTGCTCCTCCCCCACATAGAATGATAGAATAGCAGAGTTGGATGGGGCCTACAAGGCCATTGAGTCCAACCCTCTGCTCAATGCAGGAATCCACACTAAAGCATCCCTGACAGATGGTGGTCCAGCTGCCTCTTGAAGGCCTCTAGTGTGGGAGAGCCCACAACCTCACCAGGCAACTGATTCCATTGTCGTACTACTCTAACCGTCAGGAAGTTTTTCCTGATGTCCAGCTGGAATCTGGCTTCCTTTAACTTGAGCCTGTTATTCCGTCTCCTGCACTCTGAGAGGATCAAGAAGAGATCCTGGCCCTCCTCTGTGTGACAACCTTTTAAGTATTTGAAGAGTTATCATGTCTCCCCTCAATCTTCTCTTCTCCAGGCTTAACATGCCCAGTTCTTTCAGTCTCTCTTCATAGGGCTTTGTTTCCAGACCCCTGATCATCCTGGTTGCCCTCCTCTGAACACGCTCCAGCTTGTCTGTGTCCTTCTCGAATTGTGGAGCCCAGAACTGGACGCAATACTCTAGATGAGGCCTAACCAGGGCCGAATAGAGAGGAACCAGTACCTCACGTGATTTGGAAGCTATACTTCTATTAATGCAGCTCAAAATAGCATTTGCCTTTCTTGCAGCCATATTGCACTATTGGCTCATATTCAGCTTGCGATCTATATCCTGGAGGATCTCTTGTGCCTGACCCTCAACCATGCTTTTTTTTTTCTTTTTTTTTTACTTAATTTTTTTTTTAATTTTTTTATTTTCTACAATACTTAAACATACACTTTTACATTCACATAAAAACAACAACAACAACAACATACTACATAATGTTCAATTTGAATACAAAATCTTATCTTAATAACATAATCAAAATAACCTACAAGTGCACCCCCCACCTCGGGATCTCATTCCTGATTCCAGAATCTCATACTTTCTTCTGCTGGTGGTTTCCCACTTCCTTTTGAAAACACAAATATTAGGAACTGTTTCCAAATTCCTTCAAAATCATTTGATTTAGCTATACCTCTTCTCCATTTAATATTACTTGTTAATTTATCATTAATAGCTATATCCCATACTTCTTTATACCATTCTTCAATAGAATATTCCCCTTGAATCTTCCAGTTCCTAGCTACAATCAATCTTGCTGCAATCAACAAATTCGTTATCAGTTCCTTAGTTTCCTTTTTACATTTAAAATCTTCTTCAAATAGTGACAGCAATGCAACTTTTGGTGTTCGTTCTATCTTCATTTCCACAATTTCTTCAATCTCCAAAAACACCATCTTCCACAATTTCTGAGCATAGTTACATTCCCACCACATATGCAAATACGTTCCTTTAACCCCACAACCTCTCCAACAATTTTCTGATTGCTGATTGTTTATCTTATTCAATCTAACCGGAGTTAGGTACCACCTCCATACAATTTTAAAATAATTCTCTTTTATTCTTACTGACATATTTCTCAACGCTCTTTGTTTCCATAATCCCTCCCAACCCTGTTGTCCTATTTGTACCTTCAAATCTGTCTCCCAAACCATTTTACCCGAATTATCCACCGTCCCTTTCTCTACCAATATTCTATATAATTCACTCATCAACCCTTTTAACACTGTTCTTTTCTCCCTTTCATTATCTTTCTTAACTATTAGTTCCTCAAACTTTGTTAATTCTCTACACTCTCCATTATCTCTTACCCACTTTTTAGTCCACTGTTCTAATTGCCTATAATTTAACCAAGTTAATTTTTTATCCTTCAAAACCTCTTCCATATCCTCTCTTGTACTCATTCCTCTTAACCAATCCTTTAATTTCATTTTATTTTTTTCTATTAAAACTTTACTTAATCTACTCTTTTCTTCAACATTATTACCGGTGACAAAGGAGAGCCGCTTGGAAGCAGCTCCCCTTTATATTTACTCCAAATTTCCCAGTGAAACCTCAAGAGCGGGTTATTTATACTTTCCACCCATTTTTTTTTCCCTTCCATAAAAAATACATTTTCCAATTTAGTCTCTATATTACTCATAATTTTTTCTTCCATCCAATCTAATTCCCCTAATCCTGTAATTGCCTCCACTATATATCTTAATCTATTAGCTGCATAATATAATTTAATATTCGGGAGACCCAATCCTCCCTTTTTTTGGCTCAAATACCATTTACTTTTATTTACCCTCGCTTTCTTATCACCATTACAATAATTATTTATAATCCTTTGCCAACTTTTTAGCTCTAATTCTGAAATTTTTATTGGTAGCATCCTGAACACAAAATTAATCTTTGCTAAAATCTTCATTTTTATTAATGCTATTCTTCCAAACCAAGATAAATTTAACCTTTTATATTTTTCCAATTTTGCTAAAATCTCTTTTTTTAACACATTTAAATTCTCTTTCTCTAAACTCTCTAATTTCTGCGTAATTTTTATTCCCAAATATCTAATCTGATTCTTAACTCTAATTTCTCTTCCCTTTTCTTCCCAATCCTTCTCTTCCTTTTTAGTATAATTAAACAACATCAATTCTGATTTAGACCAATTTATTTTTAACCCCGTAATATCCTCAAATTCTCTCAATTGTTGTTTAATTCTCCCCATCTTCTCTATTGGATTCTTTATCGTCAACAACGTGTCGTCTGCAAACATATTCAATTTAATTTCCTTCATACTACCTATTCCTTCAATCTCCTCATCTTCTCGTATTGCATTCGCCAATAATTCCATTACCATTACAAATAGGACTGGTGAGAGCGGACAACCTTGCCTTGTCCCTCTGGCTAGTCGTATCTTATCTGTCACACCATCATTCACTACCACTACGGCTGTATTTTGAGAGTATAACTGTTCTATTATCGCTTTAAATTTATTTCCAAACCCCATTTTATTTATAACCATCTTTAAAGCTTGCCAGCTCACACAATCAAAAGCCTTAAAAATATCCAATGCCAGAATTCCCGCTTTAACCCTAGACTTATTTATCACCTGTATTGCATTTAATACTCTTCCCACTAAATTAGGCATCTGTCTACCTGCCACAAATCCACATTGATCCTCCCCTATATATTCCTCTATAAATTTATTCAACCGCCTTGCTAAGATAGTTGAAAAAAGCTTAGCATCTTGGTTTATTAATGAAATAGGTCTATATGAATCAGGGACAGTCAAATCTTTATCTGGTTTTGGTATTAAAATTATTAATGAGTGTTCCCATGATTCTGGCGTTCTATCCCCTTCCAATATGGAATTAAACAAATTTATTAATTTTGGTATTAAAATTCCTTTAAAAACCTTATAATATTCTGGTCCTAAACCGTCTACCCCCGGTGATTTACCCGGCTTCAGGTTCTCAATTACTTCTTCTACTTCTCCTTGCGTTATTACCTTCTCCATTAACTCTTTGTGCTCTATTTTTATTCTCTTCTTTATATATTTTTCTATATAAGCTTCAACTTTTGTTTTTGAGTATCCTTTCCCTTATACAATTCCTGATAAAACTCCTGAAAAATCTTTACTTTATCCTTCATTGTATGACAATACTTCCCTTGTTTATCCTTCAAAATCCCTATCCCGTTCCTGGCTTTTTCTTTTTGTGTGAGCCTGGCAAGCACTTTAGAATTCCTGTTACTGTTTTCAAAATACTCCCTTTTCATATATATTAAATTCTTTTGAACCTCCTCTAAATTTAAATTTTCTAATTGTTTTTTCTTTGCCTGTATTTCTATTAATTTATATTTATTTTTATGTTGCCAATAATCTTTCTCCATTTTCTTAATCTCTTCCTCCAATTGTTCCTGCTCTGCTACTTGTTGCCTTCTTAAATTACACATTTCTCTAATACATATCCCTCTCGATACTGCCTTCATGGTATCCCAAACTACTGCCCTTGACGTTCCTCCCTTCTCATTAATTTCCCAAGCCTCTATCATTTCTCTTTGCATTTTTTCTACCACCTTATTATACTTCAAAAGTTTTGTGTTTAGTTTCCACCTAAACGCTTCCTTATAATTCTTTTTAACTGTAAATTCTAAACTTAACAATGCATGGTCCGTTACCTTTATTACCCCCATTTCCATTTTACATACCTTACTTGCAAACTCTTTTGAAACCATTATATAATCTATTCTAGAGTATGTCTGATGAACTGAGGAGTAATAAGAAAATCCCGGATTCAAGCCATTCAGTAAACACCAACAATCTACATAATCTTTTTCTTTTACTAGTTTATTCAATATAGTAATATTATTTCTTTTTTCCACATTTGTGGGGTTTGATCTATCCACTCTATTATTCATTACCATATTAAAATCCCCAGCTAAAATTAGATATCCTTCCCTAAACTCCTCTATTTCATTAAATAAATTCATAAAAAACTCTCTATGTCTCTCATTAGGGGCATAAACATTTACTAATGTATATTGTTCACTTTCTATTTTCCCCTTTATCATAAGATATCTACCATTATCATCCTTTCTTACAGTTTCCAATATGAATCCACTTTTTTTTGAAATCAAAATTGCTACTCCATTTTTCTTTGACGTCCCTAATGACTTCTCATAATAAACAGACCACCTTGTCCAGATTTCATTTACGCCATCAAATTTTTGGTGTGTTTCTTGCAACATAATAATATCCGATCTTTCTTTATTTAACATTTATTCTATTCTCCTCCTTTTCATGACTGCCCCCAGACCTTTAACATTGAGCGTTGATACTTTAATAATCTTATTCATAATCACCCTTTTGATTTTCCTTCCGATCCCGTGTGCTCTGCAACTCATAAACATATACAACACCAAATATAAAAATAATCCCTAAACCCCCCTTCATCCCCCTCCCTCCCACCCTAATGATCCCCCCAACCCCTCTCCCCCCCCACTACTTTCCCCCTCCCCATATCCCCGTGAGTCTATTACTCCGGCCATCTAACTTAGGGGAGAGGGGGGAGGCGGCGCCCCGCCATAATGCCACGATCCCTGTATTTAACTACTTATCATATTAATTATCTCATAACAACATTCCACATTTACCCCGTCCCAGACGCCCCGGCTACGGCTCCATTCTCATCTCCAGCTCCAAAACGTGCATCATTACATAACCCCAATCTCTTCAGCAGCTCCTTGCCTTGCTCCAGAGAGGTTACTCTATGTTCACCCCCAGCATAGAAAAACTTTAAAAAACTGGGTAACCCCAAGCATATCTCACTGTATTTTTTGTTAACGTTTCAGTTATTTGCTTAATGCTGCGCCTCCATTGGAGTGTTTGCTGACAAAGATCGTTGAATACTTGCGCTGTTTTGCCTTTATATTTAATCATGACCATAGCCCTCAATTTCTTCATCACTTGCTCTTTTTTGTAGTAACTGCCAAATCTCACAAGAATGTCTCTGGTTGATCCTCTATACTTTGCTCCTCCCACTCTATGGATCCTTTCAATATCACAGTCTTTTATATCCAGATCTGGCATCATATCGTTGAACCACTTCAAAACTATTTTTCTCAAATCCTCTCCTGGTTCTTCAACAAATTGTTTAATGTGTACATTGCAACGCTGCTCCTGATCTTGAAGTCGGATCAGCTGTAGATCTTGACTTTGAAATTTTAGCTCACAACTTTTTTCAAAGACATCCTGTTTTTTCACAAGTGCTTTAACTTCCACATCTAGCTTCTTTATCTCTCTATCATTAGCCGCGATCTTATCTGCTAGCACCCCCATTCGTGAAGCTGCATTTTTTTCATTAATATCCATCTTCTTGCTCAACGTGGCTGTGCTATCTAGAATCAGTTTCTTCAATTCTTCCAGTGCAGCTGAAATTGGCTCCGTGCCAGAACCCTCAGCCATTTTGATAGATCCGTCTGAATCACTTCCAGAACTTTGTAAGTCTTTTTCTACAGACACTTTCTCAAGACGGGCCAAATTATGGTTAGAAGGATGAATTCTTTGCCAAGTAGCCTTCCCCGGGGTTTTTCCCCCTTTTTTCCTGATATACGGCATGGGTCTATTTTTAACTCTCAGTCACTGTCCCGATTACAATCCGCATCTCTCTCTTCTTACACAGATAAACACTTTATTCTTCGATGCTCTTTTTTTTTTTTTTAGAGGGGTGAATTTACTGCCAATTAAACCTTTCTCTCAGAATAGGAATATATAAATCATCACTTTATCAGACTAGAAGACAGGAGAGCTCTAACATTCCAAAGTTAGTTTCGCTTTCTGCTCCCCCCTCCTTCCGTCTGCTTGCAGCCAGAGAACGGGCTGTTTTTCTCCTCCTTATTCTGAGTCTGCTTCCAAAAAAACAGGATTTTCACCCTCTCTTAACAGTCATAATCATCCTCCTTCACTTTCATTAACGACCCATGCCTTTTTAGATGAGATAATTAGCTTTTCAGATCCCCCCCTTCGGGAGCTCTCAAGAAGAGATCTTACCCGTCATGACGTCCGGCTCCGCCCCCGACCCTCAACCATGCTGAGGACCTCAAGAATATCTGGCATAACGTCCCTCAGTGGGCTCCCCTCAACCACTAGAGAAGGAGATGGTGATACTCCTCCACTTACTTCCAGGGCACTGCTGCTGCTGCTTCCACCTGCCTCTGACAAAGGGCAAATCATAATTATAATTTACCGAACCCCAAAAAGTGACCTGCATACAGCGCTAGCAAAATTGGGCACCTCTGCCTGCTGCTTCTGCCCCCCAGCCAGGAAGGGTCCCTGTTGAGTTTCACTGCATGCGAGGCAGCCTGCTTAATAGTATTGGGCCCACCACTACCACCTTGCCCCCTGCCACACACAGACTGAATGAGCCTGCTGCCACCGTGTTTACTTTTGAAAAAAAGAAAGATTTTATAATGTAGTCTTCTGTTATTGTGTGCTGTTCTGCCCTCACAATTGTTTGCTTGTGTACATAGCCTGCTTTACAGTAACACAGGCAGCCCACCAACTAGCAACAACAGGGGCAATAGCAGCAACAACAGTATTAATTTTACAAGAAAGCTGCAGTAAAATGATATGTTTTCAAGGCCTCTTTAAAAGTCTGCAAAGAGAGCGCAAGGTGAACCTCCGCTGGGAACCTGTTCCAAAGGTGTGGGGCCACTGCAGTGAAGGCTCCGCACCTTTGGACTGCCATTCACATTTAATTCATCATAATTTGGCCCCATTCCTAGGGATATTTTTTGGGAAGGGGTAGAATGCCAGCTGATGGCTGACATATGGGGCAATGTTTCTTGCATGCCAAACATTTTATTTATTTATTTATTATTTATTAATTACATTTCAATACTGCCCAATAGCCGGAGCTCTATACTCAGGTAGGAGTATAATTATTTGTTCTTCTTCGTGGTGCCCTGCAGGCTAACCAGCTTGTTGTGACCTATCAGAATGTGGGAGAAGATACCATGGACCTCCCTGTTTGTCTCTGGAACATTTATTCAGGAGAGGGGTTAACAGAGATGTGTGCCATAGTAGTTCTTTCTTCACAACTCAGTCCATTTTCCAAGGCCAAGAGGCATCATCTGCTTCAAACACAATTAATGAAATCTCTTAAAGAATATGCACCAATTACTACTACCTTGACAAAGGTAGGGGGTGATTCTTGTGACTCTTCTAAAGGTGGAATAATAACCATGTTTAAACTGTGGATTCTGTTGTTTCCTCCTCTTCCTTGAAAACTCTCTGGAGGATAGATTTCATATCCACTCTAGACTGGCTGTTCCACTTTCTCCCAACAAGGAAATAAATCAGTGGATTAGCACTGCTGTTTAGGGCAGCACCCATGTAGCTGTAGTCAAATAGAAGTCCATAAAGCTTGGATTGAATTCCAAAAGTGTAGATGAAGTCAGCAGCACTCAGTGGAAAAGCAAATATAAGGAAGAGGAGGAGAGTAAGCAAGATGGTTCTTAGAAGTCTCCTCCGCTGATTCTTTTGTGATTTAAAACAGACTTTGATAAACAGGATGAGAGAGGAGACAGCCATAAGGGGAAGGCAAAGCAAGGCATTTGCAACACACTGGTAGGCTAATGTGTAAGAAATGTTAAACCAAATAGTCAGACGGAGAATGAAGTGAATTGCAAAGAGCAAGGAGGAGATGACCCATATGAGAGCACACACAGTGGTGGACAAGTGCGTTGGCCGGTGGCATCGATGCCAAATTGGGAAGAGGACAGACACACACCTCTCGATGCTGATGGCTGCCAGAAGAAATTGGCTAGTGCTATATATGAAGAAAAAGAAGAAATTAAAAAATATCAATACCAAATGATTAAACAACTTCCATAATACATCTGTAAATATGCCAAGAATATAAATTGGAGAAAATATAAGTAAGCATAGAAGGACCCCAAAGTCAGCAACAGCCAAATTCAGGATGAAGGTGGTGAAACGATTCCTCTTCATGTGGAAGCCAAGAATCCAGATGACAATTCCATTCCCCAAAAGTCCAAAACTGCAGATCGAAAAAGTGAAGAGCCAGTGAATAATGACTGCTACAGTATATCCATTTAAATTCTGACCTGAGCTATTATTGGTCAGAACACCAGTTCCATTGCATGTTCCATTACACTCCTCTGTAGCCTCCAAAGAGGAAAGAAATGTCAGGTTGTAATTGCTCATTACGTTCAGTCTCTGCTTTGGGACAACTTCTTCGGTGGATGCACCAGCTAGGAGAAAGCAGAGAGATTGGATCAGTTTGTGTTATGAACCTGAATGCTAATGATGGATAGAGCTGTAGAGTTTAGCCTTGAATCGCTGGCTTCATGCCTTGAATAGATTTCAATAACCACTTATTGATTTGATTAATTTGTAATGAAATGGCATTGCTGTTGCTGTTAGCCATCTGTATGGAAAAGGGGAGGACATGAATGGAAGTAAGACATAGCAAGTATTGCTCTTTCAGTTTCAGGCTTTTAACACAGCAGTTGCTATCTGAGTTCTTTAGTCCCTGACAGGCAGAGCAGTTCAAAGATTGTTGGGGCTTATTTAGATACCTTGAGACATGAAATATATTATGGTGTATTATTAAAAAGTCAATTATTTTCATAGAATCATAGAATCATAGAATAGCAGAGTTGGAAGGGGCCTACAAGGCCATTGAGTCCAACCCCCTGCTCAGTGCAGGAATCCACCCTAAAGCATCCCTGACAGATGCTTGTCCAGCTGCCTCTTGAAGGCCTCTAGTGTGGGAGAGCCCACAACCTTCCTAGGTAACTGGTTTCATTGTTGTACTGCTCTAACAGTCAGGAAGTTTTTTCTGATGTCCAGCTGGAATCTGGCTTCCTTTAACTTGAGCCCGTTATTCCGTGTCCTGCACTCTGGGAGGATGGAGAAGAGATCCTGGCCCTCCTCTGTGTGACAACCTTTTAAGTATTTGAAGAGTGCTATCATGTTGTCCCCCCCTCAATTTTCTCTTCTCCAGGCTAAACATGCCCAGTTCTTTCAGTCTCTTTTCATAGGTATCCATCTATCTATCAATTGCTGAATGCAGAAAAAGTGGCATGGTTACATACTTGGGCTAGTGTTACATAACAATAATCCAACTCTGCTCAGATATCTGGGAAATGTTCTCCAGATCATGACTACTCAGCTCTTTTCTATACATAAACAAGACTTTTGGTGAGGCCATCATTCCAAGGGGTCTACTGAAAAGCTCCACAATTCAACATTGGCTTCAAAATTCTGCTTCTTAAAATGTATTTATTAATTTACAATATTTATATACCACCACCCCATTCAGAATTTTGGAGTGGTGGACAAAATAAAATAGAATAAAAACAGAATAAAAACACATTAAAATTAGATTTTTAAAGGAAACAAAGTGCAAAATAAAATGAACTATGGCTGGTTAATAAGGGAAGGCTTCCTGGAAGAATGACATTTTCAGGAAGTGCCAGAAAGCATATCAAATTGCTGCCTGACCTCCAGAGGTAGGGAATTCCATCGGAGGGGGCCACCACACTGAAGGCTCTTCCTCTAGTTGACTTCAATCAGATGATGAGTCTATGTGGAACCACCACGAGCATGCCCTCAAATAACCTCAGTGACCGGGCAGGTTGATTGGGGAGAAGGCACTCTCTCAGGTATCCTGGTCCCAAGTTGTTTAGGGCTTTGTACACTAAAACAAGAACCTTAATTCTGACCTGGTAGTGAATAGGCAGCCAGTGCAGTTCCCTCAGCAAAGGAGTTACATGCTGAGCAAAGGCAGCTACGGTCAAGAGCCAAGCTGCAGCATTCTGCAGTAGCTCAAACTTCTAGTGCAGCTTTAAGGGCAGCCCCACATTGTAGTAATCCAAGCTTGAGGTTACCAATACCTGTACTACTATGGCCAACCTATCCCTTTCCAGGAGAGGCCGTATCTGGCAAACCATCCGAAGCTGGGAAAAGGCAGTCTGAGCCACCATGGCCACTTGAGCCTCGAGTAACAGAGATGGATCTAAGAGCACCCCCAATCTGGGAACTTGATCTTTCAGGGAACAGGCAATGAGCCTATCTCCCAAACTTGGGAACTGCTTACCCACAGGGCTTCCGTCTTGCCAGGGTTTAGTTTCAGTTTATTGGCCCTCATCCAGCCCATTATAGGCACCAGTCCAGGACCTGCACAACATCGCCTGATTCAGTTGTCACAGGGAGAAAGAGCTGTGTGTCACCAGCAAATTGATGCCATTTTTAGCTCCAAATCCCCTAATGATACAATACAACAATACTAATACAACAATACAATACAATACAATACAATACAATACAATACAATACAATAATACAATACAACACAATAATACAATACAATAATACAATACAACAAGTAAATAATACAATACAACAAGTAAAAACAGATATACAGAACATATAAGGCCATATTTCATTTAAGGCATTCTTCATGGCAGACATATGGGCTCTCTGTTACTTCACTTTAGCCAGCACAGTATTATGTATTAAGACCTCAGATTATATGTAAAAACCACAAACATATAAATCATTCTTTTGCAACTCTTGCATATATAAGCTTTCATCTTTAATTAGGACAGGCAAATAAGAGATGCAGTCAGGGCCGATGCCAGACTATTTTGCGCCCTAGGCACGTGAGCTGCTTTCACCCACACCAGCGTAACTGGGCGCAGAGCGCCATCTCACCCACCCAGCCGAAGCAAAGCCAGGACGCTGGGGTGGGGTGGGCGGCTTCTGGGAGAGCGACTTCTGGGCGTGCCGTTCCAAAGCTGCCCCACCCCAGCGTTCTGGCTTTGCTTCGGCTGCAAAGCCAGGACACTGGGGTGGGGGGGCGGCAGGCGGGCAGCTTCAGAACGGTGCTCCCGGCAGGAAGCTGCTCTGGAAGAGCGACTTCTGGGTGTGCCATTCCAAAGTCGCCCACCTGCCCCAGCATCCTGGCTTCACTTCGGCTGGGCAGCCGAAGCGAAGCCAGGACGCTGGGGTGGGCGGCTTCGGAACAGCACGCCTGGAAGCCGCCCTCTCAGAGCTGCCGTGGGAGAGTGGCTTCTGGGTGCAGCTTTCAGTGCCCCCGTTATCTTGGCACTCTAGGCGGCTGCCTGAGTGGCCTCTATGGTAGCACCAGCCCTGGATGCAGTATAATATGTTGGAATAAGTAGTCACTGGGAACATTTGCCAGGGAGAACATGAAGTCCAGAGGGGAAAATAATAGTTCCCTCATCCAACTCACTGCCAGATGTATAGGGTTCCTGTGATGTTCAGCTGCCTTATATGCATTAAATACATAAGGTTCCACCCACGATTTATCTGTGCTTAATCAGTTTGACAACATCATGTGAGAAGAAAATGTTTTCAGCCTCTTTAGAAATCCTGTGCAACTACGCATCTAATGGTAAATTCAGCTCTTTATGTAAGTGTTGAGCACTTACACTGTAGATTCTGTCTTATGCTGGTGTTTGTTGTTTTGTTGAAATTGTATTGCTTTAATTACCTCATTGCTTGTTTGTTTTTGGGTTTTATCATGATTTTTTAAAATATGTTTTATTCTTGTATGTTGGTTTGAGAAAGGCAGCCTATGGATGTTTTAAATAAATATTTTAAATATATAAATAATAAATTGTATTATAGGTGTCTTATAGGTTCATTTTTGTGAACTGCCCAGAGAGCTCCGGCTATTGGGCGGTATAGAAATGTAATAAATAAATAAATACATACATACATACATACATACATACATAAATACTTAACCTTGACACCTAGCCTACTGCTGGGAGTTGGTCCCATAGCAGAAACCATAATGAAAACTGGGACAGGGGCATCATTGCCTTATTTGAATTCTTTCCTTTACTCCTTATGTTCATGATGCTACAAACTGCACAGTATTGCAACTCGCCCCCACCCCATGTCCCTCTCCATCTTTTATCCTGGAAATGAGTTAATGGTCTGGTCACCTTCTGCTTGTCCACTGCGACCACCTCTTCTGCACACACTCTTTTTCAGACATACATAAGGGAATAGAAATGTGGGTAACGCCACAGACACCACAGGGGACTCATTTAAAAACAGGGTGTTTCTCTACACTGAATCAAATCACTGGTCCGTCTAGCTAGGTGCTGTCAGCAATGCTTTATGGTCACTCTCCAGATTCATGGGGTGAAGGAGGTCTCCTCCAGCCCTTTCATCCCAAAGTCATGGACTGAAGATACCAAGGATTAAACCTGGATTCTTTGTCATATAAAGCACATTCACAGCATGGGACGTTGGGGGGCTTGGAAGCTTCAACTTCCTCTCCTCCCCCTACATTCACCTGTGCACTTTCCAGGAAATCTCTCAAGAGTCTCTAAACCATCCAGAGCATAACTAGGAATATACAGGAGGCTACTGGGGGACATTGTTCTGCCAATGGCTTCCGTTCTGGTGGTGGACAGTCCCACTGAACATGAAGAGAAGGGGACAAAGCTATACTGTTCTAAGGTGACCATATGAAAGGAGAACAGGGCTCCTGTATCTTTAACAGTTGCACAGAAAAGGGAATTTCAGCAGGTGTCCTTTGTATGCATGCAGCACCTGGTGAAATCCCTTCTTCCTCCCAACAGTTAAAGCTGCAAAGTTATAGCTAGAGTGACCAGATAAAAAAAGAGGGCAACACTCCTGTAGTACCTTCGTATTGGATCCTTGCCCCCTCAGGGCTAATAAAAGCTAGGAGGGATGGAATAACTGGCTGCGCCAGGGAAGTGATGAACACCTCTTTGCGAGAGGGAGTGGTCCCAGGCCTGGCTGCAACAATGGATTGGATGTGGGCTAATAAACTGCAACTCAATCCAGACAAGACTGAGTTGCTGTTAGTAGATTATTGTTGTGAAAATTATATACACATCAGAAGAAGCCCAAGATAAGAAACCTCAACACTTTCAAAGGATATGTGAAACACACGTTGCGTGTAAGGGGACTGCTCTATCAAGGGAGGAGATTCACCATTCAGGATGGAGATATCATATGAGTACCCAAAAGGAAAGATTTCCAAACTCCTCTTCAGCACCTTGGTGGCCCCTCCCTCGGTGGAGAGCATGTCAGCTTGTGGCTAGGTAGGAGTGGCATCTGAGGCGGGGTGGGGAGGGATGTGGTCTGGCAGCCATGGAGGTGTCTAATGGGATGAGGCATAACAACATTTTGGAACTGAAGAGCTTCCCTTGCTCCATTAAGCCACAAAGCAATCCTTCATCAAGCCTGTTTTTGGGTGAAATGTGTTCCAGACTACACCAGCCGTCTTTTCAGTGAATCTGCTCCAGCATAAATCAGAAATGGTCAGCAGCTAGCCTCTTCCCATATCAGACAATGGCAAAAGAAAAGAAGAAAAAAAGAACCAGAGCTACAGACCATTTTCCTGGAAGATTTGAAGATTTGTACAAACTCACTGCAGAGTTGCTTGGTGAGGGGTCCTATGCCAAGGTACAGGGAGCGATTAGCTTGCAAAACGGGAAGCCATGTGCAGTTAAAATAATTGAAAAATATGCTGGGCATACATGGAGTCGGGTGTTCTGAGAAGTGGAAACATTGTGTCAGTGTCAGGGTAACAAGAACATTTTGGAATTAATAGAATTTTTTGAAGATAATACAAGATAGTACCTTGTCTTCGAAAAACTGCATGGAGGCTCTATCCTGGCCCACATACAGAAGCAAAAGCACTTTCATAGAATCATAGAATAGCAGAGTTGGAAGGGGCCTACAAGGCCATCGAGTCCAATCCCCTGCTCAATGCAGGAATCCACCCTAAAGCATCCCTGACAGTTGTCCAGTTGCTCTCTTTAATGAGAGAGAAGCCAGCAGGGTGGTGAGAGACGTTGCCTGTGCCCTGGATTTCCAGCACACAAAAAGAATTGCTCGTCGAGACCTAAAACCTGTAAACATATTTTGTGAATCTCTCAATAAGGTGTCACCAGTGAGAATTTGTGATTTTGATCTTGTAAGTGGGGTCAAGGTCAACAGTGCATGTACTCTGATCACTATGCCTGAGTTGACTACTCCATGTGGTTCTGTGGAGTACATGGTCCCTGAGGTGGTAGCAATCTTCACAGAGGAAGCCACATTCTCTGACAAGTGCTGTGACCTGTGGAGCTTGGTTGTGATTTTGTACATCATGTTAACTGGCTTCCCAACTTTTGTTGGGAACTGTGACACAGATTGCAGCTGGGACAGGGGAGAAGTCTGCAAAATTTGTCAGAACAAGCTCTTTGAGAGGATCCAGGAAGGCAAGTATGAGTTTCCTGATATGGACTGGTCTCATATCTCCAGTGATGAGAAAGATCTCATCTCAAAGTTGCTAGTCTGTGATGCCAAAAAGAGGCTTAATGCTGCTCAGGTTCTACAGCATCCATGGGTACAAGGTCATGCTTCTGAAAGAGGACTGCCCACACTGCAGATTCTTCAAAGGAACAGCAGTACAAAAGAGCTCACTCTTTTTGCAGCTGAGGCTATTGCTCTAAACTGCCACTTCTCCAAGCACGGGAATCTTCAACACCTGAACCAGGTTGGGCCATATCCATCCTCCATAGACTCACAAACTACCCATGTGTCTTTCCAAATCATAAAATCATAGAATAGTAGAGTTGGAAATGGCCTATAAGGCCATCGAGTCCACTCCCTGCTAAGTGCAGGAATCCACCTTAGACCATCCCTGACAGATGGCTGTCCAGCTGCCTCTTGAAGACCTCTAGTGTGGGAGAGCCCACAACCTCCATAGGTCATTGGTTCCATTGTCATACTGCTGTAACAGTCAGGAAGGTTCCCCCACCCCCCCTGATGTCCAGCTGGAATCTGGCTTCCTGTACCTTGAGCCCATTATTCTGTGTCCTGCACTCTGGGATGATTGAGAAGACACCCTGGCCCTCCTCTGTGTGACAACCTTTCAAGTACTTGAAGAGTGCTATTATGTCTCCTCTCAGTCTTCTATTCACAAGGCTAAATATGCACAGTTCTTTCAGTCTCTCCTCATAGGGCTTTGTTTCTAGACCCGCTGGTCATTAAATTATTAACAACCCCACCATTTGGGGGGGGGAATGGTGTCCATAGCAGCTATGGAGTTCCAAAGGTGTCAAATTGTGGATCCAAACCCTTGTGTATTGTTTAATGCCAGCACGGTGTGTAATAATAAGGCAACTACCATCTACAATGAAATCACAGATGAAGAGCTGACATATGATACATTACTGAGACCTGGGTGGATGAACTGAATGATGTCCACCTAACATTTAGAGATGGCTCAGCCTCATTTTGCTTAGGATGAGGGCTGAGATTGTGAAAGAAGAGAAAGGAGGAGGTGAATGTCTCAGAGGAGGAGTATTTGCCATCAACACAAGGTTTCATGCACAGAATTTCCTACCTTCTTCCAGTCGTATCTGTGTGAACCCAAATGGGAGTAGGCAGGCTTGAGATGGTCCCCTGATAGAACGTTAGGATCTCAGTCAGTCATAGTCTCTTCCCTGATTCCAAGAGTTCTTGCCATCCAGCATTGAGCGCAGAAAGCATGCACAGAAAATGCCAGAGAGGTACTTTATGCTTGTCCAGCAAGGGTGGGGCATCATGGTGCTATTTCCAAGAAATCCATTAGTTGTTAGCTCAAAGTCAGGGTTATTCCATTTGTTGCTTTCTATGGATGCTCCAGTAATCTCCTCTACACAGAGCAAATTGCTCCCCAGTGTTTATATCTCAGGAACAATTTGCATGTTTCACTGGGGTTGAAAAGCATCGCCCATCTTTTTCATAGTTTGAACATTGAGCTATTAGAAACCTGACTTTGATCCTCATGGACTAATTAAGGCTACTTTGCTGCATATTATTCCATCATAAATTTATATTTTTTTTGTCTCAGATAGAACCGAATACTGGTAGATCCCAACCATGGTAACTAAGAGATGTGTACAAATGGAGCAGAGAATGTAGGCCCAGGTGTGGAGGGGTAGCACCTGGTTAATGCACACAGCTCTTGGGGGCAATAGTTCTACCAAAGGTGATTGAAACTGCAAAAATCTACATTTCCCATGAACCACCAGGAACTGTATCCAGGTACACTGCTAATTTACATCTGGGCTGATATCTCAGAAGTGTGTGTGTGTGTGTGTGTGTGTGTGAGAGAGAGAGAGAGAGAGAGAGAGAGACTCCTTCCCGTTTTCCTCTGCCAATATGAGTGGAGGTTCTTTCTTGGGGCCTTGCAAGACCTACCTGTTAATCTGGTGAGGAGAAGGAGCGAGGCCACGCTGCAGCTAGCGTGGGCCATCACCCCTTTCTACACGTGAGATGCGATGGGGTAAGGGAAAGCCCTGTCGCGTTGGCCATTTTTAAAAAACTTAAAGCGTCCATGTGCACAGGAGTGCACCAATGATAAGGTAAGTCTTTTTTTAAAAAAAGGGTTCCCCGCTCCCCCTGCCCCCAATTTCCCCCCCACAATGTCTGATGCCCCCCACTCACACCCCACTCGCCCCCTGCTTGCCCCCTCGCTCGCTCACCCGTCCGCTTGCTTGCCCCCTCGCTCGCCCGTCCACCTCCCCACTTGCCATGTCCACACCCCTGCTCACCTGTCCACCCCCCACTCACCATGTCCACCCCCCGCTCACCATGTCCACCCCCTGCTCACCTGTCCACCCCCCGCTCACCATGTCCACCCCCCGCTCACTATGTCCACCCCCTGCTCGCCATGTCCACCCCCCGCTCGCCATGTCCACCCCCCCGCTCACCTGTCCACCCCCCCGCTCGCTCACCCACTCGCCATGTCCAATGCCCCCTCCACCCCTCGTCTGTGATTTCCCCCCTAGCCCGATGGGCACAGCGCTGTGCCCAGTGTGCGGCTTCTCCTGGCTACTCGTGAGTAAGCGAGCAGCCGGGAAAAGCCACGGAACTAGCTAGACCTTTCGCAGTCCTGGGCCCAGCCCGGGGCTGCGGAAAAACCGGGCCACAAGCGAATCCGGTTATCCTGGGTCAAGGGAGGATTTAGCCCGGCCTGACCCCGGGATCCCCTGTGCATCGTCTGCACGCACAGCAGGGAGCCCAGGCCTCGCACCGGGCTAAACCCTTGTCTAGGATGGCCCTTGGTTTGCTAAGCAGCAGCAGTTTTACATTAAAAGTTACTCCAGACTTTTCTTGTTCATAGCAAATGAAAGGAAGGAAAGAGCCCTCCATTGGGTAGGATAATGAAAGAGGATTTACCATCATTTTGAGGGGGGAGGGAATAGAAGGGCGTCTTGTGTTGCCCGCTCACAAATTCTTCAAACGTCACTCCAGTTGCAGAGGATTTTCATGGCAAGAAATCCTCAGAAGCAGCCAAATTTTCAACCTCCTCTGCCATTCCCTTAGGGATGCAAGGATCTTTTTCGGTTCATATTTTAGCACAAACTAATATCATTTTTCACTTTCGAACCAATATGCAAACTGGAACTCATCCTCCAAAGTTCACACTGCTCTGAATTGCACAAGTTCCCCAATCACAGCATGCATCCAAAAAAATGAGAAACATGTATTAGGGAATTGTCTGCACACAAATGCATATATTAGTGAACATGACATTATGTCAGGAATATAGCTTGCAAATCTGTGTATATTAGGCAAAATTGTATACTAAATGTATTTAAAAAAGCAAATTCTGGATGAATTCTCATACAAGCATGAAAAAAATGAGTTCATTTTATTTGTCCCCCTGTCTGTATTACATGTGCTCACAGATAAAACATTTTATTTTTCAATGCTAAGTTCATACTCTCCTATATCTGCAGTGTAATTCCTTCTTTTTAAGTGTGTACCCGAATCTGTACCCACCTTCATGCACATGCCTAAAAAATACGTTTCTTGTTTGTTTTTCAAAAGCATGAATTTTGTGCATATTTTTCGCAAATGTATTCATTTCCCCCTGTTGAATAAAGTGTTTTGGTGCATATTTTCCTGAAACATATCCAATCTCTATATGCATTTCTTTGAGTGTTAATAAACTTTGGAAATGTACATCTTTCAGCAGTACGATGTTTGCAAGCAGAGAAGAAAGTATGGAATAAAGACAAAGACACCAGAGACTGGGATAAACTTGAGCCTCTATATTTAAATTAGGGAACTTCGCCCCTCCCTGGAAGTGTATGTAAAAGTGCAGGCATCTATTAGATCCTTTCTTCAGGCACCTAGCCTGCCATTTTGGGCAAGCCACTCTCCAAAGCCAGGAGTCAGGTAAACCCGGCTTGTCTCTTAGGAGGCACTTTGAAAGTGTGGGGAGACCAACCTCCATGACCTCTGCCTGGTGCTACTCAGCTCCAAATAGTAGGGATGTGCTCCGCTCTGATTCGGATCATGAATCTGGGGCGGAGCAACCTGATCTGCCTCCGCCAAAGGCAGATTCGAATTGGGTCGGCTGAGCTGCGGATCGAGGAGAAGCACTTCGCCTCCATCCGGAGCTCCGAATGCAGGTAAATGGGGGGGGGCTCACCTGGTGCCACCGTCGCAGTCCATGTGGTGGTGGCAGCAGAGCCAGGTAAGGGGGCAGGGGGGAGGGGGGCTTACCTGGGTCTGGTGTGGTCCGGCGCCGGCTTCAACTGGGGCCAAGGCCTCAGTTGAAGCCAGCACCGGACCGCGATGGAGGCGGGTAAGTGTGTGTGTGTGTGTGTGTGTTACCTGGTTCTGCCACCGCCATCCATGCAGCAACGGTGGCAGAGCCAGGTAAGGGGGCAGGGGGGAGGGGGCCGCAGAGGCAAGTAAGTAGGGAAGGGGGGCAAAATCTCGATCTACTCTTTGTGCCAAAGTGCTCACCGTTCCTATTGTAATCTCCTGCAAATTCCCGCACACCCCTGTCAATCCAATCCAATCCAATCCAATCCACCTATTTACTCATTCTCCGCTAATTGTAATTCCAGCATGGAGTAGACAAAAAACCTATACCCAACTGTGAATTTGTGGCAGGCAAAATTCCCACTCAACCCACCACCTTCAAAGGGGGTGACTGGCTAATCCCATACTAGTTAAAGGGAAGGAGGGTGGGAGCTGAAACGTGAAATAGGCTGAGCTTCAGCAGGGTTGGCCTTTACAGGCCCTGCCCTGGCCATGTGGCACATATGCCTTGTCTTTCTTCCACTCCCTCCCACCCACAAAAGCCGCCCCCTGCCCAAGCTGTTTCAGCTGGGTGGAAAATGGGCTTCCCAGTTCATGTTTAAGTTTGTGAAATGCAAATTTGGTATCTTCTCATTGCCATATGAAAGTGAACAAGTGTCTCACCTCCAGAGCTTTTTGCTAGTGATACTGCATGCATTGAAGCAAACGCAAGCACCCCAGCTTGAATGCTTTAAGCAGGAGCAGAGGAAATACAGCCATAGCTAGGGTGACCATATGAAAAGGAGGACAGGGCTCCTGTATCTTTAACTGTAATGTAGAAAAGGGAATTTCAGCAGGTGTCAATTGAAGAGGGTTGAATTCTCTCTTCATCAACACAGTTAAAGCTGCAGAAGCCCTTCCCTCTTTTGTATCTGGCCACTCTACTATAGTTAGTGTAGCTTTAACTGTTGTGATGAATGGGGAATTTCACCCACTTCAATTGACACCGGCTGCAATTCCCTGTTCTACATTACTGTTAAAGATACAGGAGCCCTGTCCTCCTTTTCATATGGTCACCCTAGCCATAGCCCAAAATGGAAGGTTGTCCATTTAATATTCCGCATAGCTCTCTTAGGGCATGTCTACACCATGCCTATATTCCAGGATCATCCCTGTGCATCCAACCCAGGAAAATGGAGGGATCATCCCTGCCTGCTCCTGGGATCCCCTGTGTGGCTTTTGGGTGAACTTGAATGATCCCAGGATGATCCCGGCATATAGGCCTGGTGTAGACATTCCCCAAATGACACACAGGGGATCCCGGGAGCAGGCAGGGGCGATCCCTCCATTTGCCTGGGATAATCCTTAGGTGTAGAAATGGCCTTACATGAGTTAGATTGTTGCTCTATTCAGCCCCATAAAGTCTTCTCAAGCCCTGCTATCTGAGGCCATTGTTAATGGAGACTGAATATGGGAATCCATGCAAAGACTTAAACCATGGGAAGAGGTGCCTTTGCAACATTTATACCATACACCTTTCCTTTATTGTGTAATATCCTCTTTCCTAGCCAGATTAAAGGTAGTGATTTTTCTTTTTTCTAAATTGTAAGAGGAAATGATTCTCCTTCTTCCCATTAAGTGGGCAGAGCATAAACACATAAAGTAATACCTAAATGGTCTTAAAAGTAACATTAGGGCACACTTGGTGTAGCCACACTGTAGTGGCTGTTGGATTAACCTTCAGGTGCCATAATGGAAGAGAAATGGGGGAAAGAGATGCTTATCATTATATTCTCTCTCTCGATTTCCCCACTGGGCTTTTGTAGAAGGCAGCAGCACTGAGGCACTGCTTGTGTCTTCTGTGACAGCTCAGTGTGAAGCCAGAGATCATGCACCTATTTTCCCCATGTTCTCCGCACCTGTCCCAGAACTATGAAACATTGGAAAGTACATATTGGCATCACAGATCAGAATCAAGGCCAGCCTATGTATTCTTGGGATTTATCCGATTGTTCATAATTTAATATCTACTACTGTTTTGCACTATAGCAGTGTGTTCCAGTTGAGTTAGGACATTCAAAGACCCACAAAAAGCAGGTGTACAGAGGTAAGGTGGATGAGCTGGAAACTTGAAAGGGAGTGAGGTTGTTAGAAGCCACAACTGCTAATGCCTCAAGTCGAGCAAGAATTCCTACTTAAAATGAAATTTGAGAAGAGAGAAATGTAGAGCAGAATGAATACAGAAGATGGCAAAATATTCTTCTTAAAGTATGGAAAACAAAATCCAAGTCCTAAAATCTCAACTTCCAGTCTATATGGGGGAAAAAAACCCATTGTCTGCTAACATAAAATGCCAATTTCTCTTGAGGCTTAAACTGAATTTTCTCTCCACTTAGGAGACCGCTGAAGCAAACAAGAAGACTAACAGGGCCTTTCCAGTGCTAATGGGGCTCTCAGTAATGGAGTGGTAGGAAATTGAGTCAGGATACGGAAGGACACAGGCCTCACCCTTGCTCAACAAAAGAAAGCATCTTTTGCACATCTGATGTCCCTGTTGGGTGCTTTGTCCAAAGGAGTTGAATCCTAAGAAGAGTAATGGGAAAAAATGGATTGGAAGAAGGTAGGGCTACAACCGAACTGAAACTAGTCATAATACTCTGGGGGGGGGGGGGAAGAGAATATTTCTGCGTAGCTGTTTTTCTGATCCCCCTAGAAATTGAAGGCGACTTCAGAGAACATTCTGATTCCCCCCCAACCTCATTATGTATGTGTGGTGGCTGCCATTTCCACTCTCCCCTCACAATACCCTGGAACAATGAACTTCTTCTGATAAGCATTTTATAACATGCTTGTGACTGGCCACTCATGGAAGTTATTGCATCGTTTTAATGTTGCAGTAATCCTCCTGCACATCTCCCACTCATTCTACTCTTTTTTTGAGAGCTAGTGTGGTGTAATGGCTAAGGTGGTGGACTGGGAGTCGGGAGATCCGGGTTCTAGTCCCCACGTGGCCAAGGAAACCCACTGGGTGACTTTGGGCCAGTCACAGACTCTCAGCCCAACCTACCTCACAGGGTTGTTGTTGTGAAGATAACATGGAGAGGAGGAAGATTATGTACGCCACCTTGAGTTCCTTGGAGAAAAAAGGTGGGATATAAATGAAATAAATAAATAAATAAATAAATATTTTTTTTTCTATTACAAAATAAGACCCTGAAAACCCCACTTTTCTGAGCTATATCAGGAGAGGTTGTGCAGGAGAAGTTGTGCTATAATATGCCCAATAGAGGGCACTGCCCCACTAAATTGAATGGGTCATGCGGTCTCTGCTATCTCCCCCTTTCTTCCCTATGTGATTCTGCTCATCCGATTATGAAAGAGAACCATGAAATGGAGCGACAGTAAAGAAACGTGATTTTCTGCTTATCTGAAAACCCTCCATGATAGGTCTAGGACACTATGGACATCTTAAGCATCATGGTGTCTTGAATGCCAGCACAGTTATGAGCTGTAGGCAAAGCAGGGCATTTATGTTAAATTGGTAGATTTAGATATTTTGTCTATTGCTACACATAATTCACAGAGTGAAGACAATCCCAAAGAGCAGGAAGGAGAGGGTCCGTACGAGGGAACACAG
Source organism: Elgaria multicarinata webbii (assembly GCF_023053635.1). NCBI lineage: Eukaryota > Metazoa > Chordata > Lepidosauria > Squamata > Anguidae > Elgaria > Elgaria multicarinata. The sequence goes on along the minus strand of NC_086177.1, from coordinate 107,330,705 downwards.
AATGGTGGGAAGCATGGCAGCAATGGAAGCACGGCAGCCAAATGGAAAAGAGGACAGCTGCGAACCAGTCTGTGCTGATCACTGTCAGAAGAAGTGGATCAGTGCTGTGTGTGAATATAAAAAGATCATCAAGTATAACAACATAAAGATAAGACGTCAACTGATTCTCACAAAACATATGAAAAATAACATATATGCCAAACAAGAATAGGGCTATGAGGTCTCTAACGTTAGCAGTAGCCACATTCAGGAGGTAGGTGGTAAAAGGCTTCCTCTTAATGTAGGAGCTATGTATGAAGCCAGCGGTGTTTCCTTTCTGTTGTACGCTGAGTTCATGTGACTAACACATGACTGAGTTTGATTTGATTGCATTGGCCCTCAGTGAGGTCTGCACATAGCTACCTTGGAGTTGTGACACTGGATCAGCACATAGGGTGACAATATGTAAGAGAGGACAGGGTTCTTGTATCTTTAACAATTGTATTGAAAAAGGAATTTCAGCAGGTGCCTCTTCATCACAAACCGCATGAGGGAGGGTTTTCCACAGGGTGGGTGCCACTACCGAGAAGGCCTGCTGCTGAGCTTCTTCATGGTGACATTCTGTTAATTCTGAAATGGCCAGCAGGACCTCCTCTGAAGATCATAATTCTCATGTATGTGCATATGAGGAAAGCCAGGCTGCTAGGTATTATTATTATTATTATTATTATTATTATTATTATTATTATTATTTTATATAACACCATCAATGTACATGGTGCTGTACAGAGTAAAACAATAAATAGCAAGACCCTGCCGCATAGGCTTACATTCTAACAAAATCATAATAAAACAATAAGGAGGGGAAGAGAATGCTCCAAACAGGCAGTATAAAAGTCATGCTGGTTCCAAGTAATTTAGGGCTTTGTAGAATAAATATAACTCAGTAGCTAACAGGCAGCCAATGCAATTCTTTTAATAGGTTTTATATGAGCAGAACTAGGTGTCCCTGTGACTGTCGTGGGCTGTAGCTGCGTTTCCTAGCATCTAGTAATATTTTGGAATGGACTCCCTGTCTCCTGAGAGCATAGGACCTGGCCTTGAGGAGACAGACTCCAGGATCGACGTATTTGCAGCTGGAGGCTCCTCAGTGTGAACTTCCTCCCCTACTGGCTCGGCATTTTCTGAATCAGAATCTGTTTCTGATGGACTCCCTGTGTCACCTGGTCCCAACACCAGAGCAGTAGGGGCATACATGACAGTGACCACCCTTGCTGCTGCATTCTGCACTAGTTGCAGCTTCCAAACTACACACATGGGTAGCCCCACATAGCGGCATTACTGTAGTCTAATTGTGAGGATACCAGTGTATGAATGACTGTGGCCAGGGTATCCCTATCCAGGAACAGGCGTGATAGTTGGCTTAGCAGCTGACATTGATAGTGGGTATTCTGGGCTACTGAGGACACCTGGGCCTCCAGTGACAAAGATGGATCCAGGAGCACCCTCAAAGTACAGACCAGCTCCTTCAGAGGGAGTGCAACCCCAACCAGAACAGGCAAACACCCCGATTCCCACCAACCCACAAGGCCTCTGTCTAATCAGGTTTCAGCTTCAGTTTGCTGGCCCTTATCTAAGCCATAACTGTTTCCAGGCACTAGTTCAGAATGTGTACCACCTCTCCTGAGAAATAGAGCTGGGTGTCATCAGCATACTGGTGACACCTTGCTTCAAATCTCTGATGATTGCTCCCAATGGCTTCATCCAGATATTAAATCGTGTTGGGGAAAGGTTGGTGGCCTGTGGCACATCACACTTCAACTGTCATGGGGCACAAGTACATTCCCTCAATGCTATTCTCTTGAATGACCCCACAAGTATGAGTACAACCACTGTACAACAGTGACTCTAACCCCCAACTCACAGAGGCATTCCTGGAGGATACTATCGTCAATGGTATCAAAAAACCCATCGGTTAGACATCGTAGGCGTTGGTTCGCTGCCACCATGGGCTTCCCCATGATGCTGCATTTTGAAAAAGTCAGGTGTGGAGACTGGTGGAAGGTGACCAGCTATTGGTTGCTTTCTGTATTGCCCCTGCTGTGGGCTTTCAGGTTTCCAAGGTTGTCAAGGAGACAAAAGTAGCCAGACTCACAGGTTTGCTTACAAGGAGACTAATTTATTAGCATATTACATGTATCCTAATACAAGTGGACTAGACTGTGAAAGCTTCCTGCACAGAAGACCCTTCAGCTAATCTGGACCCCCACCCCTGGGCACAAGGACAATTACAGCATACCTGAACTTGGCATTGCTGCCAAGTTAAGCAAGTGATGGATTGCATAGCCACTAATAACAAAGCAGTTCTTCTCACCATAGGAATCTATAGCATAAGTCTACATTGTTGTGCTAAACAAGGCACTACTTGGCCTTTTTTGGCACACATAAGGATCCTCTTCACCCAGGTGCACTTACTAATTGGGTGAAGAGGCTGAATGTCAGCTCGTTAGAGCCTCCAGATACAGTAACATAGTACATAGATAAGACACTTGGGCCATAGCTAGACCTAAGGTTTATCCCTGGATCGTCCAGGGGTCAAACCTGTTCATCTAGGTGACACACAGGGGATCCAGTGCTCAGGCAGGGGTGAACCCTGGATGATCCCAGGATAAACCTTAGGTCTAGCTGTGGCCATGCTGTTCTCACAAGATCACTGTAACTATGCTTTTGACCCATCTTTCCCATAACACAAAGGAATGTCGCTGACTGGTTCAGACTGAAAATAACAGTTTGCTAGCTTAGAATCAGAAGCAGCCATTCACCCAGAATCCTTTGCAGGTTGCCATGGTTTGCCAAACACCAGGCCATACACCTTCTGCCAGGAAAAGAGGAAGGGGCAGCTCTGGGACTCAGATGGCCAGAAACCCCTGATGACCTGACACAGCCTCAGGAGAGGGAAAGGGAGGGGGGTTGAGGTGGGAGGTGGGGGCAACCCTGGCACAACACTAGTCCATCTCTTCCCTGGAGTTAAACACAACATTGCCCTCCTCACACCTGCATTGTGGAAGATGCAACATAGGGTCTAGGCTGCTATCACAGTTAATGCTTTGCCATTTTCTATATTAACATTAATAATAATAATGGAGGAACCCTCACAAACGATTATAACAAATGAACAGAGAAGGACCTTGTTAGTAAATGACCCAACTGAATATAGGTAGAACAGCATACAATAAAACCTGGATGCTATATGCACTTTATTACTAAATACATGTGTCCTATGGGTTACACAATGGAATGGATGTACTTTGAATAAACAGAATAATATGCAGTAGGAACACAGCTGATTCTGTCTAAATGGGCATATAATAAACCCAATCATTATAGAAAGAAAACTGATTACAACACTGAAATTGATATGGATCAGTTAACAAATAATGTTCGATAAGTAGATGACAATTCTGGATTGTGTTGTGTGCTTTAATACTTTGTCAGTTACACTAATTATATTCTGGCCACACTCTGTATCACTCTCACTCAATTTTGGACATGGGCATTTTATAACGTAAATGACATTTTGTGTGCCACAATTGGTAAATGATCTTAACAGGTATTCCTTGTTGTCCACAGGATTGTAAAATTCCTTAATTTGAAGGGATTGTGATTAACATGTACAATGGCCAATGATCCGTTGAGTAGAGAAATGGCTCAGAAGAGCATCTGTATGGGCCAATTTATCGTCAAGATTTGGAATCCTACGGAACCCCACCATGGGGAGACTGTTGCAGCCTTGTATATCTTGAACCATATGCCAGTGTTGATGAAAGATTGATTTAATGAGTGTTGATAGATGATTAAATTCCAGAGACCAAAACAGTCTGTTGGTCTTTACTTTTGTACATGATTGAAATAAGGACTGTCTCTTGCTTGAATTAGCTTTGGATCTAGAAAATGCAATAATATAACCTCTATCCCAAAATTCCTAAGTGAGAGTATCTGCTTGAGTATTATCTAGATTCTCAGAGGTGCTATTCCTTTTAAGGTATAAAAGCAGTGGGGGTGGGATAAAACAAAGGAAAACATCAGAACTCTTTGGGAATAAAAGAAGAAGCAACTATGTTGTAACCCCTACCAATGAAGAGCCCCTATCTTTGTGAAATTTTTGGAGAATTTTTCCATGAGAAACCCAGCTAAATTGTCCTCACAATTTCTCTCCCAAAAATAGGTTGGAGAATTTTAGAAAGGATAGCTTTTCACAACTCTAGTTTCAAGACAAGGAAGATGTTCCATATAGTCTCAATTAATGCCCTAACTACTATGTTTTGATACAAGTCTCCAAATTGTGAAGAGCTCCAAAGGGATCTCTCCAAGCTGGGAGTTGGGCATCCAAATGGCAGATGTGGTTCAATGTAAGCAAGTGTAAGGTAATGCACATTGGGGCAAAAAAACAAAACACCCAGCTTCAAATATAAGCCTGGGTGCACCAGTTGTTGGGGAACAGAGGTGGGAGGGTGCTGTTGCACCATGTCCTGCTTTGTTGGTCCCTGGCCAATGGCTGATTGGCCACTGTGTGAATAGAGTACTGGTCTAGATGGACCCTTGGCCTGATCCAGCATGGCACTTCTTATGTTCAAATAGTCTTCAAAGGCAGACCTATATACAATGCCTTGCAGTAGTCTAAACAGTTTATGACTACCAGAGTATGCCCATAATCCCTGTGATAAAGGAAGGAAGGACCATTTCTATACCTTACTTTGCATAAATTCTGTGGCAAATTTGCAGCTATTTGTTTAGCATGTTAGATTCAAATATCTAAAGGATTCTACATCAGTACAGCTATGTTTAAAAAGCTTGACGTTTTCCACTCTTGTAAAGGAATACACTCTTGTAAAGAGCCTCGTGTGGCGCAGAGCGGTAAAGCAGCAGTTTCTACAGCCAAAACTCTCCCCACAGCCTGAGTTCAATCCCAGCGGAAGCTGGATTTAGGCAGCCGGCTCGGGTCGACTCAGCCTTCCATCCTCCCGAGGTCAGTGTAATGAGTACCCAGTTAGCTGGGGGAAAGGTAATAATGGCCGGGGAAGGCAACAGCAAACGACCCCACTATAAGGCCTGCCAAGAAAACGTCAGTGAAAGCTGGCGTCCCTCCAAGAGTCAGTAATGACTCAGTGCTTGCACGAGAGGTTCCTTTCCTTTCCAAAAGGAATCATAACTGGGGCCTAATCTACACCAAGCAGGATATTGCAGTATGAAAGCAGTACGAAAGCAGTATATAAAAGGCAGGAGCCATACTACTGCTTTATACTGCACTGACAAGGGGCCTATTGACACCTACCTTACAGTGCTTCCATACCACTTTCATCATGCAATATCCTGCTTGGTGTAGGTTAGGCCTGAGTTGGACCCCAGGGTTCCATTTGCTCTCTACTGTCTTCCTCCTCTTTGAAAACCCTCTGGAGTATGATTTTCATGCTCTCCCTAGACTGAGCCTTCTTGTTTCTTCCCACAAGGAAATAAATCAGTGGGTTCACACTGCTGTTTAAGGAGGAACACAAGATGCCAATAATAAAGAAATCAACAAATACCCTGTTAAGCAAATTACTGATGAGGTAAAAGGCAGTCAGTGGGAAAGCCAAGATCAGAAAGAAGAGCAGTGCAAACAAGATGGCTGTTAAAAGTTTCCCCCGCTTTCGTTGTTTTGATTTAAAGCAGATTTTGATGAAGAGGGCCAGACTGGAGAATGTCAGGAGCGAGAGGCAAAGCAAGGCATTGATAATAAATTTGTACTTTTGGATACTCGTATTATAGTCAGACATAGTGGAGATGGTGAAGTTAGTTCCACAGAGGAGGAAGGTAAGGACCCATATGAAGGCACACAGAGTGGTGGACAGGTGTGAGGGGTGATGGCACCGATGCCAAATGGGGAAGAGGACAGAAACACACCTCTCTATGCTGATGGTGGTCAAAAGAAGCTGTCCGGAGCTGTATGTCAATGTAAATAGCTCATAAAACATCAAAAACAAAAGGATAATCCACAAATAATTCTATCAGAAATCCCTTAAAAATAAAATGTAGGACTATCATGAGTAGGGATATAAGGACCCCAACATCAGCAACAGCCAGATTTAGGATGTAGATGGTGAAAGAGTTCCTCTTAATTTTAAAGCCAAGAAGCCAAATGACATTTCCATTTCCCACAAGTCCCAAAATGCAGATAACTACCACAATGACAGGGAGAAAAAATATATTCCAAGGGTGTATATAGTGGAAAATAAAAATTGGAGGAAGTGTTGCATCTGAGATCAGTTTCATTGCATTCAGTATAATTGTTTTTATTATTTTCCAGGTTACTATTTAATGATCCTGGGTCCATGGATGTCAGATTGAAATTGGTCCTCATATTTAAACTATGCTTGTGGTTCTTGTTCCTTCTTCATGAGTGACTCTTCTTCTGTCTTCTTCAATGTTTTCCATGAATCAGTACTCCGAGCTAATATCCATTCCTCATATAATTAAGTCCAAATGTTTGTTGTTGCTGTTTCAGTTTTTCCAATACAGATTTGTGGAGTTGTGTGATACTTCACATAAAGGTTTTGTTCTGAATGCTGAAGAAGCCTCGTGTGGTGCAGAGCGGTAAAGCAGCAGTTTCTGCAGCTGAAACTCTCCCCACAGCCTGAGTTCGATCCCAGCGGAAGCTGGTTTCAGGCAGCCGCCTCGGGTCAACTCAGCCTTCCATCCTTCCGAGGTCGGTAAAATGAGTACCCAGTTAGCTGGGGGAAAGGTAATAATGGCCGGGGAAGGCAACGGCAAACCACCCTGCTATAAGGCCTGCCAAGAAAACGTCAGTGAAAGCTGGTGTCCCTCCAAGAGTCAGTAATGACTCAGTGCTTGCACAACAGGTTCCTTTCCTTGCCTTGCCTTCTGAATGCTGAAGTCTGAATTATTTTCTCATGACTTCTCGTGGATTAAGGATCAAGGAGGAAATGGTCTCCATGGAACAACAACGCAAAAAATTAAGCAATATGGTCTGAGGTCTGCTCAGATAATTGGAAATCCAATACTGTATCAGTGTCAAACAAAGATCATAGAATCATAGAATAACAGAGTTGGAAGGGGCCTACAAGGCCATCGAGTCCAACCCCCTGCTCAATGCAGGAATCCACCCTAAAGCATCCCTGACAGATGGTTGTCCAGCTGCCTCTTGAATGCCTCTAGTGTGGGAGAGCCCACAACCTCCCTAGGTAGTTCCTTTTTCTTTCACTGCAAGTGCTTCCACTATCCCATAATGTAGACGAGAACAAATTCCCTTCCCTCATTTTTCTGCACTTCTACTAGGTTATGGATTGTTGTCAAGTAGTCTTCTGTTAAGAAAAGAGAATTTCAGCATGTCAAAAATGAATATATTCCTTTGGCATCTACAGCTATTTAACTTGAAAGAATAATTAAAATAGAATCCCCCCAAATAAAATATGTATGACTGAGTTTTATCTTGTCTTGTCTTTTCAGAGGAACACAGCAGCACTTAAGCATAGGATCTATGCCTGCCTACGTAAGGGCTGTGCAGTAACCACAAGATTACATTTGGCTTCCAATTCTGCTGTTTGCAAAACAGCACAATTTAGTTCAGATGGTTTCAGAGACTGCCTGATGTGACATCGGTATGAATCTGAATTTCGATTTGGAAATGCAAAGCTTTGGGTTTCCCATTTATTATTTATTATTTATTTATTACATTTCTATACCGCCCAATAGCCGGAGCTCTCTGGGCAGTTCACAAAAATTAAAAACATTCAAAGTATGAAACAACACTATATAACCATAATATAAAATACAATATAAAAGCTCAACCAGATAAAAACAGCAGCAATGCAAAATTATGAATTTAAAACACCAAGTTAAAATTTATTTATAGACTGTTAAAATGCTGGGAGAATAAAAAGGTCTTCACCTGGCGTCTAAAAGCATATAATGTAGGTGCCAAGCGAACCTCCTTAGGGAGCTCATTCCACAGCCGGGGTGCCACAGCGGAGAAGGCCCTCCTCCTGGTAGCCACCTGCCTCACTTCCTTTGGCAGGGGCTCACGGAGAAGGGCTCCTGTAGATGATCTTAAGGTCTGGGCAGGTACATATGGAGGAGGCGTTCCTTCAGATAGCCTGGCCCCAAGCCGTTTCGGGCTTTAAATGTTAATGCCAGCACTTTGAGTCGGGCCCGGACCTGGACTGGCAGCCAATGAAGCTGGAAAAGGACTGGCATAATGTGGTCTCGTCGGCCAGTCCCTGTTTTGTTTAACAATGCTGCCCTGTTTTGTACCAGTTGAAGTTTCCGGACCATTTTCAAAGGCAGCCCCACGTATAACGCATTGCAGTAATCCAAACGAGAGGTTATCAGAGCATGGATAAATGTAGCTAGGCTTTCTCTGTCCAGAAAAGGGTGCAGTTGGTATATCAGCCTAAGCTGTTAAAAGGTTTCCCATGAGATGTTGTGTTTCCCATTTCCAACAATATAATAATAATAATAATAATAATAATAATAATAATAATAACAACAACAACAACAATAACAACAACAACAAAAAAACAACAACAACATTTTCTGTTTTACAGATGTGGATAAAATTTGCAGGCATATTAGCATAGACAAATAGGTTCAGGAAATGTCGCACTATGTGCCTTTAAATTTTGATATATGGCTGAATTAGTTTGTAGGAATTAGTTTGTATGGAAAATGACAGAAAATGCCCCCTGATACCCAGGATAGAACAAAAAACAAGACAAATCTGGGGAAATCCTGCTGATCACCCAAGCTCAGGGGCTATGGAGTTGTGTTGAATGAAAACTATTTAAGCAAGCAGCAAATGCCACACCTTCCTGGTTCTTACAGACTCCACACACACATTTGCACACACAAAATTCCTGTTCTTGGCAGATAGAACAAGCCTAAAGCTTTTTTTAGTATATGGAGAGCTTGTTGAGAAATGTATCACATTTTGGCCACAATCTGTCTGTATCCCTCTGCCTCTATCCCTCTCTCTCTCCAATGTTACATCAGATTTGAACTCATTCCCCTGTCAGAATCAGCCGAGATCATTTCTCAATGCAGAATTTAGCTGAACCCAAAGCACAACGCTAATTCTCTCTCTCTCTCTGTGGCCATTTCTACACCAGCCCAATAGTCCGGGCTAGTCATGGCCAAGTCCATGTGCATCCAAATAATGCACAGGGTCTCCCAGGGGCAGGAGGGGATAAGCCGCCATGGGAAAACCCTATTCTTCCTGCGGTCTCAGGAACATCCCAGGACCGCAGGAGCTGTGGGGCCACTTGTCCCTGCTTTGAGCATGGGGCACGAAGCTCTTCAGGCACTCTGTGCCCATCGGAGGTAGGAGGATCAGGATCAGGGTGTATTATTTAAACAGTACTTTCATTTTTGTTGGAGTGCAAGTGTGCTCACCTCCCTTGTTGTTGTTTTAAAAATGGCAGGCGCAACATCCTCCTTCCACCTGGGATGTCGTACGTGCATGTGGATCCAGGGGGAGAATCTCACAAGATCCTCCCCCTCCCTCCCAGAAGGCTGGGAGGTGTAGAAAGCTCATGTGTGTGTGTGTGCATTTTGGTATATAACGTTATCTATAATAGAGAGTTCGTATACAAACCTTGTTTTGCTATTATAAATGATGAGATTGGGAAATGATATGTTAAGAAAGTTTGTGTGTAACTAAGAAAGGGGCCAAGACAGAGGAGAGAGACAGCAAGTATACATCCCGTTGAACTATACACATTCCATTCCTGAAATCTGCAGTCCGTCTCTTACAAGCTGCAGAGTTTGCCATAAAATGTACTAACACCTTAAAATGTTATCATCCCAAAAGCAGATTTGGCAAAAGGAAAGCAAACCACAACATAGCAAACTGCTCAGATAAAAAAAAAAGCAAAGCCTATGATCGTTGTCCACTTTCCAATACATTCATTATTATTTCATCTTTCTTTGGTGGGGTTATGCTAAGACGTAGACACTTGCAAATAATTTCAGCCCTCCTTCCTTGGGCGATTTCTCAGTGATGGTTTCAGAAGTCCCCATCAATTCAGGGAGCATTGTGGTTATGCTCAAGCCCCCTTAAAGGATTAGACAAACTGCTTGCATGTAGACTGTGCCGCAAAGGTTTGTATTGCTTTCATGAAATCTGCACTTCTCTTACAAACTCCAGAGTTTGGGGTTTCCTAGTAGACCTTAATGACTATCTATTATTTTTTTACATACCTGTGAGTGTGTAATAGCAGATCAGAAGCCTCCAGATAAAATAGGTGGAAGAAAACAGCAGTCCTGACCATTGCCACACCAGTATCCTGTGCTAGAATTGTGGATGATGGCGTGATCTGCAGAAAAAACCTTGCAACCTCCAAGTTCTGGGGGAAATAAATATCTCACCAATCTCACAGAAATATATAAAGGAGATCCCCCTTTTATCTTCATAACATCAGCCTGCTAATACCATATGACCAGAAGACGACGTCATTTTATTGGTAGTCCAGATAGTAATAACTGAACTTAGAAGGAGGAGACTTTTGGTATATAATGTACAAAATGCCTTAATGTGCACCCTTTCCAAAAGCAGATTGGTGAGAAAAAAGGGGGTATAGCCATGACATAGCAGGCTGCACCGATGAAAGAGCAACACATATGATCTTAGTCTACTTTCCAATACATTGTTGGTTATTTCATCTTTATTTGATGGGGTTAAACTGAAAGGCAGACACAAATAATTTCAGCACTTCTAGGATTCAGGAACCATTGCTGTTACGCTGAAGCCCAATTAAAGTGACACTCAATTGAGAGGGAGCATCATTATAAGTGGTTTGCTTGTTGGCTCTGTCCTGACTTGGCTGGCTGATTCCAGATAGAGAAGTTGAGAGTGACCCACTGCGTCTGGGAGTTCAGTGGAGTTCCCCACTCCTGGACCTTGCTTGCAAAGTTGCTGGATGCTCACGGCCACCTGCTCCTCGATGAGAGCTGCCATTGTTACCCAATCCCTACCACCAATGAGGACTGAGTGCTCATAGAGCATATCATACAGAGTGCGGGGGGATGGGACTGGAGGAATAGGAGGAATAGGATGAAGAATTGTGGAGGACAGCACATGACTGATGACTGAAGTACTTAACAGGAGCACTCCAGGCCCACACCCTAACATTTTGTTGCTAGTATCATTTTCTAAATATATCCTAATTGCATTCAGATGTGATTAATGTGTTTCACTTTCACTGGAGACTCAGGTTCAAATTGCACCTACTAGGGAGTTTTGCAATATTTCCTCTCCATGTATTCAGCCAGACAAACCAAGGTAAGATGAGTCTGGGGCAGGATCTACAGTACTGCTTTATAAAGGGTTATAATGGTATTGACAACTGTTGGGGCCCACGACACATGCAGTATACAGTTTTCAAACCATTTAGCTTGCTTGTTGTAGGTCTGGCCTGGGTTACAAGAATGGGGTTTGGGAAGGGGCCATTCAGCTCCACCCCCCTACAGTTAGCATTGAGGTGAAGAATGCATACTACTGCTCATCAATGAACACTCAACTTCGGGAGAACGATCTTGAGCTAAACAACAACAGCAACAACCCTGCACAGCTGGAACAATTGATATCCGAATGACTTTCATCCTCTCAGACACGGTTTCTAATTTTCTGAAAATCTCTGTGATGTGCTGCTTTTGTTTTGTGCCTCTTCATCTTTATTTGTACACAATCCAGCTGAGAATGAGCTCTACAGGCAGGGCCAGGGAGGGAGATAAGGCAACGTGACACAACATAGTCACGCATGCCACGTAAACATTGGAGCAGGGTGGGGTGGGCAGAGACACTCTTTATTTAATGCAGGCCTGTTCCCTGTTGTGCCCTCTTTGCCAGTGGTGGCTACCTCTCCACCCACCCTGTGAGTCATGTTGGATTATGCAATTGCCCCCTGGGGCAAGGTAGTTCCTGTTCATCAACAAAATGCATTTTTGTTCATCAAAACTGGCCTTGTTGATATGGGTTTTTTGCTTACTCTACAAGATGTAGTAGAGCTGGGAAGTGTTAGCATTTAGCTGCTTAGTTGGGATAGTTTGGCCACATTGACCAGGGTGTGTTGGCTTGGGAAGGGATGCCTTGAGGCAGGTTTATGGTGACTGACCATGAGAAGACACACCTTTCAGGGCTGTGGGCCCTGTGGGGAGGGTCTAGATGGTCTCTGTGGTTAAGATGTAGCATTGATTTGGAGTTGTTGGGCCCCAGGGGGGAATGAATTGGGAAGGTCTGGAATATGAGCAAAGTGTAGACAACTTATGCCCACCCTAGCTTGGGGTGGGTTTCAGCTGTGCTGAATATACATCAGGTTTGTCTGTGCACATATTCTCCTTTGCAAATTCTGAATTATATAAATGTGGCTCGCTCTTAGTTCAACCCATTTCCCGAGTCTTATATCTGATTTGTCTGCTTTCAACTGAAAAACAAAAAACAGATTACCAGCAGATATCCAGGCAAGATTCTGATGATGATGATAATGATGATATTCAATGGTTTCCTGACATTAACTGTCAAAGGCATGTGCCCAGTGTCTTTCCACATTTTGGACTTTATTTATTTATTTATTTATTTATTTATTTATTACATTTTTATACCGCCCAATAGCCGAAGCTCTCTGGGCGGTTCACAAAAATTAAAATCATCATAAAACAGCCAACAAGTTAAAAATACAAATACAAAATACAATATAAAAAGCACAACCAGGATAAAACCACGCAGCAAAATTGATATAAGGTTAAAATACAGAGTTAAAACAGTATAATTTAAATTTAAGTTAAAATTAAGTGTTAAAATACTGAGTGAATAAAAAGGTCTTCAGCTGGCGACGAAAGGAGTACAGTGTAGGCGCCAGGCGGACCTCTCTGGGGAGCTCATTCCACAACCGGGGTGCCACAGCGGAGAAAGCCCTCCTCCTAGTAGCCACCTGCCTCACTTCCTTTGGCAGGGGCTCACGGAGAAGGGCCCCTGTAGATGATCTTAAGGTCCGGGCAGGTACATATGGGAGGAGACGTTCCTTCAAATAACCTGGCCCCAAACCGTTTAGGGCTTTAAATGTCAATACCAGCACTTTGAATCGGGCCCGGACCTGGACTGGCAGCCAATGAAGTTGTAAAAGGACTGGCGTAATGTGATCTCGCCAGCCAGTCCCTGTTAGTAGACGGGTTGCCCTGTTTTGTACCAGCTGAAGCTTCCGGACCGTTTTCAAAGGCAGCCCCACGTATAACGCATTGCAGTAATCCAAACGAGAGGTTATCAGAGCATGGATAACTGTAGCTAGGCTATCACTGTCCAGATAAGGGCGCAGTTGGTATATCAGCCTAAGCTGATAAAAGGTGCTCTTTGCCACTGAGTTCACCTGTGCCTCAAGTGACAGTTCTGGATCGAAGAGCACCCCCAAACTACGGACCCGATCCTTTAGGGAGAGTGCAACCCCGTCCAGGACAGGGCAAACATCACCTCGCCGGACAAATGAACCACCCGCTAACAGTACCTCCGTCTTGTCTGGATTGAGTCTCAGTTTGTTAGCCCTCATCCAGTCCATTACCGTGCCCAGGCACTGGTTCAGAACAGTCACTGCCTCACCTGGGTTTGATGAAAAGGAAAGGTAGAGCTGGGTGTCATCCGCATATTGATGACACCTCAGTCCACATCTCCGGATAACCTCCCCCAGCGGCTTCATGTATATGTTAAACAGCATAGGGGATAAAATAGAGCCCTGCGGAACCCCATGGCTTAGGAGCCACGGCACAGAGCAATAATCCCCCAGCACCACCTTCTGGAATCGGCCATCCAAGTAGGAGCGGAACCACTGCAACGCAGTACCTCCAACTCCCAGTTCAGACAACCTATCCAGAAGGATACCATGGTCGATGGTATCGAAGGCCGCTGAGAGGTCCAGGAGAACCAACAGGGTCGCACTCCCCCTGTCTCTCTCCCGACAGAGGTCATCCCACAGGGCGACCAAGGCAGTTTCTGTTCCAAAACCAGGCCTGAAACCCGATTGAAATGGATCTAGATAATCCGTTTCATTCAAGAGTGCCTGGAGTTGTCCTGCAACCACCCGCTCAAGCACCTTGCCCAGGAAAGGGATATTAGCCACCGGCCTGTAGTTGTTAACATCTTCCGGGTCCAGATTAGGCTTCTTCAGGAGTGGTCTAATTACCGCCTCTTTTAAAGAGGCCGGCACCACTCCCTCTCTCAAGGAGGCATTTACAACCTCCTGGACCCAGCCGGCGATCCCCTCCTTATTTGATGTAATGAGCCACGAGGGGCAAGGGGCAAGCACACAGGTGGTCGACCGGACTTGGCCAAGCACCTTGTCCACATCCTCGGGCCTCAATAACTGAAACTCATCCAATAAAACTGAGCCGGACGGCGCTCTGAACGCCTCTACTAGTGGTGCTGCATTAAGTGTGGTGTCCAATTCATGACGAATCTGAGCGACTTTATCTTCAAAGTGCCGTGCAAACTCGTCACAGCGTGCTACCGAGGGTTCAACTATCTCACGCCCTGGCCCAGAGTGTAACAGGCCACGAACCACTCGGAAAAGCTCCGCCGGACGACACCGAGAAGACGCAATGCTGGTGGAAAAGAACTGCCTCTTTGCCACCCTCACCGCCACAGAGTAGGCTCGATAGTGAGCTCTAGCCCGTGTTCGATCAGACCCAGCACGAGTTTTCCTCCACCTGCGTTCTTTATATCATAGATATGACTATCTGTGTCTGAGCAAAATGTCATGAAGGCTTCATTTAATGTACTAGCCAGGCAGGAGAAAATGTTTTTCATTGCTTCAAAGATAATTAGTCATATTAGACACAAACAAGTGGCAATGATGCTTCGTGGCTTTAGGATGTTTTAAAGATGTTTTAATAGTTTTTAATGTGTATTTTATGTCATGTTTACTGTTTGTTTTATACTTTGAACGGACTTAGTTGTTGTGAACCGCCCAGGGAACTTTGGCTGTTGGGTGGTATAGAAATGCAAATAATAATACAAATAGTAATAATAATAATAATAATAATAATAATAATAATAGTTATTCAATTAATTCCTATCAATGGCTCCTATTCCTTCATGGAATTGCCTTTCTCCTTGAAGCAATCTGGAAAGAATCTCGAAAGGAAACAGAGGATGGGAACGCATTGGATGCTCTTTTTGATCCCAATGAGTGCACAAACTACAAAAAATAGAATAACATGAACGATATCATACATCAATGCTGAACAAAGAATATACAAGCATCAGCAATCACCAAAGCAATTAAACTGCGTTGACGTTGACACTAAAGGTGCAATGTGAACTACCTTGGGGAGTGACTGAGTTGGTGCCACTGACAAGAAGGCCCTGTGATGTGTAGACACCTTCTGCACCTCAGATGCAGGAGAGGTCAGTTGCAAGGTCTGCTTAGAGTGTGCAATTAATAGGGGGGAGGGTCATATAGGTGGCATCTGTCACGTTTACACCTGCAGGCAAAATGTCATCAGAACCATGTGATGAATTTCAAATGAAGACAAAACAAAGACAGAGAAATTTCTGAGAGGAGTTTTGCACTTCCACAGCTTGTCACAGGGTTTTTGTCAAGGTGAAGTCTGGTGGTTCTTTTTAGAGATATATTTTAAGGAGAGCTTGATAAAACACAATAATAAAAAAGGAACTTTCCTAGAGGGAATTTCTAAGCACTGTGCACGGACCCCTGATCCGCTTCGGAGCCCGTTTTGGATCCTCTGAATTGGGCTTGATTCACCTCGGATTGATCCAGACCTCCCTTGATCTGCCTCGGACCCAAATCCAAAGCAAGATTCGGACCTCCGAATCAGGATTCGGATGAGTTTCCCCATAGATTTGCATTGTGAGAAATAAATAACTATTCATTTTTCATTTTTCAAGATATCAACATGAAAATTGTTGAGATTAAAGAAGGCTTCACGGCTGTCATCTGTGGAAATTCTCAGAGATCTCTGTTCAGCGGTTTTGTTGCAATTAATTTTTTTAAAAAAATGATTTTTCAAAGGAACAGTTCAAGGAGTCTTAGCAAAGAGAGAACGTCTGTGTATTCCAGAAGATCACACGCTCCCCATTCAAGTGCAAATCTCCACTGTGTTGTATAGGTACCCTAACACAGCCTGTGGGCCATTCCATTCAGACTCCAATTAGCAGTAAGGGTGTATAAGTGAGGAACTACTAGGTAGACCAGTCACTAATACACAGATAGTGTGGCTGGCTATGCAAAGCAGAAGAACATAATACTGGACGCCTGTGCAGGAGCTTTACACAGGCAGTCACAGACGCAGTCAGAAGCAGCAGTCAGTGATGATGATGGGGGCACAAATCAGTGAGAGCCCAAGACTGTGTCGATTTCCAATCTTGCAGCTAGAAATACAAACCGAGCTAGCAAGGTGGGCACAGTGGTTCAAAAACCATAGACAGTGAGGCCCTTTCTACACCTAAAGATTATCCCAGGAAAATGCCTGCTCCCAGGATCCCCTGCATGTCATTTGGATGCACAGGGATGAGCCCAGGATGATCCCAGGGGAAAAGGCAGGTGTAGAAACGGCCTGAGAGATGCTGTGGCATCAACTGAACAGGACGGTATGAAGAGAGGAGTATGATCCCTTCCTTCACAGTTGACTTACTGAACTCTAAGCACAGCCAGTCATACGATGATGAAGGGAAATAATCAACAAAGTCCAGATACTACTTTCTCACCTTTCAGGAGAAAAAGTGGACAGTTGGGCTCGCAGGCAGGCAGGCTGGCAGAGGAGGCCGGCACCGAGGTGCTCTCGCATTGCACGAGTAAGCAATAGATCCATGGGCGATAGACAGCAACGAGAGATCCGCTCCCATCTCAAAGTGGTCCCACCCCATGCTGGTCTGTCACTGGTCACCACAGGAGCAGGGTTAAGAATGGAAGATTGGTTGGAGAGTGGAGAGAGAGGCTCTGCCTGCTGCTACTCTTCCCCCACATCCTGGAGGATCTCCTGAGCCTGACTCTCAACCACGCTGAGGACCTCAAGAATGTCTGGCATAAGGTCCCTCACTGGGCTCCCCTCAACCACTAGAGAAGGAGATGGTGATACTCCTCCTACTACTTCCAGGGCACTGACAAAGGGCAAATCATAATAATAATTTACCCAACCTCAAAAAGTGACCTGCATACAGCACTAGCAGAATCAGGCACCTCTGCCTGCTCCTGCTGTTCCCCCAGCCAAGAAGGGAGCCTATTGAGTTTCACTGCAGGCGAGACAGGCCTGCCTAGTAGTGCTAGGCCCTCCACTACCACCACACACCCCTGCCACACACAGCCTGCTGCTGCATTTCATTTTGAAAAAGACTTTATGATATAGTCTTCTGTTATTGTGTGCTGGTTTGCCCTCACAATAGTTTGCTTATATACTGCTTTGCCCTCACAATTGCGTGCTTGTGTGTAGCCTGCTTTACAGTAACACAGGCAGCCCACCAACACACACACACACACACACACACACACACACACACACACAGAGAGAGAGAGAGAGAGAGAGAGAGAGAGAGAGAGGATAGAAAACCCTATCAAAAGCCACTGATAGCTTTCTAATCCAGAAATGTATCCAACCCCGATTTAAAGCCATCCCAATTGGTGGTCATCACTACATCTTGTGGTAGTGATTTCCTTCAGATTAATGATGTGCAGTGTGAACACGTACTACGTTTTCTCTGCCCTGAATCTCCCACCAATCAGCCTCATGATCTTTAGAGAGTGAGAAGAAGGTCTCCCTATCCACATTCTCTGCACCATGAATACTTTTCTACGTCTCCATCATGTCACCCCTTAGCCTCCTTTTTCCCAGCTGAACAATCACAACCGTTGTAAATAAAACTAGCAACAACAGGGGCAATGTCAGCAACACCAGTACTAATTTCACAAGAAAGCCACAGTAAAATGATATGTTTTCAAGGCCTCTTTAAAAGCCTGCAAAGAGAGCGCAAGTTGAACCTCCACTGGGAACCTGTTCCAAAGGTGTGGGCCCCACACCTTTGGACTACCATTCACATTTAGCTTATAATATTTTGGCCCCATTCCTATGGATATTTTTTAGGAAGGGGGTAGGATGTTTGCTGATGGCTGGCATTTGGGGGGAATGTTTCTTGCATGCCAAACAGGTTGGAGTATAACTACTTATTCTTCATTGTAGTACCCTACATGTTAACCATCTTGTTGTTGCCTATCAGTGATATCTGAATGGTGGAGAAGATACCATGGAGCTTCTTGTTGATCTCTGGAACGTCTAATTTGCAGGAGGAGGATTAACAGAGATCTGTCCTAAAGTACTTCTTTCCTCACAATTCAGTCCATTCTCCAAAGGAAAGAGGCATCACCTGCTTCAAAGAAGCTGATCTAACACAATTAATGAAATGTCTTAAGGAATGTGCACCAATTGCTACTATCTCGACAAAGGTAGAGGGTGATTCTTGTGACTCTTATAAAGGTGGAGTAATAACCATGTTTAAACTGTGGATTCCAATATTTCCTCCTCTTCCTTGAAAACTCTCTGGAGGATAGCCTTCATAGTCTCCCTAGACTGGCTCTTCTTCTTTCTCCCAACCAGGAAATAAATCAGTGGATTAACACTGCTGTTTAGGGAGGCACCTATGTAGCTATAGTGAAATAGATGTCTATAATGCATGGATTCAATTACAAAAATGTTAATGAAGTGAGTAGCACTAAGTGGAAAAGCAAATACAAGGAAGAAGAGGAGAGTAAGCAAGATTGTTCTTATAAGTCTCCTCCGCTGATTCTTTTGTGATTTAAAACAGACTTTGATAAAAAGGATGAGAGAGGAGATAGCCATGAGGGGAAGGCAAAGAAAGCAAGTCGCAATATACAGGTAGCCTATTTTGACAGGTGTGCTGAACTGATTTGTCAGACTGAGAGTGCTGGGAATTGCAAAGAGCGAGGAGGAGATGACCCATATGAGAGCACACACAGTGGTGGACAGGTGTGTTGGCCGGTGACATCGATGCCAAATTGGGAAGAGGACAGACACACACCTCTCGATGCTGATGGCTGCCAAAAGGACTTGGCTAATGTTGTGTATGGAGTAAAAGGATAATACTAAGAACTGCCATATCAACAAATCGAAAAATACATTTGTAAATGTCCCTAGAATGGAAAATATAGAAAGTATAAATAAGCATAGAAGGACCCCAAAGTCAGCAACAGCCAAATTCAGGATGAAGGTGGTGAAAGGATTCCTCTTCATGCGGAAGCCAAGAAGCCAGAGGACGTTTCCATTCCCAAGAAGTCCAAAACTGCAGATTAAACAAATTGCCAAAAAGAAAATAAGGTCCTGTAAAGAATATCCATTTAAGTTGTGACCTGAGCTATTATCGGTTGGAATTGCAGTTCCATTGCATGTTTCATAACACTCCTCTCTAGCCTCCAAAGAGGAAAGGGATGTCAGGTTGGAATTGTTCATCATGTTCAATCTCTGCTTTGAGACAACGTCTTCTGTGGATACGCCAGCTAGGAAAGTACAGAGAGATTGGATCAGTTTTTGCTATGAAGCTGAACCAGAATGACAGAAAGAGCTGTAGAGTTTTGCCTTGAATCGCTGGCTTCATGCCTTGAACAGGTTTCAATAACCATTTATTGATTTAGTTAATTTATAATGAAGTGGCACTGCTGTTGCTCTTAGCCATCTGTATGGAAAAGGGGAGGATATAAATGGAAGTAAGACATAGGAAGTATTTCTCTTTCAATTTCAGGCTTTTAACACAGCAGTTGGCATATGAGTTCTTTCGTCCTATTGGTAAGTTAAGCTCCTTATTTAATTTACAGCTTACAGCTGCAATTGTGGGTTTGGTTTTATACTGATGTTTGTTGTTTTGTTGAACATTTATTGCTTGAATTACCGTATTGTTTGTTTATTTTGAGGTTTTATTATGGTTTTTTATGTGTTTTATTCTTATATGTTGGTTATAGAAAGGCAGCCTATGGATATTTTAAATAAATAATAAATAATGTTATAGGCATCCAACCATACCTAACCTGGACACCCAGCCTACTGCTGGCAGTTGGTCCCATACCAGAAACTATGAAAAGGAGGTCAGGGTTCCTGTATCTTTAACAGTTGCATAGAAAAGGGAATTTCAGCAGGTGTCATTTGTATATATGGAGAACCTGGTGAAATTCCCTCTTCATCCCAACAGTTAAAGCTGCAGGAGCTATACTAGTGACCAGATTTAAAACAGGGCAGGGACGCCGGGGGCAGGAGGTGATGAGCACAAGTGTTCCCAGGGAGAAATCAACCCTATTCTTCCTGCAGTCTCAGGATTGTCCAGGGACTGCAGGAGGTATGTGGCCACCTGCCTCTGCTTTGGGATTGGGGCAGGAAGCTCTTCAGGCACTATGTGCCCATCAGGGGTGAGGTGGATGAAGATCAGGGTGTATTTTTATATAAAAAATATTTTTTTGTTGGAGGACAAGTGTGCTCAGTTCCATGGTTGTTTTTTTTATAAAAAATGGCAGGCTCAACATCCTCCTTCCTCCTGGGATGTTGTGCGCGTGTGTGGATCAGGTGGGGGAATCTCACAAGATCCTCCCCCTCCCTCCCAGAAGGCTGGGAGGTGTAGAAAGGGTGTGTGTGTGTGTGTAAATGTTATCTATAATAGAGAGTTGGTGTACAAAACTTGTTTTGCTATTATAAATGATGAGATTGGAAAATGGGATGATAAGAAAGTTTGTGTGTAACTAAGAAAGAGGCCAAGACAGAGGAGAGAGACAGCAAGTATACATCCCGTTGAAATATACATATTCCATTCTGAAATCTGCAGTCCGTCTCTTACAAGCTGCAGAGTTTGCCATAAAATGTACTAACACCTTAAAATGTTATCATCCCCAAAGCAGATTTGGCAAAAGGAAAGCAAACCACAACATAGCAAACTGCTCAGATAAAAGAAAAGAAAAGAAAAAAAGAGCAAAGCCTATGATCATTGTGTACTTTCCAATACAATCTTTATTATTTCATCTTTATTTGGTGGGGTTATGCTAAAACATAGATATTTGCAAATAATTTCGGCTCTCCTTGGGCGATTTCTCAGTGATGGTTTCAGAAGTCCCCATTGATTCAGGAAGCACTGTGGTTATGCTCAAGCCCCCTTAAAGGATTACACAAACTGCTTGCATGTAGACTGTGCCGCAAAGGTTTGTATTGCTTTCATGAAATCTGCACTTCTCTTACAAACTCCAGAGTTTGGGGTTTCCTAGTAGACCTTAACAGCTATCTATTATTTTTTTACATACCTGTGAGTGTGTAATAGCAGATCAGAAGTCTCCAGACAAAATAGATCATGGACAATAGCAGTCCTGACCGTTGCAATACCAGTATCCTGTGCTGGAATGGTGGATGGTGGGGTGATCTGCAGAAAAAACCTAGTAACCTCCAAGTTCTGGGCGAAAATAAAAATGTCTCACCAAACTCTCAGAGATATATAAAGGAGATCCCACTTTTATCTTCATAGCATCAGCCTGCTAATACGATATGACCAGAAGAAGAAGTTATTTTATTGGTAGTCCAGAAAGTAATAACTGAACTTAGAAGGAGGAGACTTTTGTTATACAATGTACTAAAAGAACCTTAAAATGTGATCTTTCCGGGATATGGAAACAACGAGTGTTGAGAAATATGTCTGTGAGGATAAAAGAAAATTACTAATAGTTTGTATGGAGGTGGTATCTAACCCCAGTAAGATTAAATAAAATAAATAAGATGAATTCAGCAAGCTGCTGGAGAGGTTGTCTAGAGAAAGGATCATATTGCGTGGGAATACGAATTTGTACAAAAAATATGGGAAATGGTGTTTAATGAGATAAAAGAATTTTTAGGAATGGAGATTGAAGAGACACTTATAGTGGCATTGCTATCATTATATGGAGAACTGAATTGTAATAAAGAGACAAAGGAATTGATAACGAATTTGTTAACAGCAGCAAGATTAATGATATCTAGGAACTGGAAGGTTCATGGGGATTATCATATAGAAGATTGGTATAAAGAAATATGGGATATTGCTATTAATGATAAATTAGCATGTAATATAAAAGTTAGGCCACAGCTAGACCTAAGGTTTTTCCTGGGATCATTCAGGGTTCGCCCCTGCCTGAGCACTGGATCCCCTGTGTGTCACCTAGATGAACAGGTTTGACCCCTGGACGATCCAGGGATAAACCTTAGGTCTAGCTATGGCCCAAGAAGAGGAATGATAAATATGAATGACTTTGAGGGAATATGGAAACAGTTTCCAGAATTTGTATTGTTAAAGGGAAAACACCTCCAGAGGAAACAATGAGATTTTGGAAACATGAATAAAATCCCGTGGTTGGGGGGGGGGAGCACTTTTATGTTAAGTATGATTATGTTAAGAGAATTAAGTTAGAATACATGTTTATCAAATGTCTCTTTCATATTATTGTGTAGGATGTAGTATTGTTTTATTTTGTATTGATGTATTGTTTGAAGTATTAATTTTTTTTTTTAAAAAATGTGCTCTTTCCAAAAACAGATCGGTGAGAAAAAAGGCGCAAAGCCATAACATAGCAGGCTGCTGCGATGAAAGAGCAACACATATGATCTTAGTCTACTTTCCAATACATTGTTGATTATTTCATTTTTATTTGATGGGGTTAAACTGAAAGGCAGACACAAATAATTTCAGCTCCTCTAGGATTCAGGAAGCATTGCTGTTATGCTGAAGCCCAATTAAAGTGTTACTCATTTGAGAGGGGGCATTATTCTAAGTGGCTTGCAGGTTGTCTCTGTCCTGATTTGGCTAGCTGATTCCAGATAGAGATGTTGAGAGTGACCCACTGGGTCTGGCAGTCCATTGGACTCCCCTGCTCCTGGACCTTGCTTGCTAAGTCACGGGATGCTCACGGCACGCTCGCCGAGCGATGCGGACACCTGCTCCTCAATGAGAGCTGCCATTGTTACCCAATCCCTACCACCAATGAGGACAGAGTGCTCAAAGACCACATCATACAGAGTGTGTGTGTGTGTGGGGGGGGGGGAACTGGAGGAATAGAAGGAGTAGGATGAAGAATTGTGGAGGAGAGGACATGACTGGTAACTGGAGTACTTAATACTTAAATTTTGAATACTTTTTAATGTCCACTGTTTTTAACTTTTGTAAACTGCCCAGAGAATTTCGGCTATGGGGCAGTATATAAATTTAATAAATAAATAAATAAACAGGCCCATACTCTAACATGATGTTGCAAGTGCCAGTTTTCAAATATATCCTAATCACATTCAGATGGATGTGTGTTTCACTTTCACTGGAGACTCAGATACAAATGGCAACTACCAGGGAGTTTTGTAATATTTCCTCTCCATATGTTCAGATAAGCTGAGTTTGGGCAAGATCAACAGCACTGCTTTATACCGGGTTATAATGGTATTGACAACTGTTGGGGCCCATGACACACACAGTATGCAGTTTTCAAACAATTTTCAAAGTGTTATATCTTGCTTAGTGTACGTCTGGCCCGGGTTACAAGAATGGGGTTTGGGAAGGGGCCATTCAGCTCCACCCCCTACAGTTAGCATTGAGGTGAAGAATGCATACTACTGCTCATCAATGAACACTCAACTTCGGGAGAACTATCTTGAGCTAAACAACAATAACAACAATGCTGCACAGCTGGAGCAATTGATATCCGAATGACTTTCATCCTCTCAGACATGGTTTCTAATTTTCTGAAAATCTCCATGATGTGCTGCTTTTGTTTTGTGCCTCTTTATCTTTATTTGCATACAATCCAGCTGAGAATGAGCTCTACAGGCAGGGCCAGGGAGGGAGATAAGGCAACATGACCCTACATGGTCAGGCATGCCACGTAAACATTGGAGCAGGGTGGGGTGGGCAGAGACACTCTTTATTTAATGCAGGCCTGTTCCCTGTTGTGCCCTCTTTGCCAGTGGTGGCTACCTCTCCACCCACCCTGTGAGTCATGTTGGATTATGCAGTTGCCCCCTGGGGCAAGGTAGTTTCTGTTCATCAACAAAATGCATTTTTGTTCATCAAAACTGGCCTTGTTGATGTGGGTTTTTTGCTTACTCTACAAGATGTAGTAGAGCTGGGAAGTGTTAGCATTTAGCTGCTTACTTGGGATAGTTTGGCCACATTGACCAGGGTGTGTTGGCTTGGGAAGGGATGCCTTGAGGCAGGTTTATGGTGACTGACCATGAGAAGACACGCCTTTCAGGGCTGTGGGACCTGTAGGCAGGGTCTAGATGGTCTCTGTGGTCCATGATTTGGAGTTGTTGGGCTCCAGGGGGGAATGAATTGGGAAGGTCTGGAATATGAGCAAAGTGTGGACAACTTATGCCTACCCTAGCTTGGGGTGGGTTTCAGCTGTGCTGAATATACATCAGGTTTGTCTGTGCACATATTCTCCTTTGCAGATTCTGAATTATATAAATGTGGCTCACTCTTAGTTCAACCCATTTCCCGAGTCTCATATCTGATTTGTCTGCTTTCAACTGAAAAAAACAAAAAACAGATTACCAGCAGATATCCAGGCACGATTCTGATGATGATGATAGTGATGATATTCAATGTTTTCCTGAAATTAACTGTCAAAAGCATGTGCCCAGTTTCTTTTTGCATTTTGAGCTCTATATCCTAGATATGACTATCTGCGACTGATCAAAATGTCATGAAGGCTTCATCTAATGTACTAACCAGGCAGGAGAAAATTATTTATTTATTTATTTATTTATATAGCACCATCAATGTACATGGTGCTGTACAGATTAAAACAGTAAATAGCAAGACCCTGCCGCTTAGGCTTACATTCTAATTAAATCATGGTAAAACAATAAGGAGGGGAAGAGAATGCAAACAGGCACAGGGTAGGGTAAACAGGCACAGGGTAGGGTAAAACTAACAGTATAAAGTCCAAACAACATCAAGTTTTAAAAGCTTTAGGAAAGATAATGTCTTTCATTGCTTAAAAGATAATAAGTCATATCAGACAAAAACAAGTGGCAATGATGCTTTGTGGCTTTAGGATGTTTTAAAGATGTTTTAATAGTTTTTAATGTGTATTTTATATCATGTTTTTATACTGTTTGTTTTATACTTTGAATGGATTTAGTTGTTGTGAACCGCCCAGGGAACTTCGGCTGTTGGGTGGTATAGAAATGCAAATAACAATAACAATAATAATAGTAATAATTCAATTAATTCCTATCAATTTCTCCTATTCCTTCATGGAATTGCCTTTCTCCTTGAAGCAATCTGGAAGGAATCTCGAAAGGGAACAGAGGATGGGAATGCATTGGATGCTCTTTTTGATCCAAATGAGTGCACAAACTACAAAAAAAAAAATAGAATAACATGAACGATATCATACATCAATGCTGAACAAAGAATATACAAGCATCAGCAATCACCAAAGCAATTAAACTGCTTTGATGTTAACACTAAAGGTGCAATGTGAACTCCCTTGGGGAGTGACTGAGTTGCCACTGACAAGAAGGCCCTGTGATGTGTAGACACCTTCTGCACCTCAGATGCAGGAGAGGTCAGTTGCAAGGTCTGCTTAGAGTGTGCAATTAATAGGGGGAGGGTCATATAGGAGGCGCCTGTCATGTTTACACCTGCAGGCAAAATGTCGTCAGAACCATGTGATGAATTTCAAATGAAGACAAAACGAAGACAGAGAAATTTCTGAGAGGAGTTTTGCACTTCCACATTTTGTCACAGGTTTTTTGTCAAGGTGAAGTCTGGTGGTTCTTTTTAGAGATGCATTTTAAGGAGAGCTTGATAAAACACAATAATAAAAAAGGAACTTTCCCAGAGGGAATTTCTAAGCGCTGTGCACAAACCCCCGATCCGCTTCGGAGCCCATTTTGGATCCTCTGAATTGGGCTCGATTCACCTCGGATTGATCCAGACCTCCCTTGATCTGCCTCAGACCCGAATCCGAAGCAAGAGTCGGACCTCCAAATCAGGATTCGGATGAGTTTCCCCATAGACTTGCATTGTGAGAAATAAATACCTATACCTTTTTCATTTTTCAAGATATCAACATGAAAATTGTTGGGCTTAAAGAAGGCTTCATGGCTGTCATCTGTGAAAATTCTCAGAGATCTCTGTTCAGCGGTTTTGTTGCAATTAATTTTTTAAAAAATGTATTTTTCAAAGGAATAGTTCAAGCAGTCTTAGCAAAGAGAGAACAACTGTGTATTCAAGAATATCACACACTCTCCATTCAAATGCAAATCTCCCCTTCAATGTTCTTTTGTGTTGTATAGGTACCCTAACACAGCCTGTGAGTCTTTCCATTCGGACTCCAATTAGCAGTAAGGGAGTATAAGTGAGGAACTACTAGGTAGACCAGTCACTAATACACAGTGTGGCTGGCTATGCAAAGCAGAAGAACTGGGGCGGAGCTTGGCGGCCATGAAGCTGGTAAGAGTTTTTTAATTTTCCAACCGGCCACGCCGGGAAAGTCAATTATCTCCTTTTAAAAGGGCATAAATTTCAAAGGAACATGATGGAAAAGGACTATGAATATTAATTGTTGATGTTGCTGATAACGGTGCAAAGTTGAAATGTTTTAAAAGGGAGAAATCTGAAGCGGCTGGAGATACGTCTCTGTGGAAAGCGAAACTAACTGCTAGATGCTGGGAAAGGCACAGCAGTTAATGGTTTGTTTTTGTTAGAGATGTGGACTTGATTTATGGTGACTCTCACTTATTGGAAAGCGAAGAGCTGTAAAACACTGGCTTTATAGAGTGAAAGTAACCAAGACACAGACTGACGGACGGTGTGCTAATTTGAGATCAGGGGGGGGAGGTGGACTGCAGTTTTGGAGCGTTTGCAGCGTTTGGCGGGGAGACGGCTGTTTGGTGCTGTCGGGACTGTGTTATGGTTGTTTCGGTCTTCCCCAGTGAATGCTGTCTTGATGTGTGGCGAAATTTCTCCCACCCCCAGAGAAGAAAGAGTTATTAAGTATTGAAAAGCACAGAGAGATAAAAATAGCCCGGTAAGAAGGTTAAGCCGGGAGTCAAGGAGGAGATTCATGCCCTATGTCGAATATAAAAAGAAAGATTAAAAAGGAAATTGCAAAAGTTACGTGGTCAAGAAAACGACCCAGTAATCATAACCTCTCCCATCTGGAAAAATTGGCTTCGGAAGAAGAGCAGGAAATTACAGACACAGCAACAGAAGAGATTAAAATGGCCGAAGGTGGAATCTCAGCTGGCAACCAGCCAGCCACCTTAGCTGAAATCAAGAGTGTTATTGCAGAAAACAATGCAATCATTTTTAAAAAAATAGATCAGCAAACGGAATAATTAAATAAACGGATGATTGTGTTAGCTGATAAAATCACGCAGAATGTCAAGGCTATAAAGGATTTGGAGGCAGCACCAGACCTGACCGAGAAGAGACAGGAGGCTTTTGAAAAATCGTCTAATGTGAAATTCCAGGACTACGAATTACGGCTGATAGCCTTAGAAGATCAAAACCGTCGTTCATCACTTCTCATAAAACATTTAATTCAAACACAAGGGGAAAATCTGCGAGACATAATCTTGAAGTGGTTTAAAGAGATGATGCCTGATTTGCAATTAGAGGACTGCAAATTGGACTGAGTCCATAGAGTGGGGGGGGGCAAAATTACAAAGGAGCTACCAGAGATATTTTGGTGAAATTATTATAAAAAAGAGCAAGTTATGAAGAAACTGAGAGCTATGGCCCAGCTACAGTAGAAAGGCAAATCAATGCAAATTTATAATGATCTTTGTCAACGCACACTGAATTGGAGATGCAGTGTCAAGCCAATAACTGAAATATTAGTGAGAAAAAAATTACATATTCGTGGGGTTATCCGGTTTTCTTAAGATTTACATATGGTAGGGGGGAGCACAGAGTAACTTCTTTGGTTCAGGGAAAGGAGCTGTTGAAGAGCTTGGGTCTGTATGAGGAAGCAAGTGTGACGGAAACAGGTGGGGGGGAGATGAGGCTGGGGCATCTGGGATGTAATAGAATTGTCAACTGGATGAGATAATTATGAGATAATTGTAGATAGAAATGTTAAACATAGAGACCTTGCTGGCCAGGTGCAGCACTGCCTCCCCCCCTCCCCCTAAAGTAGATGGCTGGAGTATTAGACTTACGGGGATTTGGGGGGGGGAAGATGTGGGGGGAGGGGAGGGGGGAAGGGGAGATGGTATGGGTTAGAATAAGGGGATTGAGGGTTTTGTTATGGTGTTTGTGTTTTTATGTATGTGAATTTGAGTTTCAGAGCAAAAGGGATCGGAAGAGACATCAAAAGGGTGAATATGGATAAAAAAAATAAAAGTATCAACACTCAATTTTAAAGGTTTGGGGGCAGTCGTGAAAAGGAGGAGAATAGTAGGGATGTGCTCCGCTTCTAATCGGACCGGAGAAGCAGTAGCGGAGCGGGGGGCTTCGCCTGCCCTTAAGGTGGAGGCGAAGAGGATTGGGGGGCCGGCGGAGCGTGGCAAAGACGATTGAGGTGAAGGCGGATCCTTCACCTTGATCCGGAGCTCCGCCGGAAAGGTAAGTGGGGTTTACCAGGCCCTGCCGCTGTCGCTGTCGCCCATGCGGTGACGGCAGCAGGGCCCGGTAACGCCCCCTGCCCTCCTCTCCCTTACCTGCCTCTGTCTGCGGTCCGTCAGTGTCTCCAATTGAGCCCATGGTTCCAGCATGAAGTCTGGGCCGCACTTGCGGCCCAGACTTCCTGGTGGAACCACAGGCTCAATTGAAGACTGTGACGGACCGCAGATGGAGGCAGGTAAGGCCCCCTCCCCCTTGGTCCCTTACCGGGCTCTGCCGCAGTCACCGCATGGGCGGTGATGGCGGTAGGGCCCGGTAACCCCCCCGCCCTCCTCTCCCTTACCTGCCTCCGTCCACGGTCCGTCAGCGTCTCCAATTGAGCCCGTGGTTCCAGCAGGAAGTCTGGGCCGCACTTGCAGCCCAGACTTCCTGGTGGAACCACGGGCTCAATTGAAGATGGCGACGGACCACGGACGGAGGCAGGTAAGGCCCCCTCCTCCTTACCGGGCTCTGCTGCCATCGCCGCATAGGCGGCGATGGCAGCAGGGCCCGGTAACCCCCCCATGGGGGGGGACCAGAGCTCCGATCCGGATCCGGAGCTCCGAGTGGAGCGGAGTGGGCACAGGCGGAGTGGGGGCGGGGCGGAGCAGGCCGATCCGAAAATGGCAGATCTTAAAGTGAAGCGGAGTGGGGGGTCCGTGCACACCCCTAGAGAATAGAACAAATGTTTAATAAGGAAGGATCTGACATTATAATGATGTAAGAAACACATCAAGGGCTCAAAAATGTAAATATGATAAGGATCAAGTGGCTAGCTTATTATGAAAAGTCATTGGGGACTTCAAAAAAAATGGAGTGGCCACTTTGATTTTTTAAAAAAGTGGATTTATATTAGAAACCATAAAAAAGGATGATAGTGGTAGATATCTCATGATAAAAGGTAAAATTGAAGGAAAAGTATATACATTAATTAATGTTTATGCCCCAAATGAGAGACATAGAGAGTTTTTTATAAAATTATTTAAAGAAATAGAAGAATTCAAGGAGGGGTATGTTATCTTAGCTGGGGATTTTAATATGGTTATGGATAATAGATGGGACAGGTCAAACCCCACTAATGTTGAAAAGAGGAATGATATTACTATATTGAATAAATTAGTAAAAGAAAATGATTATGTGGATTCTTGGCGTTTACTTAATGGGGCTAAGCCTTTGTTCTCATATTATTCCCCAGTTCATCATACATACTCCAGGATAGATCATATATTTGTCTCAAAAGGTTTTGCAACTAAGATTTGTAAAATGGAAATGGGGGTAATAAAGGTAACTGACCACGCATTGTTAAGTTTAGAATTTGTAATTAAGAAGAATTATAAAGAGGCGTACAGGTGGAAAATGAACTCAAAAATATTGAAATATAATAAAGTGGTAGAAAAAATTAAGAGGGAATTGTCAGAGTCCTGGGAAATTAATGAAAAGGGAGGAACAGCTGGGTCATTCGTCTGGGACACCATGAAGGCTGTAGTAAGAGGAATCTGTATTAGAGAAATGTGTAATTTAAAAAGACAACAGCATGCAGAGCAGGAAAAGCTAGAGATAGAAATTAGAAGTTTGGAGGAAGAATATTGGCAGGGTAAAAATAAATATAAATTATTAGAAATACAAGCTAAGAAGAAACAATTAGAAAATTTAAATTTAGAGGAGGTTCAAAAAATTTAATGTACACGAAAAGGGAGTATTTTGAAAATAGCAATAAGAATTCTAGACTGCTTGCCAGACTCACACAAAAGGAAAAAGCGAGAAACGGGATAGGAGCATTGAAGGATAATCAAGGGAATTATTGTAATACAATGAACGATAAAATAAAAAAATTTCAGAAATTTTGTCAGGAATTATATAAGGGTAAAGAAATTCAAAAAAAGAAGTTGGAGGATTATATAGGAAGGTATATAAAGAAGGGAATAAAAATAGTACATAAAGAGCAAATGGAGAAGGTAATAACTCAAAGAGAAGTTGAAGATGTAATTGATAATTTGAAAGTGGGTAAATCACCGGGAGCAGATGGCTTAGGACCAGAATATTATAAAGTTTTTAAGGAGTTATTAATTCCAAAATTATTGAAAGTGGATTAAAGAAAATAGAGTTTGTAGAGAAATGATGAAGTTTGAGGAGTTAATAGTAAATAAGGAAAAAGGTAAAGGAGGAAGCATAGTCTTAAAAGGGTTAATGAGCGAAATATATAAAATATTGTTAGAAAAGGGGCTAATGGATAGCTCAGGAAAAATGGTATGGGAGACAGATTTGAAAGTACAAATAGGGCGACAGAGCTGGGAGGGACTGTGGAAACAAAGAGTGTTGAGAAGTATGTCAGTGAGAATAAAAGAGAATTATTTTAAAATTTTGTGGAGGTGGTACCTAACCCCAATTAGATTGAATAAGATAAATAATCAGCATTCAGCAAATTGTTGGAGAAGTTGTGGGGAAAAAGGAATGTATTTACATATGTGGTGGGAATACAAATATATACAAAGATTATGGAAGAAGGTGTTTTTTGAAATTGAAGAAATAGTGGGAACGAAAATAGAACAAACACCAAAAATTGCATTACTGTCACTATTTGAAGATTTAAAATGTGGAAAAGAAATTAAAGAATTGATATCGAGTTTGCTGACTGCAGCACGATTGATGGTAGCTAGGAACTGGAAGATTCAGGGGGAATATTCTATTGAAGAATGGTATAAAGATGTTTGGGATATAGCTATTAATGATAAATTGACTTGTGATATTAAGTGGAGGAAAGGTATAACGAAAATAAATGAGTTTGAAAGAATTTGGAAACAGTTCCTAATATTCGTGTTTTCTAAGGGAAGTGGGAAACCGCCAGCGGAAGAAAGTATGAGATTTTGGAAGCAGGAATAGATCCCGAGGTGGAGGGTGCACTTATATGTTAAGAAAGAATATATTTGTAATGATAGGATAGGTTATAGTTAATATTCACTCAATATATATGTACTCAACATTTATTCAATGTATGTTGTATGTTGTGTTGTTGTTTCTTTTTTGTAAGATGTTTATTTTTGTGTTTTAAAATAAAAAATAATAATAAAAAAGAAGAACATAATACTGGATGTGCAAGTGTTTTAAACAGGCATTCACAGAAGCAGTAAGAAGCAGCAGTCAGTGATGATGAGCACACAAGTCAGTGAGAGCCCAAGACTGTCGATTTCCAAGCGTGCAGCCAAAAATACAAACCGGGCCAGCAAGGTGGGCACAGTGGTTCAGAAACCATAGGCCCTTTCTACACCTAAGGATTATCCCAGGAAAATGGAGGGATTGTCCCTGCGTTCTCCTGGGATCCCCTGTGTGTCATTTGGATGCACAGGCATGTTCCCAGGATGATCCCGGGGAAAAAGGCAGGTGTAGAAACGTCCTGAGAGATGCTGTGGCATCAACTGAACAGGACAGTATGAAGAGAGAAGTATGATCCTTTCCTTCACAGTTGACTTACTGAATTCTAAGCACAGTCAGTAACACGATGATGATGGAAAATAATGAACAAGGGGGTGGAGCTGGACGCCATGAAGGGTAAGATTTCTTCTTGAGAACTCCCATTCGGGAGGGAAATGAAACTTAATTATCTCATTTAAAAGGCATGGGTCGTTAATGAAAATGAAGGAAAATGATTATGATTGCTAAGAGAGGGTGAAAATCCTGTTTTTGGAAGTTTTTGGAAGCAGAATCATCATAAGGATTGTGAAAAGCAGCCCGGTGTCTGGCTGTAAATTAATCAGACAGAACGGAGGGGGGAGCGATGAAAATAAAACTGGCTTTGGAATGTTAGAGCTCTTCCGTCTCCTAGTCTGATAAAGCACTGTGATTTATATTCCTTATCTGAGGAAAAGGACTAATTGGCAGTAAATTCACCCTTTAAAAAGCATCGAAGAAAGAAGTGTTTATCTGCGTAGGAAAGAGACGGTGCGGACTGTAAACGGGACATTGAGTGAGAGTTTTAAATAGAATGTTTAAATGCCGAATGTTAGAAAATTAAAAAAAAAAACCTGGGAAGGCTGCCCGGCAAAGAGTATGGTCTTCTAATCATAATTGGGCCCGTCTTGAGAAAGTGGTTACAGAAGAAAGTTCACAAAACAGCGGGAGTGAGAGCAACGGATCTGTCAAGATGGCGGAAAAATCTGGCACAGTGCCAACTTCAACTACAATGGAAGATCTGAAGAGGCTGATTTTGGACAGTACAGCAACACTGAGTAAGAAGATGGATGAAAATGATAAGGCGGAAAAAAGGATGGGGGTGCTCGCAGACAAGATCGCTCAGAATGATAAAGCTATAAAGATGCTAGATGCTGAAGTAAAATTAGTGGAGAAAAGGCAGGATGCCTTTGAAAAAGGCTGTGAGGTGAAATTCCAGGAACAAGAATTAAAGCTGATTCAATTGCAAGATCAGGACCGACGTTTCAACGTACATATTAAATACTTTGTTGAAGAACCAGCAGAGGACTTGAGAAAAATAATACTGAAATGGTTCAATGATATGATGCCTGATCTGGATATAAAAGATTGTGACCTGGAAAGGATCCACAGAGTGGGGGGAGCAAATTACAGAGGAACCAAGGACATTCTTGTGAAATTTGGCAGTTATTATAAAAAGGAGCAAGTGATGAAGAAATTGAGGTCCATGGCTATGATAAAATATAAAGGCAAAGCAGTGCAAGTATTCAACAATCTTTGTCAGCAAACACTCCAATGGAGACGCAGCATTAAGCAAATAACTGAAGCGTTAACAAGAAACGCAATAAAATATGCTTGGGGTTACCTTATTTTCTTAAAGTTTTCATATGGTGGGAGTCAGCACAGAGTAACCTCTTTGGATCAAGGCATGGAGTTGCTGAAGAGTCTGGGTTTATCTAAGGAAGCAAGTCTTGGAGCTGAAGCTGGAAACGGAGCTGAAGTGGGGGCGTCTGGTATGGGGTAAAATGTTGAATGGTTATGAGATAATAATACATAAAAGCTGTTAAGCTTAGAGATCTTGCTGCTCGGGCGAAGCTCCGCCTCCCCCCCTCCCCTAAGGTAGCTAATGGCCGGAGTGGTAGACTCACGGGGATATGGGGGGGAAGGTAGTGGGGGGGATGGGAGATTGGGGGGTTAATAGGGTGGGAGGGAGGGAGCTGAAGGGGGGTTTAGGGTTTGTGTTTTTTGTTGTGTATGTTTATGAGTTGCAGAGCACACGGGATCAGAAGAAAAATCAAAAGGGTAAATACGAATAAAAAAATTAAAGTATCAACACTTAATGTTCAAGGTCTGGGGGCAGTCGTGAAAAGGAGGAGAATAGAACAAATGTTAAATAAAGAAAGATCTGATATAATTATGATGCAAGAAACACACCAAAAACTTGACGGCGTAAATGAAATACGAACAAAGTGGTCAGTTTATTATGAAAAGTCATTGGGGACATCAAAAAAAAATGGAGTTGCAATTTTGATTTTTAAAAAAAGTGGATTTATATTGAAAACTATAAAAAAGGATGATAATGGTAGATATCTTATGATAAAGGGACAAATTGAAAGTGAACAATATACATTAGTTAATGTTTATGCTCCCAATGAGAGACATAGAGAGTTTTTTATGGAATTATTTAAAGAAATAGAGGAGTTTAGGGAGGGGCATCTTATTTTAGCTGGGGACTTTAATATGGTAATGGATAATAGAGTGGATAGATCAAACCCCACTAATGTGGAAAAGAGAAATAATATTACTATATTGAATAAACTAGTAAAAGAAAAAGATTATGTAGATTGTTGGCGTTTACTGAATGGGTCGAATCCGGGCTTCTCTTACTACTCCTCAGTTCATCATACACACTCTAGAATAGATTATATATTGGTTTCAAGAGTTTGCAAGTAAGGTATGTAAAATGGAAATGGGGGTAATAAAGGTAACAGACCATGCATTGTTAAGTTTAGAGTTTACAGTTAAAAAGAATTATAAAGAAGCGTTTAGGTGGAAATTAAACACAAAACTTTTGAAGTATAATAAAGTGGTAGAAAAAATGCAAAGAGAACTGACAGAGACTTGGGAAATTAATCAGAAGGGAGGAACGTCAAGGGCAGTAGTTTGGGATACCATGAAGGCAGTAACAAGAGGGATATGTATTAGAGAAATGTGTAATTTAAGGAGGCAACAAATAGCAGAGCAGGAACAATTGGAGGAAGAGATTAAGAAATTGGAGAAAGATTATTGGTGATATAAAAATAAATATAAATTAGTAGAAATACAAGCAAAGAAAAAACAATTAGAAAATTTAAATTTAGAGGAAGTTCAGAAAAAAATAATATATATGAAAAGGGAGTATTTTGAAAATAGCAACAGAAATTCTAGATTGCTTGCCAGGCTCACACAAAAGGAAAAAGCCAGGAATGGGATAGGAATATTGAAGGATAAACAAGGGAATTATTGTCATACAATGAAGGGTAAAATAAAAAAAATTCAAGAATTTTATCAAGAATTGTATAAGGGAAAGGATACTCAAAAACAGAAGTTGGAAGCTTATATAGAAAAGTATATAAAGAAGGGAATAAAAATAGAACATAAAGAGTTAATGGAAAAGGTAATAACTCAAAGAGAAGTAGAAGAAGTAATTGAGAATCTGAAAGTGGGTAAATCACCGGGGGTAGATGGTTTAGGCTCAGAATATTATAAGGTTTTTTTAAAAAAATTAGTACCAAAATTATTGAAGTTGTATAACTCCATATTGGAAGGAGAAAGAACACCAGAATCATGGGAACATTCATTAATAATTTTAATACCAAAACCA
This sequence comes from Elgaria multicarinata webbii, assembly GCF_023053635.1. Lineage (NCBI taxonomy): Eukaryota > Metazoa > Chordata > Lepidosauria > Squamata > Anguidae > Elgaria > Elgaria multicarinata. The sequence continues at coordinate 107,295,273 of NC_086177.1, read as the reverse complement.
GATAAAGATTTGACTGTCCCTGATTCATACAGACCTATTTCATTAATAAACCAAGATGCTAAGATTTTTTCAACTATTTTAGCAAGGCGGTTGAATAAATTTATAGAGGAATATATAGGGGAGGATCAATGTGGATTTGTAGCAGGTAGGCAGATGCCTAATTTAGTGGGAAGGGTTCTAAATGTAATACAGGTGATAAATAAGTCTAGGGTTAAAGCAGGAATTCTGGCATTGGATATTTTCAAGGCTTTTGACTGTTTGAGCTGGCAAGCTTTAAAGATGGTTTTAAATAAAATGGGATTCGGAAATAAATTTAAAGCTATAATAGAACAGTTGTACTCTCAAAATACAGCCGTAGTGGTAGTGAATGATGGTGTGACGGATAAGATACGACTAGCTGCTTCCTCTAGTGTTCCTGAATTCCATTCCCAGCTATTGTACCGGGCAGACTGAATTGCCTTAACCTTTTCAACCCTAGTAGTTCCACTCAAAGTGCAGTTATATTTCAGCTCCTGAAATGGGATCCGTTTGAGTATTACTCCAGTGCTTAGTGTGTAAGAGTATATGGAGAGAGAGAGAGAGAGAGAGATGTGCTAATAATACAAAAATGTTCCAAACAGTGAAGATAAACTTGCCTTCTAGCCTAACATTTTGTTCATATCTTATTTGAGCTATATATATATTGTAGTGCATAAGCCTTACCCTGATTTAAGTAAAAATGCTGTATCTGTATCCTGTTGATCATGCTTGAAGAGTATTGAAATCTGAAGGCATTAATGTTTTAAGTTCCAGAAAATTATTACATTATTAAGTTGTTGCAACTCTTTGAAAACAGAATGTAACTGGGTGGGAGAGGAGAAAGTTTGGTAACCCCAGATGGAGAGTGACACGAAGTAGAGGGCCTCTACTTCCCTTGCTTGGCTTCGTCCATTTTCGTCTGCTGCCCCTTACGCCTGGAACACTCTTCCAGAACATTTGAGAACTACAAGTTCAACCACAGCTTTTAAAGCTCAACTAAAAACTTTTCTTTTTCCTAAAGCTTTTAAAACTTGATGTTGTGCAGACTTCTACTGTTACTTTCTACTGTTAGTTTTTCCCTACCCTGTGCCTGCTTACCCTACCCTGTACCTGTTTGCATTCTCTTCCCCTCCTTATTGTTTTACTATGATTTTATTAGAATGTAAGCCTATGCGGCAGGGTCTTGCTATTTACTGTTTTACTCTGTACAGCACCATGTACATTGATGGTGCTATATAAATTAATAATAATAATAATAATAATAATAATAATAATAATAATAATAGCCAGAGGGACAAGGCAAGGATGTCCACTCTCGCCGATCCTATTTGTAATGGTAATGGAATTATTGGCGAATGCAATACGAGAAGATGAGGAGATTGAAGGAATAGGTAGTATGAAAAATATTAAACTGAATATGTTTGCAGATGACACGTTGCTGACTATTAAAAATCCAATAGAAAAGATGGGGAGAATTAAACAGCAACTGAGAGAATTTGAGGATGTTACTGGGTTAAGAATAAATTGGTCCAAATCAGAAATGATGTTGTTTAACTATACTAAAAAGGAAGAGAAGGATTGGGAAGGAAAGGGAAGAGAAATGAGAGTTAGGAATCAGATTAGATATTTGGGAATAAAAATTACGCAGAAGTTAGTTTAGATAAAGAGAATTTAAATGTGTTAAAAAAAGAGATTTTAGCAAAATTGGAAAAATATAAAAGATTAAACTTATCCTGGTTTGGAAAAATAGCATTAATAAAAATGAAGATTTTAGCAAAGATTAATTTTGTGTTTAGGATGCTACCAATAAAAATTTCAGAATTAGAGATAAAAAGTTGGCAAAGTATTATAAATAATTTTTGTAATGGTGATAAGAAAGCGAGGGTAAATAAAAGTAAATGGTATTTAAGTCAAAAAAAGGGAGGATTTGGTCTCCCAAATATTAAACTATATTATGTAGCTAACAGATTAAGACATATTGTGGAGGCAATTACAGGAATAGGAGAATTAGATTGGATGGAGGATAAAACCACAAGTAATATAGAGATTAATTTGGAGAATGTATTTTTTAGGGAAGGGGAAAAGAATGGGTAGAAAGTATAGATAACCCGCTTTTGAGGTCTCACTGGGAAATTTGGAGTAAATATAAAGGGGAGCTGCTTCCGAGCAGCTCCCCTTTGTCACCGGTAATAATGTTAAAGAATTTCCCGGAGGAATTAAAGAGTAGATTAAGTAAAGTTTTAATAGAAAAAATGAAATGAAATTAAGGGAATGGTTAAGAGGAATGAATACAAGAGAGGATATGGAAGAGGTCTTTAAAGATAAAAAATTAACTTGGTTAAATTATTGGCAATTAGAATAGTGGACTAAAAAGTGGGTAAGAGATAACGGAGATTGTAGAGAATTGACGAAGTTTGAGGAATTGATAGTTAAGAAAGAAAATGATAGGGAAAAAAGAACAGTGTTAAAAGGGTTGATGAGTGAAATATATAGAATATTGGTGGAGAAAGGGTTGATGGATAATTCAGGCAAAATGGTTTGGGAGACAGATTTGAATGTAAAAATAGGACAACAGGGCTGGGAGGGACTATGGAAACAAAGAGCGTTGAGAAATATGTCAGTAAGGATAAAAGAGAATTATTTTAAAATTATATGGAGGTGGTACCTAACTCTGGCTAGATTGAATAAGATAAATAATCAGCAGTCAGCAAACTGTTGGAGAGAATGTAGGGGTAAAGGAACGTATTTACATATGTGGTGGAAATGTAACTATGTTCAAAAATTTTGGAAGATGGTGTTTTTGGAGATTGAAGAAATTGTGGAAATGAAGATAGAACGAACACCAAAAGTTGCATTACTGTCACTATTTGAAGATTTTAAATGTAAAAAGGAAATCAAGGAATTGATAACGAATTTGCTGACTGCAGCAAGATTGATTGTAGCTAGGAACTGGAAGATTCAAGGGGAATATTCTATTGAAGAATGGTATAAAGAAGTATGGGATATAGCTATTAATGATAAATTGACAAGTAATATTAAATGGAGAAGAGGTATAGCTAAATCAAATGATTTTGAAGGAATTTGGAAACAGTTCCTAATATTTGTGTTTTCTAAAGGAAGTGGGAAACCACCAGCAGAAGAAAGTATGAGATTATGGAATCAGGAATGAGATCACGAGGTGGGGGGTGCACTTGTAAGTTAATTTTGATTATGTATTTAGATAAGATATTATGTATTCAACGTTTCAATATTATGTAGTATGTTGTTGTTTTTTCTTATGAGAGGATGTAATGTGTATGTTTAAGTATTGTAGAAAAATAAAATTATTTTTTTAAAAAAGAAAATAATGAACAAAGTTCAGATACTACTTTCTCACCTTTCAGGAGAAAAAGTGGAGAGTTGGGCTCGCAGGCCGGATAGACTTGCGCCGAGTTGCTCTCGTATTGCACGAGTAAGCAGTAGATCCGTGGGTGACACCCACAGCATCCGGCTACACCAAAACCGAGGCAAGCTGGTGTTGAAGTGCCCTGGCATTTGACCCCTGCTCAGACATGCCTTACAATGGCGACAGACAGCAAAGAGAGATGCGCTCCCACCTCAAAGTGGTCCCACACCATGCTGGTCTGTCACTTCTGTGGGGACACAGTTGGCCTGCCTACACTCTCCGGTGTCACCACAGGAGCAGGGGTTAGAGTGGAAGAGGGGTTGGATAGCGGAAAGAGAGGCTCTGCCTGCTGCTGTTCCTCCCCCACATCCTGGAGGATCTCCTGTGCCTGATCCTCAACCACGCTGAGGACCTCAAGAAGGTCTGGCGTAACGTCCCTCAGTAGGCTCCCCTCAACCACTAGAGAAGGAGATGGTGATACTCCTCCTACTACTTCCAGGGCACTGATTAGGGGTGTGCACGGACCCCCCGCTCCGCTTCACTTGCAGATCCATGATTTTCAGAGCGGGCCGCTTCGCTCCACCCCCGCTCCGCCCACTTCCGTTCCACTCGGAGCTCCAGATCCGGATCGGAGCTCCGTTTCCCCCCCATAGGGTTGCATTGAAAGCTAAAAAAATTTACAACTTTTTTTCTGTTCAAGTTAGAAACCTCACATTTGGCACCATGACACCTCATGGACGTATACACATGCACGCCAAGTTTCAAGGCAATCCCATCATCCCCTGAGTTTTGGCGAATTTTTGAAAATCGGGCACCCCATTCAGACCCCTTGGGATAGCTCCGTCAATTTGCATGTCAGAAACCTCAAACTCGGCACCATGAGAGCTTATCCATGTGTCCACATGGACGCCCAGACTCAAGGCAATCCCATCATCCCCTGATTTTTGGCGCGGCTCTAACCTCTAACGCACCACCCATAACTCCCCTTTTGATAGCTCTGTCAATTTGCACGTTAGAAACCTCAAACTCGGCACCATGATAGCTTATCCACGTGTCCACATGGACACCAAGTTTCAAGGCAATCCCATCATGCCCTGATTTTTGGGGAATTTTTGAAAATCGGGCACCCCATTCAGACCCCTTGGGATAGCTCCGTCAATTTGCACATTAGAAACCTCAAACTTGGCACCATGAAAGCTTATCCACGTGTCCACATGCATGCCAAGTTTCAAGGCAATCCCATCATCCCCTGATTTTTGGGGAATTTTTGAAAATCGGGCACCCCATTCACACCCCTTTCCATAGCTCCGTCAATTTGCATGTTAGAAACCTCAAACTCACCACCATGAAAGCTTATCCAGGGTAGGGGTGTGATCCGCTCCGATTAGGAGCGTAGAAGTAGTAGCGGATTGGCCTGCTCCACCTTACCCAGAGGCGGAGTAGGAGCGGACCACGGACCCCTAGAAGCAAGGCGAAGAGAAGCGACCATTTTTCGGAGCTCTGAGTTCAGGCGGAGCGCTCCGGTCGCCATCTTGAAAACATTTCGCCATAGGATTGCATTGCGGCAAATAATCGCGCATAACTACGTTGTTTTTGAAGCTATCGTTCTGGAAATTCTTGTGCGCAGAGAGTCGTGGATGGGGGTCATTTTGAGACTACTCTCAACTTTCTGCATGCTGTGGTTCACGTGCAATATTTTGTTAAAAATCGGGGTTTGGGTTTTTTTTATTTTTTTATTATTTTTTTGGAAGTGATGACAGGCACATTCAACTCCCAATCCTGATGAGAATTGATCTCCTGAGAAAGCATCCTCCTCCAATCCCAGCGTTGGAGGGGGGACTAAGGCAGACCCACCCTCAGAACTTTCTGTTTTGTGTCTCTTTGTGGGTTGGCGTTCGTGGAGGGAACACTTAGTTAGTTAGTGCTCCTGCTTTGGACTTTGGAGATAGATTAGGATAGGTTTAGTTTGGCGTGTGTGTGTGTTTGTTTGCTTCTTTCTGACTTATAGCTTAGTTTGCCCTGTGTTTTCCCCTTACTTTGATTTAATATAAACTTTATTTGTTAATTTTGGAGTGTGTGTTTGGGTTGGTTGGGTTGGTTGGGTTGGTTGCCCCCCCCTTCCCTGTATTAAAGCCTGACTGTTCTGCTTTTGTGAAAGCTTTCTTTTGAAAGCATACACACACACTTCTTGTCCCATTTCCCTACATTTATATTCTTAAACATATTTTATTATATTCTTTTACATAGTCTATTAGTATATATTCTCATACATATTATATTAGTAGTATTCATATTTTGTTCTTCTTATAGTAGTGGTTGGTTCTTTTCCCCCCTCCCCTCTCTTAAATCCTGATTGTGTTTCCTTCTATCTTCTATATACCAAAATATACCAAAAAAATTTGATTCTCTTTTTCTTCTCTGTGTAACTTGGACGGAGTGTGCTGCTTTTGTGCAGCCACAGATTGAGCATTTTGGGGAAAGCATACACACACCATTTCCCTATTCTTAAACATATTATTATTATATTCTTTTACATAGTCTTAGTAGTCTATTAGTATATATTCTCATACATATTATTAGTAGTATTCATATTTTGTTCTTCTTATAGTAGTGGTTGGTTCTTTTCCCCCCTCCCCTCTCTTAAATCCTGATTGTGTTTCCTTCTATCTTCTATATACCAAAATATACCAAAAAAAATTGATTCTCTTTTTCTTCTCTGTGTAACTTGGACGGAGTGTGCTGCTTTTGTGCAGCCACAGATTGAGCATTTTGGGGAAAGCATACACACACGTCTTGTCCCATTTCCCTACATTTATTAGTAATATTCTTAAACATATTATTATATTCTTTTACATAGTCTTAGTAGTATATATATATTAGTATATTCTCATACATATTAGTAGTAGTATAATGTTTTATTCTTCTTGTCCCATTTCCCTACATTTAAACATATTATATTCTTCTTATACATATTCTTAGTAGTACCTTATACATAGTATTAGTAGTATTAATATTTTATAAGTCATCATGAAAAGAGGAAGCAGGCGTGCTGAAAGCAGCAAGGCTCAGGCTGCCAGCAGTAAGCAGGCTTCCTCTCCTCCTGTGAAAATCAAACGGGCAACTCCTTGGCTGACTGCTCCAAAACAGAAGCAGGACAAGCAGCAGGCAGAGCCACTCTCTTCTGCAACTTGTGCTCGGCGTTCTCTTTTTGAGGGTGGGAATGGGAAAAGTGCCCGTTTGCAAGAGGCACGTGGCAGCAGTGCCATTAGAGGAGGAGGAGTATCCCCAACTCCTTCATTCTCCTTTCAGCCCACGAGCCCGCTGATGGACCTAGACGAGGTCCTCAGCACAGTGGAGGGGGGGAGGAGGAGGAGGCGGTGGGCCTCCAGGATGTGGGGGCTGAGGAGGAGCAGCAGCAGGCCGAGGCTCTCTCCCCAGTCTCATCCCACACCCCTGTTTCTGTGGCAACACCAGAGAGCTCAGGCGGGCAATTGGTGGTGTCACCACGGAAACGAAAGACAAGCATCATGTGGGACCACTTTGAGTTGGGAGCGGATCCCCGCTTTGCTGTCTGTCGCCACTGCAAACTCAGCCTAAGCAGGGGTTCATCGACAGGGCATTATGGAACCAGCAGCATGAAGATGCATCTTAAGAGGCAGCACCAGTCGGTCTTGATGGGGAAAGAGGCGGGCAAGGCGACTGGTTCCAGGGGAAAGCCGAAGGCTGCTGCTGCTGCTGCTGCTGCTGCTGGCACTTCCAGTCTCAGCTCTCCATCTCCCATCCCCACAAGGGTTAGGCAGGCAACCCTGCCGGAAATGGGGTGGGGGAAGTATGGAACCACAAGATGGCGTTTTCCAACGCCCTCCCAGATCACCACGTCAATCGGTGAGATGGTGGCGTTGGACGACCAGCCATTCAGCCTCGTCGACAACGCAGGCTTCAAGAGGCTGATGGCGCTTGTGGTGCCATACTACAAGCTGCCGTGTCGCACCACCCTGAGCAGGCGGGTGGTGCCTTCCCTGTACCGTTCCTGCAGGGAGTTAGTGCTGGGTCGTCTGTGCCAGGCAGAGGCACGGATGGTGCACTTCACCTCGGACATTTGGTCCAGCGAGGGCGGAGTGCACGCTTACCTGTCCCTGACGGCACACTGGTGGGCAGCCGTGGGGCAGGAAGGATCCAGCACTACAGGGACTGGCAAGGAGGGCTACTGCTGGGCCCTCCTCCACACGCAAGTGATGGACCAGTCCCACACGGCAGGGGAGATTACGGAGGCCATGAACCGCATGGTGGATGGGTGGCTAGCTGGGCAGAAGGTCACCCGCGGTTACATGGTCACGGACGGGGGAGCCAACATGGTGAAGGCGGTGCGCGACGGCGGATTCGAGGGCGTCCGCTGCATCGCGCACATCTTGAACCTGGTGGTGAGGGATGGCCTTGGGATGGGCAGCAGCAAGCCCAACCTCGGTCCCCTGTCCGGGATCCGTAACCTCCTGGAGAGCTGCAGAAAGGTGGCAGGCCATTTCCACCACAGCGTCAAGGGCAGTCGCTTGCTGCGGGAGAAGCAGGAGGAGTTGAATCTCCCGCAGCACAGGCTAGTGCAGGATGTGGTGACACGCTGGAACTCCACCTACCTGATGCTGGAGCGGATGGTGGAGCAACAGCGTGCCATCCACGACTTGTTCAGGGTCAGGGACATGGGCGTCCACCACCTGGGCAAGCAGCAGTGGGATGCCATGTCCCAGCTGGTGGTGGTCCTCAAGCCGTTCCTGAACGCCACCGAGACCCTGAGCAAAAGCTCTGCCCTCCTCAGCCAGGTGATCCCTGTATGCAGGCATCTCCAGAAACAGATGGGCGACTTTCTGGAGTACAGGGATCCCGTCACCGGCAGGCGCTTCGAGCCCGAGGTCCATGAAGCGGTGACTAGGCTGAGGGACGGCCTGACGCGGAGGCTGGAGCCCATCCAAACCGACAGGGTCCACATGTTGGCAGCCATGTGCGACCCTCGTGTGAAGGATGGGCTTTGTGGGCCAAATAGCAGGCAGCACTGGGTGGAAACGCTGGTGGGCGAAGTGCGGGCGGCATGGGCCAAGAGGGTGGGGCAGAGTGAGGCAGAGGAGCAGGCCACCCCTCCCAACAGCAGCACCAGCAGCAGCCTCACCTGCATCCCTCCCAGCAGCAGCACAGGCGAGGGGTATTGGGAAGAGGCTCTGCACACCGTGTTTGGGCAGAGACCCTCCCCAGCCACCAGCCAGGATGACGCTGCAACCACCGTGCAGCGTTACCTGTCAGAGCCCATCGAGGACTCCTCCATGGACCCCCTGGCCTACTGGTCATCCCGTTTTCAGATTTGGCCGGACCTGGCGCGGGTGGCCATGGATCGACTCAGCTGCCCACCCACCAGTGTTCCAAGCGAGAGGGTGTTCTCTATGGCGGGCGACATAGTGACCCCTCACCGCTCTCGCTTGGAGCCGGACTTGGTGGAGCAGCTGGTCTTTCTGAAGGGCAATCTACCCCTGCTGGGATACCCCACCCTCAAGCCCTCGTGGGAGTGACAGGCAGGCTCCCTTTAATTCCACCCCTCCTTGGGTTGGCAGGCACACTACAGTTCAGGCAGGCTGGTTTTTTCTTTTTATTATTATTTTTATTATATTCTTCTTCTTCTTCTTCTTCTTCTTCTTCTTCTTCTTATTTAGTGGCTGTGTTACAGTTCACAACATCAACTCTGAATCATTCGATTTGTCTCTGTAGGCACTAGGCAGAGTTTGTCACCGTGCGTGTGTGTGACTGACTGTGAGGGCAAAGCACCGCACTTGAGTTCATTTCATTTCTGTGGCGTCCGGTACAGCTTAGTCAACTCATCTGGATAGTTTTCCACCCAGTTCCAAAAGACTCCATGATTGACTGCACGTGTTTAGGTGAGGTGCAAGCAGGGGGCAAGGCAATGCCTGGCACCACCACCACTAGCCAGGCTGCCTCTCTCCAGCAGTCCACGGGTCGCCCTTTGGAGTGCCCTGGGAGTGGAAGACGTACTCCCTGATCCAGAAGTATGGTTTTGAGAAGTAAGCTGTCACTTGAACTCATGAGCCTCTGTGCAAAAGCTGTCCTTGTGTGTGTGGTTGTGAGTGTTACTGCAGCTGCCTGTCTCGCTGCGAAAATGAAACAGGCAAGTCCTCGCCTTTGAGAAGCAACCTTTCACTTGAACTCATGGAAGTCATTGACTTCAGCACAGCCACTACGTAGAGGCTGTGGTCCTCTGGGTGACTCGATCAGTGTGCTGATTTTGAGAAGCAACCTTTCACTGAAACTCATTCACTTCCCCAATTGAGGGTGAGGGAGGTTACACTCCAGCAGTCCACGGGTCGCCCTTTGGAGAGCTCAGGGATCAGTGGATACTACTGTGGATACTGTGGTCCTCCAGGATGTGGGTGAGGATTAGTAGCAGAAGCTGGTCCAGCTTCTCTCCCCGGTCTCGTCCCACCCCTCTTCCGCTGTAACGCCCTCTTTGAGAAGCAACCTTTCACTTAAACTCATTCAGTTCCCCAATTGAGGGTGAGGGAGGTTACACTCCAGCAGTCCACGGGTCGCCCTTTGGAAAGCTCAGGGATCAGATGCACTATTCGTGATCCAGTCTGGTGATTTTTGGAGAAGCAAGCTGTCACTTCAACTCATGGACTTCCCCAATTGCAGCTGGTACTCCAACAATCCACCGAACTTCCATAGCACAGCCACTTACTGCATAGGGACAGATTAAGTTTCCTGAGAAGTGAGCTCTCACTTCGACTCATGACAGCCATTGACTTCCCCAATTGAGAGAGGTACTCCAGTAGTCCACCGATCTCCCATAGCACAGCCACTTAGTGCGTACGGACAGTTTAAGTTTCCTGAGAAGTGAGCTCTCACTTCGACTCATGACAGCCATTGACTTCACCACAGCCACTACTGCGGATGCTGTGGTCCTCCAGGATGTGGGTGAGGATTAGTCGCAGAAGCTGGTCCAGCTCCTCTCCCTGGTCTCGTCCCACCCCTCTTCCGTTGTAACGCCCTCTTTGAGAAGCAAGCTGTCACTGAAACTCATGAAAGCCATAGACTTCCGAAGCAACCTTTCACTTCAACTCATTGACTTCCCCTTTGAGAAAAAGCTAAGCTCCAGTAATGCACTGTTTGTCCGTGGGACAGCTCTCTTACGAGAAGCTGCACTGCATATGCAGCAGTGCCATGGCTTTGAGAAGCCGAGACCCATCCCAGCCACCGGGAACCGGAGGAAAATTCCAGCAGTCCACGGGTCGCCCTTTGGATAGCTCGGGGATCAAATGGAGTCCTTGATCTGTGTGCTGATTTTGAGAAGCAACCTTTCACTGAAACTCATTCACTTCCCCTATGTGCGGGAGGTACTCCAGCAGTCCACCGATCGCCCGTAGCACAGCCACTAGCAAAGCCACTACAGTGGATGCTCTCTTCTCTCTCTCTCCTCAGTCTCATCCTCTTCCTCTTCCCCTTCTGCTGTAACCCCTCTTTGAGAAGCAAGCTTTCACTTAAACTCATCATTCACTTCCCCAACTGAGGGAGGTAAAGGCCAGCAGTCCAAGGGTCGCCCTTTGGAGGGCTCAGGGATCAGATGCACTATTCGTGATCTAGTCTGGTGATTTTTGGAGAAGCAAGCTGTCACTTCAACTCATGGACTTCCCCAATTGCGGCTGGTACTCCAACAGTCCACCGAACTTCCATAGCACAGCCACTTACTGCATAGGGACAGTTTAAGTTTCCTGAGAAGTGAGCTCTCACTTTGACTCATGACAGCCATTGACTTCACCACAGCCACTTCGTGTTGGATGCTGTGTTCCTCCAGGATGTGGGTGAGGAGCCCCTACGGTGGAGGCACAGCTGGCCGTGCCTCTCTCCCCAACCACTGACTGCATAGGGACAATTTCAGTTTCCTCCTGAGAAGTGAGCTTTCACTTCGACTCATGACAGCCATTGACTTCACCACAGCCACTTCTTGGTGGATGCTTTGTTCCACCAGGATGTGGGTGAGGAGGATTAGTTGCAGCAGCTGGTCGTGCGTCTCTCCCCAGTCTCGCAATTAAAGTTATCTGAGAAGTGAGCTTTCACTTCGACTCATGACAGCCATTGACTTCACCACAGCCACTTCTCGGTGGATGCTTTGTTCCACCAGGATGTGGGTGAGGAGGATTAGTTGCAGCAGCTGGTCGAGCGTCTCTCCCCAGTCTCGCAATTAAAGTTATCTGAGAAGTGAGCTTCCACTTCGACTCATGACAGCCATTGACTTCACCACAGCCACTTCTCGTTTTGTAGTGCGCTGAGTTGAGCACAGCCACTCAGGTGGATGCTCTGGTCCTCCAGGATGTGGGTGAGGAGGATTAGTTGTAGCAGCTGGTCGAGTGTCTCTCCCCAGTCTCGCAATTAAAGTTATCTGAGAAGTGAGCTCTCGCTTCGACTCCAAGTTCAGACACTTGAGCACAGCCCCTACGGTCGAGGCGCAGCTGGCCGTGCCTCTCTCCCCAACCACTGTCTGCATAGGGACAGTTTACGTTTCCTCCTGAGAAGTGAGCACTCACTTCAACTCATGACAGCCATTGACTTCACCACAGCCACTTTGTGTGGGATGCTGTGGTCCTCCAGGATGTGGGGATTAGTAGCAGTCGCTGGTCGAGCTTCTCTCCCCAGTCTCATAAGGAGCAATTAAAGGTATCTGAGAAGTGAGCTCTCACTTCAACTTCAAGTTCAGACACTTGAGCACAGCCCCTATGGTGGAGGTACAGCTGGCCTTGCCTCTCTCCCCAACCACTGAATGCATAGGGACAGTTTAAGTTTCCTCCTGAGAAGTGAGCACTCACTTCAACTCATGACAGCCATTGACTTTACCACAGCCACTTTGTGTGGGATGCTGTGGTCCTCCAGGATGTGGGTGAGGATTAGTAGCAGAAGCTGGTCCAGCTTCTCTCCCCGGTCTCGTCCCACCCCTCTTCCGCTGTAACCCTGTCTTTGAGAAGCAAGCTGTCACTTCAACTCATGGACTTCCCCTCAGAGAAAAAGCTAAGCTCCAGCAGTCCACCGATCTCCCGTAGCACAGCCACTACGTTTCCTGAGAAGTGAGCTCTCACTTCAACTCGTCTTGTAGTGCGCCCGCCGAGTTGAGCACAGCCACTACAGTGGAGGCGCCTGCCCACCTGCCTGGGAGCCGTCCTTGTGAGGTAGCTGGATCTGCTGGGACTGACTCCCCCGCAGATCTATGGCTTACTTGTGCAAGGTACCAGCTTTTCTGGGCCCGCCAACCCATGCCTGCCTGCCTGTCTGCCTGCCTCCCCCGGGGTGCTGCTGTGGTGGGGCATCTGCCAGGACTGACTCCTCGCCTGCGCTGCCCGCCTGGTGCCTGGGAGATGGGCTTTGCGGTTCGTGCCCAGCACCTTCCGGCACGCTTGCTCCCAGTCGTCCTCCTCTGTGCCCCTCAAGGCGTAACTGCTGGCTTAGAAAGAAACAACCAGCCATCTTTGCCTCACTTGCTCCTTGCGCCCGCTTACGGGTTGGTTTGCTATGCGTTAGTGCTCAAGCCATCCTTGCGGCACTACAATGCATGCTGCCTGCCTGCCTGCCTGCCTGCCTGCTTTCCCTCCCTTCTCCCCTTCCCGCCTTGCAGGGATGGTGGATGTGTCTTGCTTTGACTCAGGGGAGAAGTCCTTCCTGCGCTCACTTAGACTTTATCAAGTTCAATAATCCCTTTTTCAAATGTGCCAGAAGATTTAGGGTTATCTCGTGGCATGTTGGGATTGCCTTGGAACTGGCCCCATTGAGCTGTCTGCAATTGCAACTTTAAATCCCTGACATACTGGAGTGTCCGAATTTCAAAAGTTCCCCTAACATCAGGGGATGATGGGATTGCCTTGAAACTTGGTGTCCATGGGGACACATGGGTAAGCTGTCATGGGACCAAAGGATAGGTTTCTAACGTGCAAATTGACGTAGTTGTAGAATGGGACTTGATTTGGGGTGAGTTAAAAAGTTTAAGCCGCGCCAAAAATCAGGGGATGATGGGATTGCCTTGAGTCTGGGCGTCCATGTGGACACATGGATAAGCTATCATGGTGCCGAGTTTGAGGTTTCTAACATGCAAATTGACGGAGCTATCCCAAGGGGTGTGAATGGGGTGCCCGATTTTCAAAAATTTGCCAAAAATCAGGGGATGATGGGATTACCTTGAAACTTGGCGTCCATGTGGACAAGTGGATAAGCTATCCTGGTGCCGACTTTGAGGTTTCTAACATGCAAATTCACGTAGTTGTAGAATGGGACAATTTGGGGTGAGTTAAGCCATGCCAAAAATCAGGGGATGATGGGATTTGCTTGCAACTTGGCGTGCATGTGGACACATGCATAAGCTATCATGGTGGTGAGTTTGAGGTTTCTAACATGCAAATTGACGGAGCTATCCCAAGGGGTGTGAATGGGGTGCCCGATTTTCAAAAATTCGCCAAAAATCAGGGGATGATGGGATTGCCTTGAAACTTGGCGTGCATGTGGACACGTGGATAAGCTATCATGGTGCTGAGTTTGAGGTTTCTAACGTGCAAATTGACGGAGCTATCGAAAGGGGTGTGAATTAGGGTTATGGGTGGTGCGTTAGAGGGTAGAGCCGCGCCAAAAATCAGGGGATGATGGGACTGCCTTGAGTCTGGGCGTGCATGTGGACACATGGATAAGCTTTCATGGTGCCGAGTTTGAGGTTTCTAACATGCAAATTGACGGAGCTATCCCAAGGGGTGTGAATGGGGTGCCCGATTTTCAAAAATTCCCCAAAAATCAGGGGATGATGGGATTGCCTTGAAACTTGGCGTGTGTGTGTATACGCCCATGAGGTGTCATGGTGCCAAACGTGAGGTTTCTAACTTCAACGGAAAAAAAGTTGTATAAATTTTTAGCTTTCAATGCAACCCTATGGGGTGGGAAAAACGGAGCTCCGGATCCGGATCCAGAGCTCCGAGCAGAGCGGAGCAGAAGTGGGCGGAGCGGAGCGACCCGCTCCGGAAAATGGCGGATCTGCAAGTGAAGCGGAGCGGGGGGTCCGTGCACACCCCTAATCCAGGGATACATACGCAAGGCAGTCCCATCATCCCCTGTTTTTTGGCGGGGCTTAAACCTGCAAAATTTGGAACTTCCGAAACTCCAAGTGATCGCAGGAAGGACTTCTCCCCTGAGTCAAAGCCACACACACACAACATCCCTGCGAGGTGGGCAGGGGAGGAGGGAGGGAAGGCAGGCAGGCATGCAGCTGGCATTTCTGGGGGCATAAGGAAGTGAGCCAAGGATAAGCCAGTAATGCATATAAAATGGAATAAATAAATAAATAAATAAACAAAGGAGGGGTGGAATTAAAAGCAGCAGTGTTGCTGAATAAACAAGAAGAACTTTTTAAAAAAGGCTATATCTGTCTTTTACCAGTAATAGGGGGACGTGCCCGGGGGAGGGGGAAGCAGTTGCCAATTTGACTGGTCCTAGTGACCAGTCTTTTAAGAAGTAACACTGTCAGTTCAACTCATGAAAGACATTGCTCCACCACTAAGAAGTAAACGCTCACTTCAACTCATAATAGGCATCGCTCCACCACTAAGAAGTAAACGCTCACTTCGACTCATGATAGGCATTGCTCCACCGTTTTACTCTCTTTGGAAGGCTCTAATGGCCTTCCAGTGCAGGAGAGAGTGGGGGCACGTCCACGATGAGATGCCCTAGGGGAGCTCATCCCCTTGCACCACATCTTTTCAGTTGTTCCCCAAAGTTAGGGTGGGTAGCAGTGCTGTGTTTCTATCTCTTATTCTTGGCTTAGCATATGATTTCAGGTTGTGTTTGTGCATTTGGTGGGGCTACTGTGTTAAAAAAACACTGGGAAAAGTCCGTTCAGATTAAGAAAGAGACGTTTCCCAGAATCCCAAGTTAACCGTTTTGCCTATGCCCTCCTCTAACTTTGGGATCATCATGACCGGGAGCTGACTCTGCCCCTCAGCCCTTTGAAAAAGGTATTTTTCCCACCGATTTTTAAAAAAATTCTAGCGCGCGACCCGCACGACGCAGAGAGGTGAGAGTAGTCTCAAAATAACCCCCATCCACGACTCTCTGTGCACAAGAATTTTCAGAACGATAGCTTAAAAAACAACCCAGTTATCCCCAATTCTTTTCCTCAATGCAATCCTATGGGCAAAAACCGCCGTTTGAGCCGCACTGTCCGTTTGTTTACCCGATTTTTAAAAAATTCTAGCACGCAACCCGCACAACTCAGAGAGGTGAGAGGAGTCTCAAAATGACCCCCATCCACGACTCTCTGTGCACAAGAATTTTCAGAACGATAGCTTCAAAAACAACCCAGTTATCCGCGATTATTTCCCGCAATGCAATCCTATGGGCAAAATGTTTTCAAGATGGCGATCGGAGCGGTCCGCCTGAAAGAGGAGCTCCGAAAAATGGCTGCTTCTCTTCGCCTTGCTTCTAGGGGTCCACGGTCCACTTCTACTCCGCCTCTGGGTAAGGCGGAGCAGGCCAATTCGCTACTGCTTCTCCGCTCCTAATCGGAGCGGAGCACATGCCTAGCACTGATGCTGCTGCTTCCACCTGCCTCTGACAAAGGACAAATCATAAAAACAATTTACCCAACCTCAAAAAGAGACCTGCAGACAGCGCTAGCAAAATCGGGCACCTCTGCTTGCTGCTTCTGCCCCCTCCCCAGCCAAGAAGGGTGCCTGTTGAGTTTCACTGCAGGCAAGACAGCCTGCCTATTGGTGCCGGGCCCACCACTACCACCACACCCGCTGCCACTCACAGCTTCCGTTGCATTTCATTTTGAAAAAGAAAGACTTTATAATGTAGTCTTTTGTTATTGAGTGCTGCGTTGCCCTCCCAACTGTTTGCTTATATACTGCTTTGCCCTCACAATTGCGTACTTGCGTACATATCCTGCTTTACAGTAACAAGGCAGCCCACCAACACACACAGTCTCTCTCTCTCTCTCTCTCTCTCTCTCTCTGTCTCTCTCCCTCTCTCTCTCACACACACACAGAGAGAGAGAGAGAGAGAGAGAGAGAGAGAGAGAGAAAGGATAGAAAACCCTATCAAAAACCATTGAGAGCTTTCTAATCCAGAAATGTATCCAACCCCATTTTAAAGCCATCCCAATTGTTGGTCATCACTAGGGGTGTGCACGGACCCCCCGCTCCGCTTCTCTTCCAGATCCGTGATTTGCAGATCGGCCCGCTCCGCCCCGCCCCCGCTCCGCCTATGTCCGCTCCGCTCCGCTGCGGAGCTCCGGATCCGGATCGGAGCTCTTTCCCCCCCCCATAGGCTTGCATTAAGCTAAAAAAGTATACAACTTTTTTTCTGTTAAAGTTAGAAACCTCAAGTTTGGCACCATGACACCTCATGGAGGTATACAAACGCACACCAAGACTCAAGGCAATCCCATCATCCCCTGATTTTTGGGGAATTTATGAAAATCAAGCACCCCATTCACACCCCTTTCCATAGCTCTGTCAATTTACATGTTAAAAATCTCAAACTCACTACCATGAAAGCTTATCCAGGGGTGCACACACACGCCAAGACTCAAGGCAGTCCCATCATCCCCTGATTTTTGGGGAATTTATGAAACTCGGGCACTCCATTCACACCCCTTTCCATAGCTCCGTCAATTTGCATGTTAAAAATCTCAAACTCACCACCATGAAAGCTTATCCAGGGGTGCACATGCATGCCAAGACTCAAGGCAGTCCCATCATCCCCTGATTTTTGGGGAATTTATGAAAATCGGGCACCCCATTCACATCCCTTTCCATAACTCCATCAATTTGCACGTTAAAAATCTCAAACTCACCACCATGAAAGCTTATCCAGGGATGCACACGCATGCCAAGACTCAAGGCAGTCCCATCATCCCCTGATTTTTGGGGAATTTATGAAAATCGGGCACCCCATTCACACCCCTTTCCATAACTCTGTCGATTTGCACGTTAAAAATCTCAAACTCACCACCATGAAAGCTTATCCAGGGATACACACGCACACCAAAACTCAAGGCAGTCCCATCATCCCCTGATTTTTGGGGAATTCATGAAAATTGGGCACCCCATTTGCAGACGTGGACTGTTCTCTGACATTTGGACAGATAAAAAAAAGGGAAGTGGGCACACTCACAGATGCCATCTAGACCCACAATCATGTCAAGGTACAAGGCAATCCCATCATCCCCTGTTTTTTGGCGGGGCTTAAACCTGCAGACATCTCAATGGGGCCATTTGAAAGGAAATCCCAACATGCCATGAATTGGGGAGTAGAGATAAACCTATGAATCTTCTTCCACACTTGAAAAATGGATTTGGAACTTCCAAAAATGGATTTGTAACTTCCAAAAGTCTAATTGAGTGCAGGAAGGACTTCTCCCCTGAGTCAAAGCCAGACACACACAACATCCCTGCGAGGCCGGCAGGGGAAGAGGGAGGGAAGGCAGGCAGGCAGCAGACATTTCTGGAAGCATAAGGAAGTGAGCCAAGGATAAGCCAGTAATGCATATAAAATGGAATAAATAAATAAATAAACAAAATAAATAAACAAAGGAGGGGTGGAATTAAAAGCAGCAGTGTTGCTGAATAAACAACAAGAAGAACTTTTTAAAAAAGGCTATATCTGTCTTTTACCAGTAAGAGGGGAGTGGACGTGCCCAGGGAGGGGGAATCTTGCCAATTTGACTGTACCTGTCTAGGTACCAGTCTTTTAAGAAGTAATCGCTCACTTCAACTCATGATAGTCATTGCTACAGGCTCACCCTCCAAATACAGGAGAGTGCACCACATGTTTTCAGTTGTTCCCCAAAGTTAGGGTGGGTAGCACTGCTGCTGTGTGTTTTCCTATCTGTTAGTATGATTTCAGGTTGTGTTTGTGCATTTGGTGGAGCTACCGTTTTTAAAAAAGTTAAAAAAAACACTGGGAAAACTCCGTTCAGACTAAGAAAGAGAAGTTTCCCAGAATCCCAAGTTACCCATTTTGCCTATCCCCTCCTCCAACTTTGGGATCATGTGATCATGACCGGGAGTTGACTCTGCCCCTCAGCCCTTCGGAAAAGGTATTTTCCCCACCGGTTTTTTTAAAAATTCTAGCACACGAACCACACCACGCAGAGAGCTGAGAGTAGGCTCAAAATGACCCCCATCCACGACTCTCTGAGCACAAGAATTTTCAGAAAGATAGCTTCAAAAACAACACAGTTATCCCCCTTTCTTTTCCACAATGCAATCCTATGGGCGAAATGTTTCAAGATGGCGATCGGACTGGACCGTGGAAAGAGGAGCGCTCCGAAAATGGGAGCTTCTCTTCGCCTTGCTTCTAGGGGTCTGCGGTCCGCTTCTACTCCGCCTCTGGGCAAGGCGGAGCAGGCCAATTCGCTCCTGCTTCTGTGCTTCTAATCGGAGCGGAGCACATGCCTAGTCATCACTACATCTTGTGGTAGCGATTTCCTTCAGATTAATGATGTGCAGTGTGAACAAGTACTGCTTTTTCTCTGTCCTGAATCTCCCACCAATCAGCCTCATGATCTTTAGAGAGTGAGAAGAAGGTCTCCCTATCCACATTCTCTGCACCATGAATGCTTTTCTATGTCTCAATCATGTCACCCCTTAGCCTCCTTTTTCCCAGCTGAACAATCACAACTGTTATAAATAAAATTAGCAACAACAGGGGCAATAGCAGCAACAACAGTACTAATTTCACAAGAAAGCCACAGTAAAATTATATGTTTTCAAGGCCTCTTTAAAAGCCTGCAAAGAGAGCACAAGGCAAACCTCCGCTGTGAACCTGTTCCAAAGGTGTGGGGCCCCTGCAGTGAAGGCCCCGCACCTTTGGACTGCCATTCACATTTAGCTCATCATAATTTGGCCCCATTCCTATGGATATTTTTTGGGGAAGGGGGTAGGATGCCAGCTGATGGCTGGCATTTGGGGGGAATGTTTCTTGCATGCCAAACAGGTAGGAGTAGAACTACTTATACTTCATTGTAGAACCCTACATGTTAACCATCTTGTCGTGACCTATCAGTGATATCTGAAGAGTGGAGAAGATACCATGGAGCTTCTTGTTGATCTCTGGAACATCTAATTTGCAGGAGAAGGATCAACAGAGATCTGTCCTAAAGTACTTCTGTCCGCACAACAGCCCATTCTCCAAAGGAAAGAGGCATCACCTTCTTCAAAGAAGCTGATCTAACACAATTAATGAAATGTCTTAAGGAATGTGCACCAATTGCTACTATCTTGACAAAGGTAGGGGGTGATTTTTGTGACTCTTATAAAGGTGGATTAATAACTGTGTTTAAACTGCGGATTCCATTATTTCCTCCTCTTCCTTGAAAACTCTCTGGAGGATAGCCTTCATAGTCTCCCTAGACTGGCTCTTCTTCTTTCTCCCAACCAGGAAATAAATCAGTGGATTAACACTGCTGTTTAGGGAGGCACCTGTGACGCTATAGTCAACTAGATGATAATAATGCATGGGTTCAATTCCAAAAATGTCGATGAATTGAACAACACTTAGTGGAAAAGCAAATATTAGGAAGAAGAGGAGAGCAATCAAGATTGTTTTTATAAGTCTCCTCCGCTGATTCTTTTTTGATTTAAAACAGACTTTGATAAAAAGGATGAGAGATGAGATAGCCATGAGGGGAAGGCAAAGAAAGCAAGTCGCAATATACAGGTAGACTATTCTTAAAGGAGTGCTGAACTGACTAGTCAGATGGATAGTGAAGTAAGTTGCAAAGGGCAGGGAGACGAGCCAAGTGACAGCACATACAGTGGTGGACAAGTGTGGTGGCCGGTGGCATCGATGCCAGATTGGGAAGAGGACAGATACACACCGGTCGATGCTGATGGCTGCCAGAAGGACTTGGCTAATGCTGTGTGTTAAGTAAAAGCATATCCATAAGAACTGCCATATCAACAAATCGAAAAATACATTTGTAAATGTCCCTGGAATGGAAAATATAGAAAGCGTAAATAAACATGCAAGGACCGCAAAGTCAGCAACAGCCAAATTCAGGATGAAGGTGGTGAAAGGATTCCTCTTCATGCGGAAGCCAAGAAGCCAGATGACCTTTCCATTCCCAAGAAGTCCAAAACTGCAGATTAAACAAATTGCCAAAAAGAAAATAAGGTCCTGTAAAGAATATCCATTTAAGTAGTGAACTGAGCTATTATCGGTTGGAACTGCAGTTCCATTGCATGTTCCATTACACTCCTCTCCAGCCTCCAAAACGGAAAGAGATGTCAGGTTGGAATTGTTCATCATGTTCAATCTCTGCTTTGGGACAACTTCTTCTGTGGATGCGCCAGCTAGGAAAGTACAGAGAGATTGGATCAGTTTTTGCTATGAAGCAGAAGCATAATGGCAGAAAGTGCTGGAGAGTTTAGCCTTGAATCACTGGCTTCATGCCTTGAATAGGTTTCAATAAACTAATTAATTTTTAATAAAAATGGCACTGCTGTTGCTTTTAGCCATCTGTATGGAAAAGGGGAGGATATGAATGGAAGTAAGACGTAGGAAGTATTGCTCTTTAAATTTCAGGCTTTTAACACAGCAGTTGGCATTTGAGTTCTTTAGTCCTATTGGTTAGTTCAGCTCTTTATTTAAGCGTTAAATACAGCTGAAATCATGTTGTGGGTTCGGTTTTATACTGATGTTCATTGTTTTGTTGAACATTTATTGCTTGAATAACCTCATTGTTTGTTTGTTTTGAGGTTTTATTATGGTTTTGTATATGTTTTATTCTTATATGTTGGTTATAGAAAGGCAGCCTATGGGTATTTTAAATAACTAATAAATAATGTTATAGGCGTCCAACCATACCTAACCTGGATACCCAGCCTACTGCTGGCAGTTGGTTCCATACCAGAAACTAGGGTGACCCTATGAAAAGGAGGTCAGGGTTCCTGTATCTTTAACAGTTGCATAGAAAAGGGAATTTCAGCAGGTGTCATTTGTATGTATGGAGAAGCTGGTGAAATTCCCTCTTCATCACAACACTTAAAGTTGCAGGAGATATACTAGAGTGACCAGATTTAAAATAGGCAGGGACGCTGGGGGCAGGAGGTGATGAGCACAAGTGTTCCCAGGGAGAAATCAACCCTATTCTTCCTGCAGTCTCAGGATTGTCCAGGGACTGCAGGAGGTATGTGGCCACCTGCCTCTGCTTTGGGATTGGGGCAGGAAGCTCTTCAGGTACTATGTGCCCATCAGGGGTGAGGGGGATGAAGATCAGGGCGTATTTTTATATAAAAAAATACTTTTTTGTTGGAGTACAAGTGTGCTCAGGTCCATGGTTGTGGGTTTTTTATAAAAAATGGCAGGCGCGACATCCTCCTTCTCCTGGGATGTCATGCGCGTGTGTGGATCAGGTGGGAGAATCTCACAAGATCCTCCCCCTCCCTCCCAGAAGGCTGGGAGGTGTAGAAAGGATGTGTGTGTGTGTGCATGGGTGTAAATGTTATCTATAATAGAGAGTTCGTGTACAAAACTTGTTTTGCTATTATAAATGATGAGATTGGAAAATGGGATGATAAGAAAGTTTGTGTGTAACTAAGAAAGAGGCCAAGACAGATGAGAGAGACAGCAAGTATACATCCCGTTGAAATATACATATTCCATTCTGAAATCTGCAGTCCGTCTCTTACAAGCTGCAGAGTTTGCCATAAAATGTACTAACACCTTAAAATGTTATCATCCCCAAAGCAGATTTGGCAAAAGGAAAGCAAACCACAACATAGCAAACTGCTCAGATAAAAAAAAGAAGAAAAAGAAGCAAAGCCTATGATTGTTGTCTACTTTCCAATACATTCATTATTATTTCATCTTTCTTTGGTGGGGTTACGCTAAAACATAGACACTTGCAAATAATTTCAGCCCTCCTTAGGCGATTTCTCAGTGATGGTTTCAGAAGTCCCCATCAATTCAGGAACATTGTGGTTATGCTCAAGCCCCCTTAAAGGATTAGACAAACTGCTTGCATGTAGACTGTCCCGCAAAGTTTTGTATTGCTTTCATGAAATCTGCACTTCTCTTACAAACTCCAGAGTTTGGGGTTTTCTAGGAAACCTTAATGGCTATCTATCTATCTATCTATCTATCTATCTATCTATCTATCTATCTATCTATCATCATCATTTACCTGTGAGTGTGTAACAGCAGATCAGAAGTCTCCAGATAAAATAGATCGAGGACAATAGCAGTCCTGACCGTTGCAACACCAGTATCCTGTGCTGGAATCGTGGATGATGATCTGCAGAAAAAACCTAGTAACCTCCAAGTTCTGGGTGAAAATAAAAATGTGTCATCAAACTCTCAGAGAGATATAAAGGAGATCCCACTTTTATCTTCATAGCATCAGCCTGCTAATACGATATGACCAGAAGAAGAAGTTATTTTATTGGTAGTCCAGAAAGTAATAACTGAACTTAGAAGGAAGAGACTTTTGTTGTATAATGTACTAAAAGAAACTTAAAATGTGCTCTTTCCAAAAGCAGATCAGTGAGAAAAAAGGGCGCAAAGCTGTAACATAGCAGGCTGCTCCGATGAAAGAGCAACACATATGATCTTAGTCTACTTTCCAATACATTGTTGATTATTTCATTTTTATTTGATGGGGTTAAACTGAAAGGCAGACACAAATAATTTCAGCACCTGTAGGATTCAGGAAGCATTGCTATTATGCTGAAGCCCAATTAAAGCGTTACTCATTTGAGAGGGGGCATTATTCTAAGTGGCTTGCAGGTTGTCTCTGTCCTGATTTGGCTAGCTGATTCCAGATGGAGATGTTGAGAGTGACCCACTGGGTCTGGCAGTCCAGTGGACTCCCCCACTCCTGGACCTTGCTTGCCAAGTCACGGGATGCTCACGGCACGCTCGCTGAGCGATGCGGACACCTGCTCCTCAATGAGAGCTGCCATTGTTACCCAATCCCTACCACCAATGAGGACAGAGTGCTCAAAGAGCACACCATACAGAGTGTGGTGGTGGTGGGGAACTGGAGGAAGAGGAGGAATAGGATGAAGAATTGTGGAGGAGAGCACATGACTGATAACTGGAGTACTTAATACTTAAGTTTTGTATACTTTTTAATGTCCTCTGTTTTAAACTTTTGTAAACCGCCCAGAGAACTTCGGCTATGGGGCAGTATATAAATTTAATAAATAAATAAATAAACAGGAGCACTCCAGGCCCATACTCTAACATGATGTTGCAAGTACCAGTTTTCAAATATATCCTAATCACATTCAGATGGGTGTGTCTTTCACTTTCACTGGAGACTCAGGTACAAACAGCAACTACCAGGGAGTTTAGTAATATTTCCTCTCCCTATATTCAGCCATACAAGCTCAGGTAAGCTGAGTCTGGGGCAGGATCTACAGTACTGCTTTATAACGGGTACTGACAACCGTTGGGGCCCATGACACACATTGTATACAGTTTTCAAACACTGGCTTCATGCCTTGAACAGGTTTCAATAACCACTTATTGATTTGGTTAATTTATAATGAAATGGCATTGCTGTTTCTGTTAGCCAACTGAATGGAAAAAGGGAGGATATAAATATAGTAAATATTGCTCTTGCACTTTCAGGCTTTTAACACAGCAGTTGGCATTTGAGTTCTTTAGTCTCTGACAGGCAGAGCAGGTCAGAGATTGATGGGGTTTATTTCGATACCTTGAGACATGTAGTGGATTATGGTGTATTATAAAAAGATCTCAATTGTTGTCAGATGTATGTATGTATCTACCCATTGCTGAATGCAGTCAATGCCACAAGATTACTTTCTTTGGCTAGTGTTACATAACAATAATCCAAGTCTGTTCAAATATCTGGGAAACATTCTCCAGATTGGGATTAGATCAGAACTACTCAGCTACTTTGTATTCATAAACAGGATTTAAGGTGAGCCCATCATTCCATGGGTCTACTGAAAAGCTCCACAATTCAATGTTGGCTTCAAAATTCTGATTCCTAAAAATTTCTTATTTATTTATTTATTTACAATATTTATATACCCCTCCCCATTCAGAATTTTGGACCGGTGGACAAAATAAAATGAAGTAAAAATAGAATAAAAACATATTAAAAGTAGAGTTTTAAAAGAATCTAATTGCAAAATAAAATGAACCGTGGCTGGTCAATAAGGTAGCTGGGTTGGTGTCCCAGCTATGCCCCTATCTGGAAAGGGATAACGTGACTTCAGTTGTCCATGCTCTGGTAACCTCCAAATTAGATTTCTGCAATGCACTCTACGTAGGGCTGCCTTTGAAGATGGTTCAGAAGCTGCAGGTCGTGCAAAATGCAGCGGCCAGATTGATTTTGGGAACCAGAAGGTTCAACCATATAACACCTGCTCTGGTCCGCTTGCACTGGCTGCCTGTATGTTTCCGAGCCCAATTCAAGGTGCTGGTTTTGACCTATAAAGCCTTACATGGCTTGGGACCACAATACCTGACGGAATGCCTCTCCCGACGTGAATATACCCAGTCACTACGTTCAACATCTAAGGTCCTCCTCTGGGTGCCTACTCTGAGAGAGGCTCAGAGTGTGTCAATGAGGGACAGGGCCTTTTTGGTGGTGGCCCCCAGACTATGGAACAAGCTCCCTGATGAGGCTTGCCTGGCGCCAACGCTGCTATCTTTCCGGCGCCAGGTTAAGACTTTCCTCTTTGCCCAGGCATATGGCAACACATCTTAATCACCCACATGTTTATTTTAATGGTTTTTAATGCTTCATGTATGAATGTTCTGTGTTTTAGAGTTTTAAAATTTGTATACTTGTTTTTATCTCATTTTAGAATTTCTGAAAACTGCCCAGAGAGCTCTAGCTATGGAGGCAGTATATAAATGTAATAAATAAATAAATAAATGAATAAATAAATAAATAAATAAATAAATAAATAAATAAGGGAAGGCTTCCTAGAACAATTACAGTTTCAGAAAATGCCAAAAGGAATACAAAGTTGGTACCTTCCTGACCTCCAGACCTACGGAATTCCATAGGACAGGGGTGCCACCACGCTGAAGGCTCTTCCCCTGGTGGAATCCAATCAGAGGATGGGTCTATGTGGAACCACCAGCAGCAGGCCCTTGGATGACCTCAGTGACCAGGCAGGTTGATAGGGGAGAAGGCACTTTCTCAGGTATCCTGGTCCCAAGTTGTTTAGGGCTTTGTACACTGGGACAGAACTTTAAACCTGGCCCAGTAGGGAACAGGCAGCCAGTACTGTTCCCTCAGCAACGGAGTTACATGCATTCTGCACTAGCTCCAACATCCACAGCAGCTTCAAGGACAGTCCCACACAGAGTACATTGTAGTAATCCAATCTTGAGGTTACCAATGCCTGTACCACCATGGCCAAGCTATCCCTGTCCAGGAGATGTCATAGGTGGCGAACTAGCCAAGGCTGGTAAAAGGTACTCTGAGCTGCCGCAGGCACTTGAGCCTCCAGCGATAGAAATGGGTCTAAGAGTACCCCCAAACTACGAACCTGTTCTTTCAGAGGCAGTGCAACCCCATTCAGAATAGGCAATAAGCCTATCTCCCAGACTCAGCAACCACTAACCCACAGGGCTTCTGTCTTGCCAGGATTCAATCTCAGTTTATTGGCCCTCATCCAGCCCATTTCTGAGTCTAGGCACCAGTCCAGGACCTGCATAGCCTCACCTGATTCAGTTGTCACATGGAGATAGAGCTGTGTGTCATCAGCATATTGATGGTATTTGGCTCCAAATCCTGTAATGACTGATCCCAGTGGCTTCATATAGATGTGAAATAACACTGGGGACAAGATGGTGCCCTGCGGCACCCCACAGCTCAATTGCCAAGGGGCCAAGGAATGTAACACCCAGGCCTTAGCTAGACGTAAGGTTTATCCTGGGATTATTATTATTTTTATTATTATTTAAAACATTTTTATCCCACTCTATATCAATAAGGTCTCAGGGCGGCATATAGATAAAAGCATACAGTATACAGTATCCCGAGGTCGTCCCTGCCTGCTCCCGGGATCCTCTTTGTGTCATTTACATGCTCCCGGGACGATCCTGGGATAAACCTTAGGTCTAGCTAAGGTCCCAATGTTACTCTCTGAGAACAACTCTATAGTTAGGACCAGAACTACTGCCTCCGATGCCCATGCCATGTAGTCAATCCAATAGGATACCATGGTCAATGCTATCAAAAGCAGAACTGGCTGCATTGCACTCCCTCTGTCCCTCAATAAAGGACATCCATCAGGGTGACCAAGGCTGAATCAGATCTATAACCAGATCGAAACCCAGCTTTTATTTTTAATTAGGCCAGATCTACACCAAGCAGGGTACAACACTATGGAAGTGGTTTGAAAATGGCATACGGAATGTGCCATGGGCCCCAACAGTTGTCAGTGCACTTCAATACCATCCTAAAGCAGTAGTCTAGATCCTGCCTTAGTCAACCTTCAAGACTCCCCTACATCAGCTTGAGCCATTTACTTACCTGTGATGAAATATGGATCAGCGGTCTAGAGACATGGCAAATAAGAAATGTAGCATCACATGCTGGAATAAGTAGTCACTGGGAAGATTTGCCAAGGAGAACATGAAGTCCAGAGGGGAGAATAATAGTTGCCTCATCCAACTCACTGCCAGATGCATAGGGTTCCTGTGATGTTCAGCTGCCTTGTATGCATTAAATGCATAAGGTTCCACCCACGCTTCATCTGTGCTTAATCAGTTTGCCAACATCATGTGAAAAGAAAATGTTTTTCATTCGTTATCAAGATAAGCAAACAGAAGAGAAGATTCTTGCCATGTAAGGCTGTATGTGGTAGAAAGCAGCTTTGAAAGAAAAAGAAAAGTGGTTGTAGCAAATGCAAGATCCATCTTAAGAAAAATAATTCTTAATAGCAAGTTGGAGACTTGGAAAAAAAAACCCAGAGCTTTAGCCTTCTGTCTAAGAATATTCAGGGTGCAACTCTATGTTTTTCGAAGGAGTGCTCCAATTTTGAGCTACTCTAAATATTCATGGCTTCCTTGGTAAACACCTGGCAGAGTAAGAGGAACATCCTCCTTACTATTGTTGATTTCAGCAAGATGGGACTGAGACCATCTGGAAGAATTTCACCACACAGGATGGGGACGGGTGGAGAGATCTCAGGTCAATGCGTCTCCTGGCTTCTCCTCTCTGATCCCTGCCCACTGGAATAGCCCATTTTTGCCTCTGGAAAGTCATACGTGCAGCCCTGGAAAGCAGACATCTGGTTCATTCCACAGTGGCTGCAAGGGGTGGGAGCAGGGTGGAGAGAGGGATCGGAACTCAGAACCCCCTCCCCCAGATGTGTTTCCCATGATGGTGCTTCCGCATGTGGAATGGGAGAAGTGGCTGGGGTTAGGGAGATGACACAGCTATGGGGCTGGGTTTTTTATGACTTGTCAGAGATGCGCACAAACGAAAATGCACAATTACAAATGGGGTGGATAGGAAGTCCATCGAATATGCGATCCTGTGCAGATATATGTTTGTGTTTATAAAAAGTATATACTGTTGGGCACCAAAACATGAGTAGAAAATGGCCCCACACATCTCCGAAATAGCTGAACACAACCCTGACAGCAGTTTGGCATATGTTGTTAAATGCTTAGGAGAAGAGAAAGGTCTTGACCTGGCGCCTAAAAGATAACAATGTTGGCGCCAGGTGAGCCTCATTGGGGAGATCATTCAATAATTAGGGGGCCACCACTGAAAAGGTCCTCTCCTTTGTTGCCATCCTCTGAGCTTCCCTTGGAGTAGGCACTCGGAGGAGGACCTTAGATATGGAGCGCAGTGTACGGGTAGGTTCATGTCGGGAGAGGCTTTCCGTCAGGTATTGTAGTCCCAAGCCGTGTAAGGCTTTATAGGTTAAAATCAGCGAGAGAGCCGGAAAAAAATTACAAAAGCAGTCAGCGATATTCCTGTATAACTGAGTGGTGGACCAGAGATCACTGCGGAAGCAGGTGAACATTGTGTGGCCCCTAAGTGATGACTTGGATGCCATCCTGCAATAAATGGCTAGGGTAGACCCTCCCTTAGCCTCTGTCTGCCCTGGGATTGCTGCATTCTTTCTTCAGCCTCTATACAAATCTCATGCAACTATGCACCTAATTCAACTCTTCAGGTAAGCTGCAATTGTGTTGTGGGTTCTGTCTTATGCTGCTGTTCATTGTTTTGTTGAACATTTATTGCTTTAATTACCTCATTGTTTGTTTGTTTTTGGTTTTTGTCATGATTTTTTAAATATGTTTTATTCTTGTATGCTGGTTTGAGAAAGGCAGCCTATGAATATTTTAAATAGAATCAAAGAATAGCAGAGTTGGAAGGGGCCTACAAGGCCATCAAGTCCAACCCAGTGTGGGAGAGGCCACAACCTCACCAGGCAACTGATTACATTGTCGTACTGCTCTAACAGTCAGGAGGTTTTTCCTGATGTCCAGCTGGAATCTGGCTTCCTTTAACTTGAGCCCGTTATTCCGTGTCCTGCACTCTGGAAGGATCGAGACGAGATCCTGGCCCTCCTCTGTGTGATAATAAATAATACATAATACATAATAAATAATACTATAGGTGTCCAACCATACCTAACCTAGACATCATACCTAAACCGATGACCATCTGAAGGCTATGTGTGGAGAGCCAGTGTGGTGTAGTGGCTAAGGTGTTGGACTGGGAGTCGGGAGATCTGGGTTCTAGTCCCCACTCGGCCATGGGAATCTACTGGGTGACTTTGGGCCGATCACATACTCTCGGCCCAACCTACCTCACAGGATTGTTGTTGTGAGGATATCATGGAGAGGAGGAGGATTGTGTACGCGGCCTTGGGTTCCTTGGAGGAAAAAAGGCAGGATATAAATGAAATAAATAAAATAAAATAAAATAAAACAAATAAATAAAGGGACAGTTCCCCTCACAGATAGAGGACTGAGTAAAAGTTGGGCCTGAGTCTTAATGTTCCTGGTTCCTGCATGAAAGAAGGTGGTTCCTGCTTGGGGTGAGAAAGGCTTTAGAGAAGAGGAATTCTCACTGAGGAGCACGACTGAGTCCCACAACAACAGAAGTCCAGAGTTTCCCCAGCCCTGCTTTAGCTGCCTTCCATACAGGGTGGCTTACAATTCCAATTCCAAATTATTAAAACACCAGTGATCATATCATATAAAACCAGTTGGAGCAGGTAAAAATAGTGCTGTGCCAAAAAGTTTGTCTGTTCCATTTTCAGCATTTCATAAGTGGGTGGGGGGAACTCAGGGGAAAGAGGCTGGGAGAGGTGAGAATTGCCTAGAATTTCCTCCTTGGGGAGGTGGGCAGGGATTCCACATTCCTTTTTAAATGTAGCCAGTTGTTGAGGGTTCTTTCTTTCTTTCTTTCTTTCTTTCTTTCTTTCTTTCTTTCTTTCTTTCTTAAACATCCCTGGCATTTTCAGGAACCCAGTTTTTCCTGAATGCATATTGGAAAGGGTGAAGTCACATGATCTTCAATAGACATTCACTAAGAACTGCTGGGCTCCTCCAAAAGGGTGTGTGTCTTTTGAAAAACTAAAAAAATAGTAATAGGAAGATGGCCCCTCGGCAAACAGCTGCACTTTAAAGAAAGTTATGTGGAAACCCTGTCCCCCTCCTTAAGGAGAAAATTCTCCAGATTTTCCTCCAAAAGGGAATTTCAGCAGGTGTCATTTGTATATATGGTGAACCTGGTGAAATTCCCTCTTCATCACAGCAGTTAAAGCTGCAGGAGCTGTACTAGAGTGACCAGATTTAAAAGAGGGCAGGGCACCTGCAGCTTTAACTGGTGTGATGAAGAGGAAAATTCACCAGGTTCTCCATATATACAAATGACACCTGCTGAAATTTTCTTTTCAATACAACTGTTAAAGATACAGGAGCCCTGTCCTCCTTTTCATATGGTCTACCTATTTAAGGGAAGTTTGATAAAAGAAAATAATAAAGAAATAATTTTTCCCCAGAGAGCTTTAGTCATTACTGTCCATATGTTATTTTACTGGGAATTCATGTTTCAGGAGGCATTTTTAAGCACTAAAAAGGTATTTATTTACCAAACTTACATCCTGTCATTCCACCAAAAATAGTGCTCGGGGTGACTAACAATAAAATGCATGTAAAATAACAAAGTTGTAATTTCAACATTCAGATTGATCAATTAAATACACATCAAAAAAATTCAGGTACAATAAAAACACACCCAATAAATAATAATGATTAAACGCACACACATGCATCAATAGAGCATCCACTATATTAAAAGGACATATTGAAACTTCAATTAGCTTAGATGACAAAGGTCTGTCTAAATATATCTGCCTTTGCCTTTCCAATGGAAGAAAAATGGAGATAAACTAACCTGGCCTCTCCTGGGAAAGGAGTTACAAAACTTGAGTGCAGCCACGAAGAACATTCTAGCAAAAACTTATTCTTCATGGAAGTTACATGACGTGACATTGGCGTCAGTTGCTTTGGCATCTGTCTTTACCCACTGTACACACTTCCGCTCTTATCTCCATATGACCAAGCAAACCAGCTATCATGATAGATCATAACCTCCTGGCATGGAACTGCCAAGAGCACATGCCGTGCCAGTATATCTGCTTTTCCTTGGACATCCTTTCTACTGGAGCCACCCAGGAAATGACGGTTATTTGAATGAGAATCCTATGGATTGTCTCTCTCAGTTTGTAGCTTTCCACCTATCAATTCAGTGAAACATGAGCTAAACCAACTTTCCCCAATGTGGTGCCCTTCATAATTCCCATCACCCTAGATAATTGGCTCAGGCTGATGAAACATGCATTTTAAAACATTTGGGGGGCATCAGGTTAGGGAGATTGACCTTGACTCTTCCCTAGTAGGCGCAACAGTAAAGAAATTGCTCTCTCATGATATGAGATACTCCTTGTGCTAATGAGCCAGTCTACACTCTACAGACCAAGGTTTGTTCCAGAATGAGAAGTCTCTGCATGCAGCTGAAGCCTGAAGTTCTATGCACAGTTGGAAAACAGGAATCCATGATGAATGCAACAACAACAAAAAAAAAAAGGCTACAAGCAATGCAATGGACTTTCCTTCATGTATACTTGGAAGAAACCATCAGATCTATGATAAAATTGTAAGATTTCATCTCTTGAAGCCATCAGATTTTACTTTCAGAGGTCTCCATTTCGGCTGAACAGGTATCCTCCTCCTTGAACACCTTCTGGAGTATGTCTTTCAGGTTCCTCTTAGCGCCCACCTTCCTCTGTCTCCCAACCAAGTAATAGATCAGGGGGTTAATGCTGCTGTTTATACAGGCACATAAGTAGCCATAATGTACAAGATTGGGATGTATGTCATGGAGCAAATAAATAGTAAAGTAAAAGGCATTCAGTGGAAAAGCCAAAATCACAAAGAAGAAAAGAGTGAGCAAGATGGCTATTAAAAGTTTTCCCCGCATCTTCTGTTTGGATATTAAGTAGACTTTGATGAACAGGGTCAGACTGGAGATGATCATGAGTGGCAGGCAAAGCACAGCATTTATGATGAACTGGTACATTAGGGGAGCTTTTTCAAGGCCCGGCATAAGGATGAGAATGAATTGAGTTCCACTGATTAGGAAGGAGAGGACCCATATCACAGTACATGCAGTGGTGAACCAGTGGTTTGGCCGGTGGCAACGATACCAAATTGGGAAGAGGACAGAGGCGCATCTGTCAATGCTGATGATTGTCAGTAGAAATTGGCCAGCTGTGTACATAAAGAGGAAGGCACTTTGAAATAACACGTAGGGAAAACCACAGTACAAGTGTACGAAAAGCCAATGTATTTCAATCGTCAGTTCAGCTGTGACCAAACCAAAGTCAGCAATGGACAGGTTTAGAATGTAAAAGGCGAACGTATTCCTCTTAATGCCAAAGCCAAGCAGCCAGATGACAACCCCATTGCCCAAAATTCCCAAAACACAAAAAAGCATTGTGAAGATGGCGAAAATAAACACTTCGTTATCCAATCCTTGATCGTAACAAGGAGATTTCTTCTCGGGTGAGACAGTTCCATTGGGTGATCCGTCATATCCCTTTACACCAGCCACAAGGGATAGCAGTGTCAAGCTGAAATTGACCATTGTGCTCAATTTTTCTTTTGTGCTTCTTTTGGTGTAGATATAACTTTGCTGGAAGAAAAGACACAGAGGTGAAATCAGTCTTTGCTATGGAGCACAGCCATAAGAATATAAGAAGAGTCATGCTGGATCAGTCCAGCGGCCAACCAGCTGCCCACAAGAAACCCACAAGCAGGACATGAGTGCAACAGCATTCTCTTGCCCGTGTTCCTCAACTACCTCTGATACTGGAGGTAACCTATAGCCATCAATACTAGTAGCCATTGATGGCCTTATCCTCCATGAATTTGTCTAATTCCTTTTAAAGCCATCAAAATTTGGTGCCCATCAATACATCTTGTGGTAGCAAATTCCATAGTATAACTATGCACTGTGTGAAGAAGTACTTCCTTTTAGGCCTTAGCTAGACCTAAGGTTTATGCCAGGATCGTCCCGGGGTCATCTCTGTTCATGTAAATGACATACAGGATATCCTGGGAGCAGGCAGGGACAACCCCAGGATGATCCTGGGATAAACCTTAGGTCTAGCTAAGGCCTCATTTGTCCTAAATTTCCCACCAATCAGCTTCATTGGATGACCCCATGTTCTAGCATCATGAGAGTGGAAGAAAAATGCCTCCTATCCACATTTTCCACTCCATGTACAATTTTGTTTATCTCAATCATGTCTCCCCGCATTCACCTCACTTGTCCTTTCTTTAAGCTAAACAGTCCCATATGCTGTAACCTTTCTTTATAGGGGAGTTGCTCCAGCCCCTCAACCATTTTAGGGTGCAATCCTATGCATGTTTAGTCAGAAAAAAGTCCTACAACTCCCATGCTGGCTGGGGAATGCTGGCAGCTGTAGGACTTTTTGGTGTGGTGTGGTGACCATAAATGTACAGAGTGAATATGCAGCTAAAGCTTTCTGTTTAGAGAGCTCCAGTTATTGGGCGGTATAGAAATGTAATAAATACATAAATAGTATTTCTTGCCTTATGCCTTGAATGAAGTTGAGAGTCCATTATAGGTTAGGGTGATCATATGAAAAGGAGGACAGGGCTCCTGTATCTTTAGCAATTTATTTATTTATTTATTACACTTATATACCACCCCCATAGCCAGGGCTCTCTGGGCGGTTTACAGAAATTCTAAAATTAAGATAAAAATGAGTACACAAAATTTAAAATTCTAAAACACAGAACATACACACACAAAGTATTAAAAACCGTTTTAAAAAATCCTAAACATGTGGGTGATTGTATTGAAAGAAGGGGGAATTGCAGCAAGTGTCATTTGTACACATTCAGCACCTGGTGAAATTCCCTCTTCATCACCACAGTTAAAGCTCCAGGAGCTATATTAGCATGACCAGATACAAAAGAGGTCAGGGCTCCTGCAGCTTTAACTGCTGCATTGAAAAGGAAATTTCACCAGGTGCTGCATGTATGCAAATGACACCTGTTGAAATTCCCCTGTATAACTGTTAAAGATACAGGAGCCCTGTCCTCCTTTTCATATGGTCACCCTATTATAGATATAAATTAACCTAAGGCAGTTGTGGGAGAAATTGGACTCCATTTCCCATTGGCCACAGCCACGGTAAGGGATGTTGGCAACTACATCTTCCTATACATTTTCTGTTCCTGACTTGAGCTGAATTGGCTCTTATAATTTTTGGTTCGCATTTTCCTCGAGGCTGATCAAAGTTACATTCGCAGTTCCAAGGACAGGTGGGACTTTAAAAGATACACGAAGGTAATGAGAGGTTTAAAAACAACAACAACAAGGCCCCTGTGAAGCCCTGAGTGCTCATGCCATTCTCCACCTCACACCAAACCTAACTGTCTTTAACTGTAATAATCATTCATTCCTCCCCTATTTAGTAGGGATGTGCTCCGCTCCGATTAGGAGCGTAGAAGCAGTAGCGGATTGGCCTGCTCCGCCTTACCCAGAGGCGGAGTAGGAGCGGACCGTGGACCCCCTAGAAGCAAGGCGAAGAGAAGCGCCCATTTTTCGGAGCTCCGAGTTCAGGCGGAGCGCTCTGGTCGCCATCTTGAAAACATTTCGCCATAGGATTGCATTGCGGCAAATAATCGCGCATAACTACGTTGTTTTTGAAGCTATCGCTCTGGAAATTCTTGTGCTCAGAGAGTCGTGGATGGGGGTCATTTTGAGACCACTCTCACCTCTCTGCGTTGTCCGTGTCGCGTGCTATATTTTTTTGAAAATCGGGTCAACCGCGCGGCTCAAACTGCGTTTCGGCTTTTCGCCCATAGGATTGCATTGAGGGAAAGAATCGGGGATAACTGGGGGGGGGTTTAAGCTATCGTTCTGAAAATTCTTGTGCACAGAGAGTCGTGGATGGGGGTCATTTTGAGACTACTCTCAACTTTCTGCGTGCTGTGGTTCACGTGCAATGTTTTTGTGAAAATCGAGTCAACCGCACGGCTCAAACTGCGTTTTCGGCTTTTCGCCCATAGGATTGCATTGAGGGAAAGAATCGGGGATAACTGGGGGGGGGGTTTAAGCTATCGTTCTGAAAATTCTTGTGCACAGAGAGTCGTGGATGGGGGTCATTTTGAGACCACTCTCAACTTTCTGCATCGTACGGGTCGCGGGCTAGAAGTTTTTAAAAAATCGGCGGGAAAAATACCTTTTTCAAAGGGCTGAGGGGCAGAGTCAGCTCCCGGTCATGATGATCCCAAAGTTGGAGGAGGGCATAGGCAAAACAGGTAACTTGGGATTCTGGGAAACTTCTCTTTCTTCATCTGAACGGGCTTTTCCCCGTGTTTTTTAACACAGTAGCCCCACCAAATGCACAAACACAACCTGAAATCATATACTAAGCCAAGAATAAGAGATAGAAACACAGCACTGCTCCCCACCCTAACCTTGGTGAACAACTGAATCGATGTGGTGCAAGGGGATGAGCTCCCCTAGGGCATCTCATCGTGGACGTGCCCCCACTCTCTCCTGCACTGGAAGGCCATAGAGCCTTCCAAAGAGAGTAAAACGGTGGAGCAATGCCTCTCATGAGTTGAAGTGAATGGTCACTTTTCAGTGGTGGAGCAATGCCTGTTCTGAGTCGAAGTGAGCGTTTTACTTCTTCTCGGAGCTGTGGCTGTCAGTGTCTTGAACTGGCTCACTTCCTTATGCCCCCAGAAATGCCAGCTGCATGCCTGCCTGCCTTCCCTCCCTCCTCCCCTGCCCACCTCGCAGGGATGCTGTGTGTGGGGTGCCCGATTTTCAAAAATTCGCCAAAAATCAGGGGATGATGGGATTGCTTTGAAACTTGGCGTGCGTGTGTATATCCCCATGAGGTGTCATGGTGCCAAACATGAGGTTTCTAACTTGAACAGAAAAAAAGTTGTATAATTTTTTAGCTTTCAATGCAAGCCTATGGGGGGGGAAACGGAGCTCCGGATCCGGATCCGGAGCTCCGGGCGGAGCGGAGCGGAAGTGGGCGGATCGGGGGCGGGGCGGAGCGGCCCGATCCGGTAAATGGCGGATCTGCAAGTGAAGCGGAGCGGGGGGTCCGTGCACACCCCTACTATTTAGCCTTGTGTGAAGGAATGAAACCTGTTCAGCCACTTCGTTGTTTATAAAATGGGTGCCTCCTTTCTAAACATTGAGTTATTTGGAGATTAATGGTGTTTTTGCAAGGCAGTTTGAAATGGCAGCCCAGGAAACAAACTTCATTGGCAAACTAGGCAAGGAAGCTCCTTATTATGACAAAGAGAAACTTAACAATGTCTGCTGCCACTCTGGCTGAGTAAGAGGTTTTGCACCATATGCAAAGCTGACAGGGAGAAAAAAAGCGAGCTAGAGTTCAGAAGGAAAAAGCCAGGACAGACAGTGTTGCAGTTCATATTCTAGGGAGAAAGCTGGTCCTCCTATGCTTCAGGTGGTTGTGAATTTGCCTCCATCTCACTATAGAAGGATGAGACGTGGACGCAAGTGTGGGCTCATCTACACCAAGCAGGATATTCCATTATGAAAGCGGTATATAAAAGGCAGGAGCCACACTACTGCTTTATAGTGATATTGAAGTGCACTGCAGGATCTACACTACTGCTTTATAGTGGTACTGAAGTGCACTGACAACTGTTGGGGCCCATGACACATCTACACCAAGCAGGATATAACACTATGGAAGTGGTATGAAAGCAGTATATGGCATGTGTCAAGGGTCCCAATAGCCGTCAGTGCACTTCAGTACCACTATAAAGCAGTAGTGTGGCTCCTGCCTTTTATACACCACTTTCATATCACTTTCATAGTGGAATACCTGCTTGGTGTAGATGAGCCCTGTGTCACAACAACTAATCAAGAGACATGCAGCCAGTCTTAAAGGCTAGCCTTGCCTATGTGTAGCTGCCCATCCAATCCCCCTCTTTAGAATTTGCAGCAGGGGACAAACCATTCATTACTTGTGGGGCCAAGTAGGAATTTTGGGGATACCTTCACAACTGGAAAATTCCCTCCCTTAGAATCATAGAATAGCAGAGTTGGAAGGCCATCGAGTCCAACCCCCTGCTCAATGCAGGAATCCACCCTAAAGCATCCCTGACAGATGGTTGTCCAGCTGCCTCTAGTATGGGAGAGCCCACAACCTCCCTAGGTAACTGGTTCCATTGTCGAACTGCTCTAACAGTCAGGAAGTTTTTCCTGATGTCCAGCTGGAATCTAGCTTCCTTTAACTTGAGCCCGTTATTCCGTGTCCTGCACGCACGCACGCACGCACTCACTCACTCACTCACTCACTCACTCACTCACTCTTTCTTTCTTTCTTTCTTTCTTTCTTTCTTTCTTTCTTTCTTTCTTTCTTTCTTTCTGCTTAATTCATTCTGGCAGGATCTACACTACTGCTTTATTATGATTTATAATGCTTTTGACAACTGTTGGGGCCCAGGACACACTCCATATACCATTTTCAAAGTGCTTTCAAAGTGTTCTATCCTGCTTGGTGTAAATTCGGGTACTGTAGCAGTTATGGGTTGAGGGAGGGTGAGGTAATTTAGCTGACTTGGTGCAACACTAATTTGAGATAATTTGCAATTTGCAGTGCAATGGAAATAGCCCTCATAAGCACCCTGGGACATCTTTATGGTGAATGGACACTCATCTAAGTGTCCCCTCAGGGCCAACTGTGAAGATGGACTGTGGAGGGGGAGCTATCCTTGGAACCATCAAATCTCATCCTATCTATGGCTCATCTGCTCACCTCAGCATGCTGTATTCATATCTAAATTGCTCTTATAATTAACCTCTACTCTATCTATCTATCTATCGTTCAGAAGACATCCTAAGCCATGGTGGTTAAGCATTTTGAGCTAAACAATGGCTGTGTTCATACAACATTCTAAACCATGGTTAGGCCACTAACCCTTTTGCAGCAAATGGTTAGTGAGCGTGTTTCAACTGTGGTGATGTGGTTAGGAAGGGTTCAAGTGACACACTAAATCATGGTTCACATGACAGACTAAGCCATAATGTTTAGTTGAAAATGCTTAACCACTGTGGCTTAGTGTGTCATCTGAACAGGGTCATTATGGCTTAGAGTGTCGTGTGAACCTTTCTTAACCATGGTAGCCATGGATAGCCTTCTCCAGGAATTTATCCAACCTGCTTTTAAAGCCATCCAAATTGATGGCCATCACCACATCTTGTGGTGACAAGTTCCATAGTTTAACTACGCACTGTGTGAAGAAATATTTCCTTTTATCTGTTCTGAAACAATCAGCTTCATGGGATGATCATGGGTTCTAGCATTATGGGAAAGGGAGAAAAATGTCTCCCTATCCTTGGGTGACCATGTGAAAAGGAGGACCGGGTTCCTGTATCTTTAGCCGTCACATAGAAAAGGGAATTTCAGCAGGTGTCATTTGTATATATGGAGGACCTGGTGAAATCCCCTCTTCATCACAACAGCTAAAGCTGCAGGAGCTATACTAGAGTGGCCAGATTTAAAAGAGGGCAGGGCTCTTGCAGATTTAACTGTGCATACAAATAACACCTGATGAAATTCCCCTTTCAGTACAATTGTTAAAGATATAGAAGCCCTGCCTCTTCTTTCATATGGTCACCCTAACCCTATCCATAGCATGAAAAAGAAACGGAGGGTATATGTTGGCATATTCTAACTCTTGTTGTTTTTGTGGTGAGAACCTGAAGTTAGGTATAAGAATATTTCTACACCAGCCCGGTGTAGAGGGAGGGAGGGGGGAGGATCTCATGATATCCTCCCCTTAGTCTAAATGCAGGCACAACATCCCAGGAGGAAAGAGGGTGTTTCACCCACCATTTTTTTTAAAGGAGATGAGTGCACATGCACTCCAACTAAATATAAGTGGTGTGTTGTGTTTTTTTTTTAAAAAAAAGGCCCAAACCTGCTCTCCCCCACCTCCGATTCCTTCCGGCCCGGTTTCTTCCTTCTACTGATCCCTGCTACTCACAGGGAGGGGGGAAGAAGCCAGGACAGGCAGCCACACCTCCTGCGGTCTCAGGATGATCTCAAGACTGTGGAGAGAATTGGGTTTTCCCAGGGATTATTTATCCCTGGGAAAACCCATTCTCATCGCTCCTTCCTCCTGGGAGTCATTTGGACACATAGGGACTCTGCCATGACCAGACCGGATTTTCAGGCTAGTGTAGAAATGGCCCAGGTAGCAAGAAAGAGATGTTTTAAAAGGCTGATCTAAACAATCCAATCATCCGACCAATCATCTTTGTGTACATGGTGATTGACTGCGTAACAAAACCAAAACTGATAGGTTGCTATCTGAAATAATGCACCATTTAGATGGGAAGAGTAGGGGACACAACAGAAATTGTGGCAAGGGAGAGATGACAGATGAATACGAAGAAAAGCAGTGAGAAATGGTGTGCCTTCATCTTGGTGAGGATAAGGTCTGCCGAAGGCTTTAGGGGAAGTGCTGTCTTTTATAAGAGATGAGGAGCAAGAGAGAGAGGGATTGAACCACAGGCGATGAGAATTTGGCATCAAGGGACGGTTTCATGGAGAGAGTATCCTACCTTCTTCCAGTCACATCCGTTTGCTCACAAATGGGCAGGAGACACGGTATTGAGATGTACTCCTCCTAGAATTTCAGAATCTCAGCCAGTCCTGTTCTCTTTGTCCATCCAGAGCTAAGCAAACAACTTGGAGCAGAGAATGACAGAGAAGGGTTTTGTGCTTGTTCAGCAAGGGAGAGACGGATATGTCATTTCAAAAGTGGAAGTAGATGACACCCCCTGTTAGGAAATGTCATCAACTTTTCTTATTTTATCAGAATTTCCCAAGCCAGGAAATGAGCAACTGTTTTGACAGTAAGGACCCAAGTCACAGAGTACAATGGGTAAAGGTGTTGATAATACAGGCATAGGCAGCCTTTAGGCTTGTAGAATCTTCTTTCTTGTTTACTAGAGCCGAGAGATCCATTAGTGAGAGTGAAGTGCGAAATGGTAACTTAGGGCATGCCTACACTGAGGAGGGAAGGGGAAAGGATCTCACGATACGCTTATCGCAAGATCCTCCCCTTTCTCCACACATGGCACGCAACGTCCAGGGAAGAAGGAGGACCTTGCGTCCGCCATTTTTTAAAAAAAATTATTGAAGATGAGTACATGAGCGTTCTAACAATAAGGTATGGTGACCCTATGGAAAGGAGGACAGGGCTCCTGTATCTTTAACAGTTGTATAGAAAAGGGAATTTCAACAGGTGTCATTTGTATGTTTGCAGCACCTGGTGAAATTCCCTCTTAATCACAGTTAGAGTGACCAGATACTAAAGAGGGCAGGGCTCCTGCAGCTTGAACTGTTGTGATGTAGCTGGAATTTCACCATGTGTTACATGCATACAAATGACACCTGCTGAAATTCCCCTTTCTGTTCAACTGTTAAAGATACAGGAGCCCTGTCCTCCTTTCCATATGGTCACCCTAAATAAGGTCAGCGTTGTTGTTTTCTAAAAAACATCCCGCTCCCCCCACCCTATCCTCAATGGGCACGGAGTGCCTCAAGAGCTCCATGCCCCATGCCTGGTTCCTCACATTTACTTGTGAGGAGCCAGGACGAAAACAGGATGGCCACCTATACCTCCTGCAGTCTTGAGACAATCCCGAGACCATGGGGGAAAAAAACAGGCTAAAAGTCATCCTGGTTATCCCAGGAAAAGGGAGGGATCATCCCTCCCTGCCCCCGGGATCCTCTGTCCAACATGTGGACACACAGGGATGATCCTGGGGCAATCCCCGGGATAAGGCATGGTCTAGACATGCCCTTAGAGGTGGTGTCAGATGAAATATGTTCATCTGGTGCAAGTAGTGGAGCCAGTCACCTACGGCATCCTACGAACAATACACTAGAACGACCTGCTTACGCAGCTACAAATCTGAGTAACTACAGATCAGAGATTCTATTAACACAGAAGCCCATTTCCTGCCCAGGTGGAAAGTTTCAGACAGGAGTTTGGTAATCCTATGGAAAGGAGGACAGGGCTCCTGTATGTTTAGCAGTTGTACAGGAAAGGGAATTTCAGCAGGTGTCATTTGTCTGCATGCAACACCTTATGAAATCCCCTCTTCATCACAACAGTTAAAGCTGCAGGAGCCTTGCAGTCTTTTGTATCTGCTCACTCTACAATAAAGGGCAGGGCTCCTGCAGCTTTAATTATTGTGATGAAGAGGGAATTTCCCCAGGTGCTGCATGCATACAAATGACACCTGCAGAATTTTCCTTTCCTGTACAACTGCTAAAGCTGCAGGAGCCCCATCCTCCTTTCCATATGGTCACCCTAACTAGGTGGCATCATTTGCAGGGCAGAAAGAGGAGGAAGAGAA
Source organism: Elgaria multicarinata webbii (assembly GCF_023053635.1). Taxonomy (NCBI): domain Eukaryota; kingdom Metazoa; phylum Chordata; class Lepidosauria; order Squamata; family Anguidae; genus Elgaria; species Elgaria multicarinata. The sequence continues at coordinate 107,253,859 of NC_086177.1, read as the reverse complement.
ACAGTGAGCGTGCTGAGCATGCATGTCGTCTTTGAGCGACAACCGCAAGAAAAAGTGAAGTCCTTAACAAACAACCACATAATACCAAACAAAAAGTTAAGGATATATATGTTAGAACAATAATGTTTAATGTACACAAATAAAATAAAGGTTAACCATAGTATTGCTTTAAAAGTGCAACCTCATATTGCAGAAGAACAAATATCTACCACGCACAATGTGAAGTAAAAAGGCCAAACGCGTTTCAACACAAGGTCTTCATCAGTGGCCAATGCCAAAATACAACATACAGGAAAGACATGTTATATAGTATGCAAGCAGGAGCAAAAGGACGAAACACAGGTTACTAATTCTTGTTTGGAATTCAGACAAAAGGGTGTGAGTATCAGACAGAGTAGTTAACATACTGGGCTGCTGTATGCTCCCTGGAGACTTAATTGGGCTGACTTTATAATTCCCACAATTATGTGGTAGAAGATGTCACTCCCATTTGAAAATAATACAGGGCCTCCTAAGGAAAATGATAGAATATTTACATAGCGATACATATGGCAGTCCCGTGTTATTAATGGAAAATCCATTGTAGATCTCACTCTAGAGCAGTACATCAAAAAGTTTACTTACAGCCTCTTCAAACTGCCTGGGTCAATCTTTAGATAAATGGCATTGAGGCTGACTGATTTGCAGCTGAGGTTAAGTACTCTTTGTTTATAAGCCAATTAAGCTTCATGATCTAGTAATCTAGTATAGGGTAAAATAGATGTAATTCCCAATTTCTATTGATGTCCAATTAGGTGGTAATTGATGCTTCAGATGTGGCGTCACAGTACTTCATAATATAATCCTAATATACAATAATAAGTCAATAAAATGAGCCAACATGCAGCATTAAAAAAAACTATACATAAAAAACTATACAAACAAATGTTACAAATAGGGAGTACTTAACAATACTTAACCTCAGCTGTAAATCAGCCAGCCATTTATCTAAAGATCGACCCAGGCAGTCTGAAGAGACTGTAAGTAAACTTTTTGATGAACTGCTCTAGAGTGAGATCTACAATGGATTTTCCATTAATAACACGGGACTGCCATATGTATCCCTATGTAAATATTCTATCATTTTCCTTAGCAGGCCCTGTATTATTTTCAAATGGGAGTGACATCCTCTACCACATAATTGTGGGAATTATAAAGTCAGCCCAATTAAGTCTCCAAGGAGCATACAGCAGCCCGGTATGTTAACTGCTCTGTCTGATACTCACACTCTTTTGTCTGAATTCCAAACAAGAATTAGTACAAGAATTAGTACATTGATGGTGCTATATAAATAAATTAATAATAATAATAATAATAATAATAATAATAATAACCTGTGTTTAGGCCTTTTGCCCCTGCTTGTACACTGTATAACATGTCTTTTCTGTATATTGTATTTTAGCATTGGCCACTGATGAAGACCTTGTGTTGAAACAAGGTCTTTTCACTTCACATGGTGTGTGATAGATATTTGTTCTTGTGCAATATGAGGTTGCACTTCTAGAGCAATACTATGGTTAACCTTTATTTTATTTTTGTACATTAAACATTATTGTTCTATTGGATATATGTATATATCCTTAACTTTTTGTCTTTGAGTGACAGGCATGGCCTATAATGGCTGGATCTGCCCCCAACTAGGCCTCTTCGCTTCCCAGCTGAGGAGGGTGGAGCGATGAGGTGTTGCCTTGATGGGTGGCATTAGCATCGCCTAGGCCCGATACTCCCCTTTTTGGCCCCGAGTGGCAGGCCTCTCTCGGCTGTCCTGGGTGGCAACGTTTTTGCCACACACCCCTATGGCTGGTGTCCTTTCTGCAACAAGGCCTCTGGCTGAGAGCTGTGGGATCTAGAGGCCCACAGGGCTCTTCTCTGATTAGGATTGTTGCAAAATACTGCCTGGGTCCACGAGGGCAGTGGATGCCCTTGTATCTGGCCCTCACTGGCCCAGGAGGACGTGTCTAGTGTTAGGATGAAACCATGCCTGAGGGCTCATGAGCCCCCAAGATCACTTGGGTTTGAGTCCACCCTGGCTTCTTGATCATGCTCTTTGCCCTCATTGCATAAATGCCAGCAGACATTAACACAGCAGGGGGTAATATGCGAATTCCCCAGTCTATTAATATTTGTGTTAATAGAGCTTTAAGGCCCCCATTGGCTGGGAGGGGGTGAAAAACGCACAATTTCCCCACCATTAACACAGCGCGGGAAAGGGCTGAAGTTAGGCAAGTGGCTGCCAAGCACTTACGAACTTCATGAGTATTTGGCAGGGCCTGGTTCATGGGGGTCGGGCCAAGGCATTGAGACATCTCAAGGTGCCACTGGAGAGCCAGTTCAACCCCACCTGCTTTGCTGGGAATTTAGATCCGAGGGCATTTGTGCTCAGAACCCATGCAAATCCTGATATGGATGTTCTGTCTGTAGTAGGCCCCACTCTTTCTTAGGGTTCCTCAGAGTTAAGTGACACAGGGGCCCTAAGGAGTCCCGCCCAGATGAAAGACCAAAGGCACAGTTACAAGATGGGGGATACTTGGCTCAGCAATACTACAAATGAGAAGGATCTTGGAATTGTTGTAGATCGCAAGCTGAATATGAGCCAACAGTGCGATATGGCTGCAAGAAAGGCAAATGCTATTTTGGGCTGCATTAATAGAAGTATAGCTTCCAAATCGCGTGAGGTACTGGTTCCTCTCTATTTGGCCCTGGTTAGGCCTCATCTAGAGCATTGCGTCCAGTTCTGGGATCCATAATTCAAGAAGGACGCAGACAAGCTGGAGCATGTTCAGAGGAGGGCAACCAGGATGATCAGGGGTCTGGAAACAAAGCCCTGTGAAGAGAGACTGAAAGAACTGGGCATGTTTAGCCTGGAGAAGAGAAGATTGAGGGGAGACATGATAGCACTCTTCAAATACTTAAAAGGTTGTCACACAGAGGAGGGCCAGGATCTCTTCTCGATCCTCCCAGAGTGCTGGACACAGAATAACGGGCTCAAGTTAAAGGAAGCCAGATTCCAGCTGGACATCAGGAAAAACTTCCTGACTGTTAGAGCAGTACGACAATGGAATCAGTTGTGAGGTTGTGGTCTCTCCCACACTAGAGGCCTTCAAGAGGCAGCTGGACAACCATCTGTCAGGGATGCTTTAGGGAGGATTTCTGCATTGAGCAGGGGGTTGGACTCGATGGCCTTGTAGGCCCCTTCCAACTCTGCTATTCTATGATTCTATGAAAAGCTGCTAAACCAGGGCCTCTAGCAAAAGTTAAGATGAACGTTTTAGCCTTATTGTTAAGGGCATATATTTTCTATTTGATGGTTTCCTCCTTGGTTTCAGGATCTCGTTCGTTTGCCTTAATTCACAAAGAATCAGGCCTCTATCTAAGGCATGGAGCAGGTGGCGGGTGAAAAGATCTCTAAAGCCATCAGAAGAGCCATGCTGGATCAGACCAAGGGTCCATCTAGCCCAGCACTCTGTTCACACAGTGGCCAACCAGCTGCCAGGAACCCACAAGCGACACCCTCCCACCCATTTTCCCCAGCAACTGGTGCATATAGACTTACTGCAGGGTGGGCCAGGTATTGAACCTGTTTGCCAACCCCCCTTGGCATCCCTGAGGGTCTCACCACTGGACATTTCTCCAAAACAGGCCACAAGGGAGTGTCGGCTGACACATAATTTATCCCATCCTCATGGCAGATCAGTGAATGATGCATTATGTCTCCTTTGACAGCGTCATATAAACGGTTCAGCAGTATGGTAAGGGGCCATTAATGGGCCAATCAAATTGTCTTTCCGCCTTCTACCCCTGCACCCAGATATTTTTGATTTGCTTGTTTTTTCTTTCCAACCCCAGTTTTATGTCAATCAGGCCCTCCCAATACCTGCTCAGTATTTGAGTGCTTCACCACCTTTTGAGAGTGGGCTTGGAGATGGCAAACTGGTTTTGCTAACTCCATACATTAATTTGGACAATTTTCTTTTTGCTGGACCAGAACAATCTGGCTAAAGGCAGGGGCTTCATGAGGGGATCAGAATCCCTGGCAGTGGAGGTAGGCATCCCACTGACCCAGGAAAAGATGGAGGCCCTGCAACAGTGCTACAATTGGGAGTACAATTGGATTCTGAAGCACAGTGTTGCAGCCTCCAAGGGAAAACCCTCTAGGGACTGATACCTGTGGCCCATTGAGCCCACAAAATCTCCGTAAAGCAGTTTCAGGAGTTGGTGGGTCATTTGAACTTTGCCTGCAGGGTTGCAGCCCTGGGCAGGGCCTTTATCAAGCATCTTTGCAATGTCTTGCGAGGGACTAGGCACCCCCATCATTGTATCTGTGTCACAGCAGAAATGAAGGGAAATTCTTGGGCCAATAACGGGGTGTCATTTGGAGGCAGGATTTGCTGTTGGAGGCTGAGCTCCAGCTGCATTCTGATGCTTCGGGTGCTAGTTGGTTTTGGCATCATATTCCGTGAGTGATGGAGCATGCAGCAGTGGCCTCGGCATTGGTGCGAGTCTGAGATCTGCCAGGATTTGACTTCCTTAGAGCTGTTCCCTATTGTGGTGGCCATCTGGCTTTGGTTATTGGCCTAACACAAGTGTTGGTGCTCCACCGAAGATGATGATGATGACTTGGATCTTCTAAAGGGGAAGGCCCTAATTTTGCAGAACAAGATAGATTTTGAGCGGTGGCCAGACACCTGGATTCTGTGGACTAATATGTTCCCTAGATGCTGATGGCACAAGCGTGGAGATACACATAGCCTAACTAGGGCTAGGAAGAAAGTTCACAGGGAAATTCAATTGGCACTACAGGATTGGTGGGGCAGTGTGATCCCGCATCCAGAAAATCCTGCCAAGCAAAGCTGAGCTTTTCAGGGCTGACGGAGTTTGCCTAACTGATGCGGGCAATGACATTTTCCTGCAGACTCTGCGTGAGGGCTGCAGGCTTTCATCCTAGGCCGGTGAGAGTAGAGCAGCAAAGTGGAAGGTTGATGTCCTCCATTGGCAGGGTTGTGCAGAAATTTTAGAACCGTTTTGTGGAGCGCTCTGGCAGTTTTATGGTGAGTGGCAACTCCAGAGTCCTGATGATTTGGCGCTGTGCAGCAATTGAGCCGGGATACAGTTTGCCTTTGGGACCATCCTGCTTCACATAGTTGGAGTTGTGCCACACCATGTGGGGGTGACACAGAGTGGCCTCTCTCTCCCCCCCGCCATTTTATACAGATGTGTAGCTAAGATATGGGCCAGGTTTTGGCAGAGCGGCTTGTCCATAATGCAGGCTAGTTGCCTGCAGAAAATGAATAGATTTCTATGCTTGCCACATGCATCTCCCTGGAGGGGTGAATGACCACTGTTAAATAAAGAGGCCCTAACTTAACCCAAGCTTTGGGGTCATGATTTCCGCTTTTCCTTCTTCCCTTGCGAATAATCTGAAGTTGTTCTGCATTTGAAGAAGGTCTTAGAAGAGATTTTTGTGGAATAGTTGAAACATGTGGTGCTCGACTCAAGTAATATTGAAGGAAGGCAACGTAGATCAAAGGGCAAGGAAGGGGCTTTGGGAATTTCCCTGAGGGGTAATGAAGGGTCAGATAAATTCTGGAAACTTCTGGCACTGATATTGTTACTTGGGTTCTTTCCCTCTGAAGCAGGAAAAAGATGCAATTTGCTGGGTTGTGAAAGGGAATCCGTCCACCGTCTCTCATTCTTCCCCTTTTCTGAAATGTAGTTCTGGATGTAGACGTGTGTGGCAGAAGGACAAAAAGAGGAAGGAAACAAGATATAGCCCCTGAGCATATACAGAATGGAAGTGTGCATTTGTTTGTTTTTAATGTTACAAAATTTGCCCTAGGATAAATCTTGAAATAGAAAAGAAGTTGGGTTGAGCACTTGGAAGTTCAATTATTATTTTTAAAAAGGAAATTCTGGGGGCTTTCACTCTAAAGTGTATGTGTGTGTGTGTGTGTATAACAAACAAACAAAAAAGGCTGGCGTTGGTTTATCTTAATTGCACTAAGAGTTTGATCACCATTTCCTTTTTGTGAGTAAAGAAAACATTACGGGACAGTTCCTCTATTCTGCCTGTCAAAGAGGAGGAAGTCAAAACAAAAACTGAAGTTTTTATTTTTAAAACTGTGTGGATGGCTTAAAAGGGATATGGAGTAGTAGTAGTTTATTGCGGTCACAAGTCCAGCAAAGTAGAATAGCACTGTGAATACAATGATATAGAAGCAGTTACAGTTGATTAAAAGTAAAATTGTAAAAAGTAAAATTGAATAAGCAGATTAAAAAAAATATGCACATGTCCCACTCGTTAAAATACAAGATTTAGCAAGTAAAAACATTGTCAGACATTATATTGCTTGTCCCACGCTGACAAGCGATTGCAGAAGCACAAAATTTAGCCACTTTGTTATTATATCTCCTATTTGGGGATTGACTTGCTCATGTCTACTGTTTGTGTCCAAAGTGATGTTTTCAGCGATTTTCTATAAAACATTGATTTCAATGAAACAAGGCAATATTCGTATAAAACCCAGAGATGAGTTCCACCCACCTTTTGACCTGAAATGGCCTTCCAGAGTCATTATATTCACTAGAGAGAACATATAGATTAAAAGTTATTATTGACCAACCATTAAACGTTGGCTTAAGCCCAGTGTTGTGCAAGCGGACCTCTGTTAGTGCAACAGGTCTCCCCTTGTTCTCCTCCTGGCTGCAAGCAAGACGAAGAAGAATTTATTATGGTCACAAGACTAGCAAAACAGCACAGCGGTATAAACACAATAATGTTCCCAGGGCTAGCAAAGTAAGATGGGGCTATAAAATAGAGAGATGTTGGGGAGGGATTGGATTGGGGATTTCTCTTCCATTTAAGGAAGGCTTCCATTCACAGAAGGTGCCACTACCTGACCTTTTATGTTCCTGCCTTTCCTGCAACACTACAGGTCACCCCATTCAGCAGTCAAAGGAAGGATCTACACAGCTGTTTCATAACAGTTTTGAAGTGCACAGACAACTGTTGGGGTCCATGGCACATTCCATATACCATTTTCAAACCACTTTCAAAGTGTTATATCCTACTTGGTGTAGATCTGGAGGAAAACTGGTTTAAAGGTAAAAACAAACAAACCCACCTATGAAGCGGAATGCAGGAGTCTTGAAGATGCCCATTCACAGTTCATTCCTGGACAGCAGACTGAGCAGGCACATAAGTCACCTCTCCATAACCTTCCACGTTATGGAGAGATGTGTAGTATATTTCTATTGAAGTTATAATTCTATTTAAAATTCTATTTAAAATTATAATATTTTTTCTAAGTTTGCATCTAGATATATAAATTAGCATAGCTGCACGTTATGCCATTTGGGTCATTTTGAGGGCAGAGGTGATGTTTCCTCCATTTTGGCAATTCATAAGCGGCCACCCTGTGTGTTTATATACTGTAGTTTTAAGAGAGCCTGTAAGCTTTAGTCTATTGCCTGGAGGTCTGGGTAGGTCTGTCCCTCTCTTTTTCTGAGTGCAGGCCTTCGACTGTGTGCCATGTGGCTCCTCAAACATTAGTGTTTTTTCATAAGAACATAAGAAGAGCCCTGCTGGATCAGACCAAGGGTCCATCTAGGCCAGCACTCTGTTCACACAGTGGCCAACCAGCCATTGGCCAGAGATGAACAAGTAGGACTTGTTGCAACAGCACCCTCCCACCCATGTTCCCCAGCAACTGGTGCACACAGGCTTATTGTCTCGAATACTGGAGATAGCACACAACCATCAGGGCTAGTAGCCATTGATAGCCGTCTCCTCCAGGAATTTATCCAACCCTCTTTTAAAGCCTCCTTTAGCTACAGTACGATCCTATTAATGATGACTCAAAAGTAAGTCCCACCGAATTTAATGGAGTGGGACCCTGCTCATGCTCAGGAACAGTCTTCTTCAGGCAAATACTTAGGTAAAAACAAATAGGTAAAAACAAACAAACCCACCTATGAAGCGGAATGCAGGAGTCTTGAAGATGCCCATCCACAGTTCATTCCTGGACAGCAAACTGAGCAGGCACATAAGTCACCTCTCCATAACCTTCCATGTTATGGAGAGATGTGTAGTATATTTTTATTTAAGTTATGATTCTATTTAAAATTCTATTTAAAATTATAATAATTTTTCTAAGTTTGCATCTAGATATATAAATTAGCATAGCTGCATGTTATGCCTTTTGGGTCATTTTGAGGGCAGAGGTGATGTTTCCTCCATTTTGGCAATTCATAAGTGGCCACCCTGTGTGTTTATATACTGTAGCTTTAAGCGAGCCGGTAAGCTTTAGTCTATTGCCTGGAGGTCTGGGTGGGTCTGCCCCTCTTTTTTTTGAGTGCAGGCCTTCGACTGTGTGCCATATGGCTCCTCAAACATTAGTGTTTTTTCATAAGAACATAAGAAGAGCCCTGCTGGATCAGACCAAGGGTCCATCTATTGTATAAAACAATAGTCTAAAACCATAATATGAAAAACAATATAAAAGCTCAACCAGATAAAAAACAGCAGCAATGCAAAATTACAAATTTAAAACATCAAGTTAAAATTTATTTATAGACTGTTAAAATACTGGGAGAATAATTTGTATGTATGGAAAACCTGGTGAAATTCCCTCCGCATCACCACAGTTAAAGCTGCAGGAACTATACTAGAGTGACCAGATTTAAAAGACAGGACACCTGCAGCTTTAACTGTTGTGATGAAGAGGGAATTTCACCAGGTGCCCCATATATACAAATGACAACTTCTGAAATTTCCTTTTCAGTACAACTGTTAAAGATACAGGAGCCCTGTCCTCCTTTTCATATGATCACCCTACCTAATTTTGCCTTTGTTCCTCTCAGCAAAACATTTAGACTATCACTGGGCAGGACTGTTGTAACCCACACTCTTTCAGAATAATAATAATAATAATAATAATAATAATAATAATAATAATAATAATGGGGCACCAATCACTTCCAACCAGAGATATCATCCCTGCTTCCAATGCTTACACAATAACCACGAAGTTTCTTCCTCTGAGAGTGGATGTGTGTGTTAATCACTGCTGTGACTTCATTCATGAAATTGAAAGACATGGGGAAAGAGAAATGAAGCTTTTGTGAAGAAGATTGTAGCAGTTTATGGGGAGGAGAGTGTTTGAGAGAACATACTTTATTTTTTCAGAGAGAGAGTAGGCCTTTCGCAGTGGTGCTTAAGTAATAATATTTAGGGTGACCATATGAAAAGGAGGACAGGGCTCCTGTATCTTTAACGGTTGCATAGAAAAGGGAATTTCAGCAGGTCTCATTTGTATATATGGAGAACCTGGTGAAATTCCCTCTTCATCACAACAGTTAAAGCTGCGGGAGCTATACTGGAGTGACCAGATTTAAAAGACAGCAGGGCACCTGCAGCTTTAACTATTGTGATGAAGAGGGAATTTCACCAGGTTCCCCATATATGCAAATGACCCCTGCTGAAATTCCCTTTTCAGTACAACTGTTAAAGATACAGGAGCCCGGTCCTCCTTTTCATAGGGTCACCCTACCCTTGTTGCCCCTCTCCTCCTGTGTAATGCAGCCCATATTGATCCAGCCAAAGATCCAGGGGGATGTCTATATGCAGGGCAAGTCCAATGGCAGCTGCAAATCTGCAATGTATCAGCTATATGATACCGCTGCAGATTCACAGCCGCTACAGGGCTTTTCTGCAAAGCTGCACAGTAAAAAAAACCCTCTGGGAATTACCCCAACTTTTTTGGTGGGAGTAAGTTCACCTTGGCTCATTGGCTGTCCAACTTTGCTCCATGGCCGATCTCAGGGGCAGTCCTGGAAGAAGGTAACCGGTAATTGTCACTGGTAGCCAGGAAGAGGGCAGGGGAGCAGCTCCAGGATTTGGATGACCGCCAGAACACCCATGTTCCCTTATTCGCATGGGAATTACCTGACGTCACCCCAAGTATGTGAAACCGCAGGGTTTAGGGGAATGTGAGGCCAACTCAGAACCATGAAGAAAGCCCCCAGGAAACACAACAGGCCTGGGTAAGCAACGTGATTTCCCTTAATGTAGAGATGCTCCTAGAAGCTCTTACCCCTACGCTAGTCACTGTATGGGGAGTTCTCTGGGATTTTAAAAAATCTCCCTACAAACTTGAAAATGCCCCATCCGCAAACGTGCAGCATATTTTTGTTTTCTTCTGATTTATTTATGTGTGCTCTGGATTTTATTTATTTAAAAACAACAACAACAACAACAACTCCCCACTACAACTTTGGAAAATGCCTTACTTCCATGCCCAGTGCAGCCTGGGCTTGGGGAGGCTATTGCAGGTGGGCGTGGGAGATGAGGAAGGAAGGCCATAGGCAACCTCCCCATGATTCCAAGGGAGAGGGGAGGGGGAATCTGAGCCCATATATTGCCTCTCGACCCTCCCCTCCTCCTCCTCCTCCTCCTCCTCCTCCTCCTCCTCCTCCTCCTCCTCCTCCTCTTTGCAGCATGGCTCCCTCCTTCCCTCCCTCCCTGTAGGCAGTTTGGGTTTGCTGGTTGTCCTTTTAGAGGCCAAGTAGGATTTTTTTGCTCATAATCTGTGTTTGGTTATGAGGTTGTTGTTTTTTTTTGCCTACTTCACACTGTAAGACAGGCAGGGAGAAATAATTAGGTTATAAATAATTAGGTTTTCCGTCACAGCCAGGCCTAACTGTTGCCATTCTAATTTAGTATGTGTCTTCTTCTTCTTCATCATCATCATCATTTTAGATGTGCCTTATGGGATGACCTCAGAGATACTAAGTGGTCTGGGGAAATAATGGCTTTATTTCTAAATGTCTGATGAGAGTAGTCCATTAATGTTTTCCTGGCTGCTCTATATTTTTGATCAATCCATCTGTTAATTACTAATCTGTTAGGATTAAACTCTTTGTTGATGACCAATTTAGGTCTAAAATTTTGAATAATGGGTTGAGAAGCATGTGAATTATTTGAATTAGAACCCAGGATTCCTTGGCAGGGTGATCTAAAAGTAATGCTCTCAAGTGTCTGAGAGAGATAGAAGAGCCCAGGTTAATTGACCAACACATTCTCTATTCCCCAAGATGGACTCCATCCAAATTTTGAAAAGCATAAGAGGGATGGGTATTTAGAAGATCAATTATTAGCAAAAAGGGGAAGTGGACACTTTCAACCCTGTTGTTAACCTTAGTTAAATGTATATATGTCAGGCAGTAAATTGATAGAGACTCCTGTGTTATCTATTGAACTGGCAGCCCTATTAATAAAGTAAGTATAGGTATTCATAGTCTTATCATACATAACAGGTTCCATGTAGGTCTTGTAAATTATGCATAGATAAGACATCAAGCCTGACTTCTTTATAATTCTATCATGAGAAAGCCTATCTGTAAGTAAATGTTGAGAGCATCCCCCATGGTTGGTGCCATCCACTCATCTGGATGGACTAACACCAATTCTAGCAATGAAATGCCCACAGAAGAGGAATCTTGTATGGGATACCATCAAGTTTTCAGATTATGAATGAAACCCCTGGATGGGTGGTACATTAGTTTCAAGGGACCATGTTTCCTGTAAACAGAGAATCTTGATTTTTTTTTTTGAAAGAAATTGCATCATAAAACCTGCTTCCCCAATCCATAATATTACAAAAAAAAGAGTTGTAAATTGTCAGGCTTCTGTAATTGTGTGTGTGTGTGTGTGTGTGTGTGTGTGTGTGTGTGTGTATTTGTTGCTATATATGCACCCATTAGCAAGTAGAGAAGGTTGTGCAGAGGCCAAAGAATTAGGAATTTTACATGGCGTTTCTGAATCATGTTCAGAAGATTCCAAAAAAGTCAGCCTGTCCATTCTTGGGCTAAAATATGATCATGAGAAAACCTCCTAAAATAATATTCCTTAGGTGTTCTGGAATTTATCTGTGTCTCCAGGGGTAACATGAGGGTTAACTATTTGTGATTGATTTACAAGGGACAATACTGGACCATGACTTGAACGAGGGTTGAATGGTTCTGAGGCTAAGGAGATGAGTCTAGAGCTTCTTATACTCAAAAGAGGGCTTCTTAAAGTCCCCAGCCTATCTACAATGGCTGCCTGATTCTTTTGCTGCTTTCCCTGCTTTTCTTCTGGAGAATCCTATTGGTAGAGCTGAACTTAATGGCCATGTTCGGATGTCACAATAGTCAACCCTGGGTTAATAGTCAACCCACAGTTGGTTATTTGCAGGTACTTTCCATACAATCAGAGAAATAACCATGAATTGGTTATAAGCAACTGTGAGTGGATTATTAATCAATGGTGCATTGACTAATCGACTCCCGCTTTACACAAACAGAAGTTGGCCATAGCCATAGCAAAAGTCGAAACAATATGATGATGATGAGATTTATATACCTCTGACCATATCCAGGAAAATTAAATACACTAAAATATGTGGTTATCTGGCCACCTTAATTAGGAATGGTTCACAAGACACGCTGCGCCATAATGTTTAGCTCAAAATGCTTGTGGTTTAGCATGTTGTCTAAACAGGGTCTACATCTCTCCGGGGGTGGGTGGGTGTTATTTCGAAGTACATATATTACTATCTGAAATATATAGGATTGGGAGGTGCAAAATGGTAAGTAGCGATAAAAATCTGGAGGGGAAATTATATTCTCCTCCATCCCTGTTGAGGACCCTGAATAGTCTTCGTCCTGCAGGTGAACTTGGTGACAGGGAAAGGGATGGTGACATGGGGGCAAAACTAGCGTGCTCATCTGAGCTCTCCCTCACATGATTCTAATCAGACAGGGAATTAGAATGCCCCAATAAGGCTTGAAACGCAGCCACTTTTCTTTTTCTTTTTTTCCTGTAGAATGCCCCCGCACTCTGTCATAACATAGCATCTTCCCAGAGACACTGGGCTCCATCACACCTATTTCCCCACCTCTGTTTTGTCTCTGAGGTTTTCTTTACCTCCATTTCATAAGTGCTGCAAGGGCTCCCTCTCACATGGGGCATGTCTATACCATGGGAGGGGAGAGAGAGAAAGAGAAAGAGAAAGAGAAAGAGAACAGTGTGCCACAGAAGAGGAGCATTAGACATCGAGAAACAATTTCATTTGTAGAAGATCCTACCTTATTTCAATCACATCTGTTTGCTCACAAATGGAAGTTTGCTTTCTAGCATTTCAGGTTCTCAAGTATATTATCTTCTCTGCTTCCAAGAGAACTTGCTCATACAGCATTGGGTACAAAACCTTGAGTAGTTAATGCCAGAATGCTTTATATTTGGTCAGCAAGGGTGGAGTACCAGCTTCTCAACATAATGACTCTTCCAGGAAGTCCATTAGTTAGTGGACTAATAGCCGAAGTCACGGATCTTATCTTTTTAATAGATGCCTTAGAATTCTCCTTGTATGCAGAGCAATTTGCTTTCCAGAATTTAAGTGTCAACTGACATTTGCATTTTATACATACAGATGTTCTAAGGCATAGTCCAGCATTTGGCATAGAAATTGATCTATTAGTACTTGGACTCACCATGCTTTTCAAAAAGTATCTTGTTGTGTATTGCTTTTTCATACAGATTTACACTTTGGGGGTTGGATCCACACTTAGTTGTACTTAGAAGAGACTCATTAAAATCATTAGCACTGAAGAGAATGGGGATTTGGTGAGGAACTGATTTTTAAAACTTCTGTTTTCATCAAAGGATATCACTGCCAACTCTTGCAGTAAACCCCCAGTAAGGTATGGTCAACCATATGATGTTGGACCTCAGTGAAGTTCTATAAACTCCTCCATAAACCTCAGTTAACCTTGATTACATTCCCAAACCAAACATTGTTTCCCAATTGGGAAAAATGCACATTTTCAATCAGAAATGATGCACATTGTGCATTTCCCTGATCTAAAAAAGTAGGGATGTGCTCCGCTCCGATTAGGAGCGTAGAAGCAGTAGCGGATTGGCCTGCTCCGCCTTACCCAGAGGCGGAGTAGGAGCGGACCGCGGACCCCCTAGAAGCAAGGCGAAGAGAAGCGGCCATTTTTCGGAGCTCCGAGTTCAGGCGGAGCGCTCCGGTCGCCATCTTGAAAACATTTCGCCATAGGATTGCATTGCGGCAAATAATCACGCATAACTACGTTGTTTTTGAAGCTATCATTCTGAAAATTCTTGTGCACAGAGAGTCGTGGATGGGGGTCATTTTGAGACCACTCTCACCTCTCTGCATCGTACGGGTCGCGGGCTATATTTTTGTGAAAATCGGGTCAACCGCGCGGCTCAAACTGCGTTTCCGGCTTTTCGCCCATAGGATTGCATTGAGGGAAAGAATCGGGGATAACTGGGGGGGGGTTTAAGCTATCATTCTGAAAATTCTTGTGCACAGAGAGTCGTGGATGGGGGTCATTTTGAGACCACTCTCACCTCTCTGCATCGTACGGGTCGCGGGCTATATTTTTGTGAAAATCGGGTCAACCGCGCGGCTCAAACTGCGTTTCCGGCTTTTCGCCCATAGGATTGCATTGAGGGAAAGAATCGGGGATAACTGGGGGGGGGGTTTAAGCTATCATTCTGAAAATTCTTGTGCACAGAGAGTCGTGGATGGGGGTCATTTTGAGACCACTCTCACCTCTCTGCATCGTACGGGTCGCGGGCTATATTTTTGTGAAAATCGGGTCAACCGCGCGGCTCAAGCTGCGTTTTCGGCTTTTCGCCCATAGGATTGCATTGAGGGAAAGAATCGGGGATAACTGGGGGGGGGGTTTAAGCTATCATTCTGAAAATTCTTGTGCACAGAGAGTCGTGGATGGGGGTCATTTTGAGACCACTCTCAACTTTCTGCATCGTACGGGTCGCGGGCTATATTTTTGTGAAAATCGGGTCAACCGCGCGGCTCAAACTGCGTTTCCGGCTTTTCGCCCATAGGATTGCATTGAGGGAAAGAATCGGGGATAACTGGGGGGGGTTTAAGCTATCATTCTGAAAATTCTTGTGCACAGAGAGTCGTGGATGGGGGTCATTTTGAGACCACTCTCACCTCTCTGCATCGTACGGGTCGCGGGCTATATTTTTGTGAAAATCGGGTCAACCGCGCGGCTCAAACTGCGTTTTCGGCTTTTCGCCCATAGGATTGCATTGAGGGAAAGAATCGGGGATAACTGGGGGGGGGGGTTTAAGCTATCATTCTGAAAATTCTTGTGCACAGAGAGTCGTGGATGGGGGTCATTTTGAGACCACTCTCAACTTTCTGCATCGTACGGGTCGCGGGCTATATTTTTGTGAAAATCGGGTCAACCGCGCGGCTCAAACTGCGTTTCCGGCTTTTCGCCCATAGGATTGCATTGAGGGAAAGAATCGGGGATAACTGGGGGGGGGGTTAAGCTATCATTCTGAAAATTCTTGTGCACAGAGAGTCGTGGATGGGGGTCATTTTGAGACCACTCTCAACTTTCTGCATCGTATGGGTCGCGGGCTAGAAGTTTTTAAAAAATCGGCGGGAAAAATACCTTTTTCAAAGGGCTGAGGGGCAGAGTCAGCTCCCGGTCATGATGATCCCAAAGTTGGAGGAGGGCATAGGCAAAACAGGTAACTTGGGATTCTGGGAAACTTCTCTTTCTTAATCTGAACGGGCTTTTCCCCGTGTTTTTTAACACACCTCGCAGGGATGTTGTGTGTGGGGTGCCCGATTTTCAAAAATTCGCCAAAAATCAGGGGATGATGGGATTGCTTTGAAACTTGGCGTGCATGTGTATATCCCCATGAGGTGTCATGGTGCCAAACATGAGGTTTCTAACTTGAACAGAAAAAAAGTTGTATAATTTTTTAGCTTTCAATGCAAGCCTATGGGGGGGGGGGAAACGGAGCTCCGGATCCGGATCTGGAGCTCCGGGCGGAGCGGAGCGGGGGCGGGGCGGAGCAGCCCGATCCGAAAAATGGCGGATCTGCAAGTGAAGCGGAGCGGGGGTCCGTGCACACCCCTATAAAAAAGTACATTTCACCCCATTTCTGCCGTGGGGTGAAAATGTAAAGTGGGTGGAAATGCACATTTGCACAAGTGCACACTTTTAAACACAAACACAATTTTGGGAAATTGTGTGAACATTTCCCAAGAATTGCACTTCTGCTCACATTGAAGTTTGAGGATGTGTTTGCATAGTTTCCGTATGTTGCTATCCCCACCGCTGATTTATTTCAATAATTTCTAAGGGCCTTGCTAGATGGAGGTTTAGCCCGGTGCTCACCTCGGGCTCGCCCCTGAGCGTCCAGATGACACACAGGGGATCCCGGGGTCAGGCAGGGGTGAAACCTCCCTAGGCCCAGGGTAATTGAAACCCCTTTTAGCCCGGTTTTTCCCACGGTCCCAGCCTTAGGTTGGGCTGAGGTCGGAACCATGGGCGTGTGGACCGTTCCGCTGCTTTTCCTGGCTACCACACTTATGTGCAAGTAGCCAGGAAAAGTGATGGACAGGCCACAGTGCTCCATAGGAGTGCTGTGCCCATCGGGCCAGGAGGGAAACACGGGGGGGAGAGATGGGGGCTGGGGGGGAAAGAGTGGACCCGGCAGGAGAGATGGGGTGGCAAAGAGCGGAGCCAGGGTGGGGAGATCGCAGCTGGGGGTGGCGGAGGGGGCATCAGACATGGCAAGTGGGGGCCAGGTGGGTGGGCGGGTGAGCGAATGTGGTGAGTGGGGGGCTGGATGGGTGAGTGGGGAGCAGACATGATGAGCGGGGGGCAGACATGGTGGGTGAGCGGGGGGTGGATGGGCAAGCGAGCGAGTGGGGGGCATCAGACATTGTGGGGGGAATCGGGGGCAGGGGGAGCGGGGAACCCTTTATTTTTTTTAAAAAAAGATTTACTTTTCCGTTGGTGCGCTCCTGCGCACATGGCCCCTTTAAGGTTAAAAAAATGGCCCATGCGACTATTACCCTGCAACCTTTACCCTGTCGCATGTTACGTCTAGCTAGGGGTGATGGCCCACGCTAGCTGCAGCACGGCCTCGCCCCGACTCCCCACCAGATTACTAGGTAGGTCTAGCAAGGCCCTAAGTCAACTTTGAAGACTGCAGTGTTGGGGGGCCGGAGCTTGGCAGCCATGGAACTGGTAAGAGTTTCTTGAAGTTTTAACCGACCATGCCAAAAAAGTCAATTATCTCTTTTAAAAGGGCATAAATCTCAAAGGAGCTTGTTGGAAAAGGACTATGAATATTAAATGTCGGTGTTGTTGATATTTGCGAAAGTTGAAATGACATAAGGAGTGGGAAAATTGATGCGGTTATAGCTGGTAAAGCAGCGTCTTGGATTGAAGATTGAAAGCAAACTGCGTATGTGCTGGAACGGTGCACTGCAGTTAACTGTTTGTTATTGTTAGAGATGCTGACTTGATTTATGGTATCTCACTCCTTACTGGAGAAGGAAGAGCTGTTAATCACCGGAATTACAGATAGATAAAAGCACACTGTGTATTAATCCGGGACATTAAGAAAGAGATTTATAAGGAAGGGGAAAATCGATGAGGTTATAGTTAAAGCAGCATTTGGAGAGGGGAGAAAACTGTTTGCTACTGTTGGAATTTTTTGTTTACTATCGTTGGAACTCCCCCAGCGAATGCTGACTTGATTTATGGTGAAACTCCCCCCGTATTGGAGAAGAAAGAGTTGTTAACCACCAGGAATTATAGAGAGATAAAAATAGCCTGGGCAAGGAAGGAGAGCCGGGACATTAAGAAAGAGATTTATGCCCTATGTCGAATATATATAAAAAATTTAAAACCGAATGTGCAAAAGTTACGTGGTCAAGGAAACGACCCAGTAATCACAACCTCCCTCGCCTTGAAAGATTGGCTTTGGAAGAAGTGCAGGGAGAGACAGAGACAGCGGCAGCAGACCCTAAAATGGCGGAAGGTGGCAAGGCACCAGCTGGCAGGGAGCCAGCCACCATGGCTGAAATTAAAAGCTTCATAGTAGAAAATAATGAAATTATATTTAAAAGAATGGATCAACAGGCTGAGAGATCAGATAAACGAATGACTGTGTTGGCTGATAAGATTGCCCAGAACGTTAAGAGTATAAAAAATTTGGAGGAAGGAGCAAATTTGATGGAGAAAAGACAGGATGTTTTTGAAAAAACTTCCAATGTGCAATTCCAGGACCATGAATTAAGGCTGATTCAATTAGAAGATCAAAATCGTCGTTCATCAATTCGTATCAAACATCTTATTCAAGTACAAGGAGAAAATTTGCGAGATATAATTCTGCAGTGGTTCAATGATATGATGCCTGATTTGGATAGAGGATTGTGATTTGGACAGAGTTCCTACAGTGGGGGGCAGAATTATAAAGGAGCTGCCAGAGACATTTTGATGAAATTTGGCAATTATTATTTGAAAGAGCAAGTTATGAAGAAACTGAGATCCATGGCCCTGCTACAATACAAGGACAAACCAGTGCAAATTTACAATGATCTTTGTCAGCATACACTGAATTGGAGACGCAGTGTCAAGCAGATAACGAAAATATTAGTGAAAAAAGCAAATATGCGTGGGGTTATCCTGTATTTTTAAGATTTACATATGACGGGAGGCAGCACAGAGTAACCTCTTTGGATCAGGGCAAAGAACTGCTGAAGAGCTTGGGTTTGTATGATGAAGCAAGTTTGACTGAAACAGGTGGTAGGGAAGTGAGGCTGGGGCATCTGGGATGTAATAGAATTGATAATTGCATTATGAGATAATTGTAGATAGAATTGTTAAAGCATAGAGACCTTGCCGGCCAGGCGTAGCACTGCCTCCCCCCTCCCCCTAAAGTAGATGGCTGGAGTGACTTACGGGGATTTAGGGGGAGGGGAAGAGGTGGGGGGTGGGGTGGGGGGGAAGGGGAGGTGGAGTGGGTTGGAGTAAGGGATTTAAAGGTGTTTTTATGGTGTTTGTGTTTTTATGTATGTGAATTTGAGTTACAGAGCACAAGGGATCGAAAAAGACATCAAAAGGGTAAATATGGATAAAAAAATAAAAGTATCAACACTCAATGTTAAAGGTTTGGGGGCAGTCGTGAAAAGGAGGAGAATAGAACAAATGTTAAATAAAGAAGGATCTGACATTATTATGCTGCAAGAAACACACCAGGGGTTTGATAATGTAAATCAGGTAAGGATAAAGTGGTCAGTTTACTATGAAAAGTCATTGGGGACTTCAAAAAAAATGGAGTGGCTACTTTGATTTTTTTAAAAAAGTGGATTTATATTAGAAACTATAAAAAAGGATGATAAGGGTAGATCCCTTATGATAAAAGGTCAAATTGAAGGTAAAGTATATACATTAGTTAATGTTTATGCTCCAAATGAGAGACATAGAGCGTTTTTTATAAAATTATTTAAAGAAATAGAAGAGTTTAAGAAGGGGTGTGTTATTTTAGCAGGGGATTTTAATATGGTTATGGATAATAGATGGGACAGGTCAAACCCCACTAAAGTTGAAAAGAGAAATAATATTACCATATTGAACAAATTAGTAAAAGAAAATGATTATGTGGATTGTTGGTGTTTACTTAATGCGGCTAAACCTGGGTATTCATACTATTCCCCAGTTCATCTTACTTACTCTAGGATAGATTATATATTTGTTTCGAAAGAGTTTGCAACTAAGGTTTGTAAAATGGAAATGGGGGTAATAAAGGTAACAGATCACGCATTGTTAAGTTTAGAGTTTACAGTAAAGAAGAATTATAAAGAAGCATATAGGTGGAAAATGAATACAAAAATATTGAAATATAATAAAGTGGTAGAAAAAATTCAGAGGGAACTGTCAGAGTCCTGGGAAATTAATGAAAAGGGAGGAACGGCAGGGTCAGTGGTTTGGGACACCATGAAGGCTGTAGCAAGAGGAATTTGTATTAGAGAAATGTGTAATTTAAGAAGACAACAGTATGCAGAGCAGGAGAAGTTGGAGATGGAGATTAGGAGGCTGGAAGAAGAATATTGGCAGGGTAAAAATAAATATAAGTTAATAGAAATACAAGCTAAGAAAAAGGAGTTAGAGAATATAAATATAGAACAGGTTCAGAAAAACATAATTTATATGAAAAGGGAGTATTTCGAAAACAGTAATAGAAATTCTAGATTGCTTGCCAGACTTACACAAAAGGAAAAAGCGAGAAATGGGATAGGAGCATTGAAGGATAAACAAGGGAATTACTGTCATACAATGAAAGACAAAATAAAAAATTTTCAGGAATTTTATCAGGAATTATATAATGGAAAAGATATCCAGAAAAAGAAGTTGGAGGATTATATAGAAAGGTATATAAAGAAGGGAATAAAAATAGAACATAGAGTTAATGGAGAAGGTAATAACTCAAAGAGAAGTTGAAGAGGTAATTGATAATTTGAAAGTGGGTAAATCACCGGGAGCAGATGGTTTAGGATCAGAATATTATAAGGTTTTCAAAGGGTTTTTAGTTCCGAAATTAATGAAACTTTATAACGCTATATTGCAAGGAGAGAAGATACCAGAATCATGGGAACACTCATTGATAATATTAATTCCAAAACCAGTTAAAGATTTGACTGTCCCTGATTCATATAGACCTATTTCACTAATAAATCAAGATGCTAATTTTTTTTTCATCTATTTTGGCGAAACGGTTAAATAAATTTATATCTGAATATTTAGAAGAAGACCAATGTGGATTTGTGGCGGGTAGACAGATGCATAGTTTAGTGGGAAGAGTTTTAAATGCAATACATGTGATAAAAAAATCTAAGATTAAGGCAGGAATTTTGGCATTGGATAGCTTTAAGGCTTTTGATTGTGTGAGCTGGCAGGCACTAAAGATTATTCTAGATAAAATGGGATTTGGAAATAATTTTAAAACTATAATAGAACAGTTATACTCCCAAAACACAGCTGTAGTGGTGGTAAACGACGGACTCACCGATAAGATACGACTAGCCAGAGGTACAAGACAAGGATGTCCGCTCTCGCCGGTCCTGTTTGTAATGGTAATGGAAGTACTGGCGAATGCAATAAGAGATGATGGAGAGATAGAAGGAATTGGTGATGTAAAAAAAAAAAAAATTGAATATGTTTGCGAATGATACCCTTTTAACTATTAAGAATCCAATAAGAAAGATAGATAGAATTAAACAACAATTGAGAGAATTTGAAGAAGCTACTGGATTAAGAATAAATTGGTCCAAATCAGAGATGATTTTGTTTTATTATACTAAAAAGGAAGAAAAGGAATGGGAAGCTAATGAGAGCTAAGGAACAGATTAGATATTTGGGAATTAAAATTACAAAAAATTTAGATAATTTAGAGAAGGAGAACTTAACTAGGTTAAAAAAAGAGGTTTTTAGTAAAATTGGAAAAATATAAAAGATTAAATTTATGCTGGTTTGGAAGAATTGCATTAATAAAAATGAAGATTTTAGCAAAGATTAATTTTGTGTTTAGGATGTTACCAATAAAAATTTCAGAATTAGAGATAAAAAGTTGGCAAAATATTATAAATAAATATTGTAATGGAGATAAGAAAGTGAGGGTAAATAAGAATAATTGGTATTTAAGTCAAAAGAAGGGAGGAATGGGTCTCCCGAATATAAAATTATATTATGTAGCAAACAGGTTAAGACACATTGTAGAAGCAATTATAGGAGTAGGAGATTTAGATTGGATGGAGGATAAAATTACAGGTAATGTAGAGATGAGATTGGAAAATGTTTTTTTTAAGGAAGGAGGAAGAAAACGGGTTGAAAGTATAGGTAATCCGCTCCTGAGGTTTCACTGGGAAATTTGGACTAAATTTAAAGGGGATCTGCTCCCGAGCAGTTCCCCTTTGGCACCGGTAATAATGTTAAAGAATTTCCCGGAGGAACTGAAGGGTAGATTAAGTAAAATATTAAAAGAGAAAAATAAAATGAAATTAAAGGATTGGTTGAGAGAAATAAATACAAGAGAAGATATGGAAGAGCTTTTAAAAGGGGAAAAATTAACTTGGTTAGATTATAGGCAATTAGAGCAATGGAATAAAAAGTGGATTAGAGAAAATAGAGTTTGTAGAGAAATGACGAAGTTTGAGGAATTAATAATTAAAAAGGAAAAAAGTAAGGGAGGAAGTTTAGTTTTAAAAGGGTTAATGAGTGAAATATATAAAATATTGCTAGAGAAAGGGTTAATGGATAGTTCAGGAAAATTGGTATGGGAGACAGATTTGAAGGTACAAATTAGGGGTGTGCACGGACCCCCCGCTCCGCTTCACTTGCAGATCCGCCATTTTCCGGATCGGGCCGCTCCGCCCCGCCCCCGCTCCGCCCACTTCCGCTCCGCTCCGCTCGGAGCTCCGGATCCGGATCCGGAGCTCCTTTCCCCCCCCCCCATAGGCTTGCATTGAAAGCTAAAAAATTATACAACTTTTTTTCTGTTCAAGTTAGAAACCTCATGTTTGGCACCATGACACCTCATGGGGATATACACATGCACGCCAAGTTTCAAAGCAATCCCATCATCCCCTGATTTTTGGCGAATTTTTGAAAATCGGGCACCCCACACACAACATCCCTGCGAGGTGGGCAGGGGAGGAGGGAGGGAAGGCAGGCAGGCATGCAGCTGGCATTTCTGGGGGCATAAGGAAGTGAGCCAAGGATAAGCCAGTAATGCATATAAAATGGAATAAATCAATAAATAAACAAAGGAGGGGTGGAATTAAAAGCAGCAGTGTTGCTCAATAAACAGCAAGAAGAATTTTTAAAAAAAGGCTATATCTGTCTTTTACCAGCAATAGGGGGACGTGCCCGGGGGAGGGGGAAGTAGCTGCCAGTTCAAGACAGCCACCAACAGCTCTGAGAAGAAGTAAAACGCTCACTTCAACTCATAACAGGCATTGCTCCACCACTGAAAAGTGAACATTCACTTCAACTCATGATAGGCATTGCTCCACCGTTTTACTCTCTTTGGAAGGCTCTAATGGCCTTCCAGTGCAGGAGAAAGTGGGGGCACGTCCACGATGAGATGCCCTAGGGGAGCTCATCCCCTTGCACCACATCTATTCAGTTGTTCACCAAGGTTAGGGTGGGGAGCAGTGCTGTGTTTCTATCTCTTATTCTTGGCTTAGTATATGATTTCAGGTTGTGTTTGTGCATTTGGTGGGGCTACTGTGTTAAAAAACACGGGGAAAAGCCCGTTCAGATGAAGAAAGAGAAGTTTCCCAGAATCCCAAGTTACCCATTTTGCCTATGCCCTCCTCCAACTTTGGGATCATCATGACCGGGAGCTGACTCTGCCCCTCAGCCCTTTGAAAAAGGTATTTTTCCCGCCGATTTTTTAAAAACTTCTAGCGCGCGACCCGTACGATGCAGAAAGTTGAGAGTAGTCTCAAAATGACCCCCATCCACGACTCTCTGTGCACAAGAATTTTCAGAATGATAGCTTAAACCCCCCCCAGTTATCCCCGATTCTTTCCCTCAATGCAATCCTATGGGCGAAAAGCCGAAAACGCCGTTTGAGCCGCGCGGTTGACCCGATTTTCACAAAAATATAGCACGCGACCCAGACAACGCAGAGAGGTG
Organism: Elgaria multicarinata webbii; assembly: GCF_023053635.1. Lineage (NCBI taxonomy): Eukaryota > Metazoa > Chordata > Lepidosauria > Squamata > Anguidae > Elgaria > Elgaria multicarinata. The sequence goes on along the minus strand of NC_086177.1, from coordinate 107,230,270 downwards.
AGAGTGGTCTCAAAATGACCCCCATCCACGACTCTCTGTGCACAAGAATTTTCAGAATGATAGCTTAACCCCCCCCCCAGTTATCCCCGATTCTTTCCCTCAATGCAATCCTATGGGCGAAAAGCCGAAAACGCCGTTTGAGCCGCGCGGTTGACCCAATTTTCACAAAAATATAGCACGCGACCCAGACAACGCAGAGAGGTGAGAGTGGTCTCAAAATGACCCCCATCCACGACTCTCTGAGCACAAGAATTTCTAGAACGATAGCTTCAAAAACAACCTAGTTATGCGCGATTATTTGCCGCAATGCAATCCTATGGCGAAATGTTTTCAAGATGGCGACCGGAGCGCTCCGCCTGAACTAGGAGCTCCGAAAAATGGCCGCTTCTCTTCGCCTTGCTTCTAGGGGGTCCGCGGTCCGCTCCTACTCTGCCTCTGGGTAAGGCGGAGCAGGCCAATCCGCTACTGCTTCTACGCTCCTAATCGGAGCGGATCACACCCCTAGTACAAATAGGACGACAGAGCTGGGAGGGACTTTGGAAACAAAGAGTGTTGAGAAGTATGTCAGTGAGAATAAAAGAGAACTATTTTAAAATTTTGTGGAGGTGGTACCTAACCCCGATTAGACTGAATAAGATAAATAATGAGCATTCAGCAAATTGTTGGAGAGGTTGTGGGGAAAAAGGAACATATTTACATATGTGGTGGGAATGCAAATATGTACAAAGATTATGGAAGATGGTGTTTTTGGAAATTGAAGAAATAGTGGGAATGAAAATAGAACAAACACCAAAAATTGCATTACTGTCACTATTTGAAGATTTAGAATGTGGAAAAGAAATTAAAGAATTGATATCGAGTTTGCTGACTGCAGCACGATTGATGGTAGCTAGGAACTGGAAGATTCAAGGGGAGTATTCTATTGAAGAATGGTACAAAGAAGTATGAGATATAGCTATTAATGATAAGTTGACTTGTAATATTAAATGGAGGAGAGGTATAACTAAAATAAATGAGTTTGAAAGAATTTGGAAACAGTTCCTAATATTTGTGTTTTTGAAGGGAAGTGGGAAACCGCCAGCAGAAGAAAGTATGAGATTTTGGAAACAGGAATAGATCCCGAGGTGGGGGGGTGCACTTATATGTTAAGAATGATTATGATTTGTTATGATATGATATGCTATAGTTAATATTTACTCAATATATATGTATTCAACATTTACTCAACATGTATGTAGTATGTTGTTGTTGTTGTTTTCTTTTCTGTAATGATGTATGTTTAATTATGTGGAAAAGCAATAAAAAATTTAAATTAGAAAAAAAAAGAAGAAGACTGCAGTGTTGCCAAGATGGTTTTAACCCAGGGTTGGGCAACCTCTTCAGGTTCACTAGCTGCATTGGCCCCTACTGAACCATGTGGAAGATACACTGGCTCCTGCCACGCCCTTTAGAGGTATACATGGGCGACAACGCTGGTGGTGAGCAGGAAGCAATGGCACAGGCCAGGACACACATAAACCTCACAGACATACACTGATCTCTGCTCATTCATCCTGATTAGGATCACTTGGAGTGACTAGGTTAAAACTTCTATCTGCCATCAATCCTAATCAGCTTTAACCTCACCTCCACAGCCATGTTGCCTGCATTGCGATCACTGGGGTGGGAAGGTGCTTAAAGCTACTACCACCACTGCTCTCATGATCCATTTTCTATTATCTTCAGTTGTTAACAATTCCCTTAACATAGGACAACGGTCTTTTCTTTCCCTTATGGGTCAATGGGACTTATTCCTAGATGTTCAGAAGACATCTTAAAACATGGCTTTAACCATGGTGAATAAGGCTTTTTGCTTTATTCACCATGGTTAAAGCCATGGTTTAAGGTGTCTTCTGAACAGGGCCAGAGACACACATATCATTTTTTTTTATCATGAATGAGAGCATTAGTCAATCATTCTACTATTGATTACTTTGCTTATGGATGTAGGAAACAGAGGCATTCAGAGCCCTACCATCTGAATGTCTTTTGAATGGGAGATGCCAAGATTAAACATGGCACTTATAATGTACAAATCATGTGCATCACTCATCCTTCAAACTCAGATATTCTTACATACCTGAAAGTAAGTACTGTTGAGGAATGTCCATACCTGCTGAATAGAAGACAATACTGTGACAGTGTGGTAGTTGATAGCCAGATGTGCATAAATACTTTTGCACTTACCCCTTAAATCCTGAGGGGAAAAATGTCTTCCTTAATGCATTGCAAGTGTTAAAATGGATTCCACCCATTTTACACGTTGGCTTAATCACTTTGACAGCATCATAAGACAAGAACAGTATGTTTGTTTACTGTCCATGAAGTTAATTTGCAGTGAATTTTGAAGGAAGAGACACTTGCAAAGCTTTTATGTTTTTGAAATGTGCTCTTGGGAAAAGACAATTGCAAATGGGGTAGAAAAGGAAACCAATTGAGTGCTTAGAACCCTTGCCAGACAGGAAAAGTAAGTATAGGATGGCCATATGAAAAGGAGGACAGGGCTTCAGTATCTTTAACAGCTGTATTGAAAAGGGAATTTCGGCAGGGGTCATTTGTAGATATGGGGAACCTGGTGAAATTTCCTCTTCATCACAGCAGTTAAAGCTACAGGTGCCCTCTTTTAAATCTGGTCACTCTAGAATAGCTCCTGCACCTTTAACTGTTGTGATGAAGAGGGAATTTCACCAGGTTCTCCTGACCCCTGCTGAAATTCCCTTTTCTATGCAACTGTTAAAGATATAGGCGCCCTGTCCTCCTTTTCATATGGTCACCCTAGTAAATACAACTTTGATATGTATATCAGCAACTTGATGGGATGGCACCTATGCTCAAAAAGAAAGCGAGGGTGAGTATATGTCAAAAGTGTGTGTACTTGCTCAGAAAACCGAGAAATTGAACATGTTACCCTTATGGGCAGTATATGGGTAAAAACAAACACAATTAATGGAGAAATAACTAAAAACAATATTGTAGTTGAAGTCTACTACAAAGCACCATATTAAGGGGAGGATTTGAATAATGTTTTCCTGAAACAAATTTCACATATTTCAGAATCTTGGTGAAATATTTCACCGTGCCTGGAAATATAAGGTTAATAGAATATCTCAGTGCTTAATTGAACACAGGAAGCAAATAAAAACTTTACAGGAGAGATGAGAATGAGAAATGCTAGCAAACTGTACTTCAATTAGGCGCAGCTATTAGCTCTGGAGTGTGGTGCTTGACTCAGAGAAACAAAATTGCTAACTGCTTCCAAATGAAATCAAAACCTTCTCTGATGGTTTGGCAAGAAAGAGGTTATTAATGGAATAACATCAGTCTTATTAGCTGTCCCTGAGGATTAAACAAATTGATCTGGATTCTCCTGGAAGATGTGCGGCTGATGAGATCATCATTTTGGTCTGGCAAACCACCATTTTCCTTAAAAGCAGAATGTCACTCCCAACAAAGCCAAGGAGAGACCAATCACCCACATGTCATGGCACCATGGAGTGGATATCTGCCAGTCTACTCCATGGTGCCATGACAGGTGTTCAACCATGGGGTTGAACATGTGACTCCTAAGTCCAATTTGCATGCAATTTGCATTCAGCCTCCCTTGGCGCAGTACAGGTTTTAGGCAGGATGTTAAGGGGCTAAGAAGGCATTTTCCTTGCCAACCTTCATTCACTTTTCGGTTTATTATTTATTCATTTTAAATCTGCACAGACCTGCTCAAGGGACTCTGAAAGGCAGAAATAATTAAATAAAAGACAGACACAAAAGAGCGAGGAAGTGTGGTACGAAAACAAAACAGCAGAGATCGCTAAATATCTTGAGGCATCAAGTTTGAAAAATGAGGCTTCCTAAAACCAGTCCCCCAGGGGTAACAAGATTGGGAGAAGGGGAACAGGGATAATCTTGTGGCATGCCTGCTCACACCTTTCCCCAAACCAGCACAAACTCCATCATAGTGAACAACAACAGTTTATTGCTTATTAGCTAGTCAGCCCATGCACATACAGAAACATAATAAGATACTCCTCATGCCAGAGGTGATACCAAAATACAAAGTGTTAATAAAATAGCTAACAAGAGCAGGTTAAAACAACTTGTTATTTAACTTCTTGTTATACAGAAGACTGTATGATTGCGAAATACAATCATCATTGGCTGTCATCAAAGCGAGCCATTCAAATACGATATACAAAAGTATAATTACTGCCCCGGGAAAAGCCCCTTTATACTTAACTTCTGTTACCTCACATGAGTTGAGATGGTTATTTACCCAGTGCAGGTTAAATTCACTCCAGTTAATGGAGGTGAAAGCACGTTACAGGACCCATCCACACGCTAAAGCTGACTGCCCAGCCAGCTGCCCCAAAACTGAGGACATAACACACTTTCTAGTTGAGGGTCCAGTGTATGTCGAGCTGAGGAAGCAATACCTTGTGCCCCTGATTCCTAGGTTCAACCACATGTCACCTAAAAATGTAACTCAGATATTATTGTTAGGCTCTGATCATTATATACTGTTCAGGACTGCAAAATTTTTACAGCGGGCGCTGGAGGTACGGAAGCTTTTGTTTGCCATATAGGATCAAATTTTACTAATCTGAGATTACATGCGGGCCAGTACTGGTACTGCAATTGAGCCTACTATCAGTTTTATATTATTATCTTGTATTATTCTTCTGATTGTGGTGAGATGGTGTATGGACATGCTATTATGTTATTATGTTAATATGTTATTTTGCTACTATTTTATTTGTTTGCGAATGGCGTAGTTGGCTAACAAGCAATAAAGATATATATATATATATATATATATATATATATATATATTGTAATGCTGGACAATATTTGCTGACATATTATATTATATTAATAAGTTTAGTCTTTTATGGCTGCCAGTGACTTTCGTTTCTCCAGAGCCCATTTGACAAATTTGGCAGTGCTAATTGACGTGTAATAATCTGAACCACCCAATAGTGATAGAGTTATGCTTGCAGAGGAGATATAATTGAACCCAACAATTAAGGGCTCAAGATACTGCTTCCTCAGCTCCCATCACAGTGAAATGCCTAATTGCAGTAGGGAATTGAATATGATTGAATAGGTGGGCTTCTGTTTCCCAGGAGAGGTATAATCTCTTGGAGCAATGGATTCAGTTCTAGTGGTCCAATTTTCTGTCCTAAGGAGTTAGTGAATGGCCAGATCTATAGACAGGACCTAAATCTATATTTTCTATTAAACACCTTTGATTCAATGAGCTAAAGAAATGTATATATCCTCACAATTTGACCATCAAGGCTCAAAAGCTTTTAAGGAATGGCCATTGGGTTTAAACTGGGGGTTCTTCATCATCTCTGCAGTCTTCCTCATCTTTGAAAATCTTCTGGAGTGCAACTTTCAACCTGGACACCCTGCAATGAACCTTCGTTTCTCTGCCAGCAAGGAAATAAAGCACTGGGTTGACACTGCTGTTTAGAGAGGCACACAGAGTAGCAATGATCTCAAAAGTGATAGTCAGCGCTGGCTGGAAATTCACTTCTGTGGGAGTTAATTCTGACCATATTTCTGGCCAAATATTGCATAGTTCCTTAAGGTCAATACCTTCTAAAAAGTAATAATAACCAATAACAATACATAGGTTCAGTGGAAAACTAAAGGTGAGGAAAGAAAACAGTGTAAGCAGAATTACTTTTGAACGCTTTGTCCGCTTACGCTGATGTTGCTTAAAGCGGATTTTAACAAACACAGTCAGAGTAGAGATGGCCATCAGTGGATAACAGATCAGAACATTCACAATGACCAGAAACAGTGGGCCTTGGCCAGCAGACACAAGTAGTACATGAATTCCGCAGAACATGAAGGAGAGAAACCATAGAAAGGCACACACAAGGGTGGACAACTTTGGTGGCCGATGGCATCGATGCCAAATTGGAAAGATAACAGCCACACATTTGTCAATACTAATAGCTGTCAGGAGAAGTTGACCAGCGGTGTGCATAAATAATAAGACAGGGAAAGAGATATGAGCCAAATGCAAAGCAATGTCCTGCTTATCAGCTATTAGAATCAGTGACATTTCTCTCAACACTAGGGCTATGAGGACTCCAAAGTCGGCTACAGCCAAGTTCACAATGCAGGTGGTGAAAGAATTCCTCTTAATATGGAAGCCAATAATCCAGATGACTGTTCCGTTCCCCACAAGTCCAGAAAGGCAGATAAGAAGAATCACAGAAGCAAGGATGCTATATTGAGGACTAGCTTCTTTTGAAGTTGGTAACGCGATCGTGCTGTATACATTAAAGATTTCCAATATATCATCCCAAGAGCATTGCATTGTCAGGCTGAGATTAGCCATCATGCCAGGAATACTTGAACAATTCAGTATTTTCCCATTCTGATCTGAATTGATTAGAGCTGTGCTTCTTGGAGAAATGTGCAGAATTTAAACTTAGTTATAAACCAGATTTCTTATTTCCCAAAAGTTCTGATGAAGTTTCTGACACAAACTTATCAAAATCCATTTAACATCCATACTTTTGAGAGAAAATAGGCATGCACATTTTGAGAGAAAATATATTTTAAATGCTACTTAAATTCATATTTCCATGTGAAGGTGTTCCCCCGCCCCCCTGTGAAAATGAAACTTGAAGATAAATGTAGGAACAGGATGGAGCAGAATGATGGGTGAAAGTGATGAAGGCTGGAAATAGACAGAATTGTCCAATCTTACTTCATGTTCAGACACTTCTTTGGAGATTGTTGTCTCCTCTTCTTATGCAAGCACTCCTGCTAGGAGAAACAAATTAGACAGGGATTCTGTTGCTGGTATATAGCTGGACCAGATCTATACCTTGTATCAATTCATTACAAATGTAGTATAAAAAGCAAGAAATAACATTATGAAAGCAGTATGGAATGTGTTGTGTGCTCCAACGGTAGATGGAACGCCTCTCCCGGCATGAACCTACCCATACACTGTGGTCAACATCTAAGGTCCTCCTCCGAGTGCCTACTCCAAGGGAAGCTCAGAGGATGGCAGCAAGGGAGAGGGCCTTTTCAGTGGTGCCCCCCCCCCCAATTATGGAATGATCTCCCTGATGAGGCTTGCCTGGCGCCAACATTTTAACCTTTTCTGCGACAGGTTCTGTCTCCCTTTCTCTTCTCCCAGGCATTTAACAGCATTTAACAACATATGCTATGTTTGTTTGTTTTTTAATGGACCCCAGAACTGTTGTTGTTTAAAATGGATACTGTTTTATACTGTTGCTTTTATATTTTTGATGGTTTTAAATTTTGTATACTTTTTAACGTGCACTGTTTTTAACTTTCGTAAACCACCCAGAGAGCTTCAGCTATGGGATGGTATATAAATTTAATAAATAAATAAATAAATAAATAAATAAATAAATAAATAACCTACCTACCTCACAGAATTGTTGTGAGGATAACATGGAGAAGCAGAAGATCATGTATATTGCCTTGGGCTCCTTGGAGGAAAAGGGATGTGTGAGGATTTGAGTCCTACAAAGGCAAAATAAAAGGGTCAGGCCTTAGAGGCCTGGGGGTTTTCTGTTGGGAGGTGCTATCCCTGATAATAAATAAATAAATAAATAATTAGGGTGACCATATGAAAAGGAGGACAGGGCTCCTGTATCTTTAACAGCTGTATTGAAAAGGGAATTTCAGCAGGTGTCGTTTGTATGCATGCAGCACCTGGTGAGATTCCATCTTTATCAGAACAGTTAAAGCTGCCCTCTTTTAAACCTGGTCACAGTATAGCTGCAGTATAGCTCCTGCAGCTTTAACTGTTATGATGAAGAGGAAATTTCACCAGATGCTATATGCTTACAAATGACACTTGCAGGAGCCCTGTCCTCCTTTTCATATGTCACCCTAGGTTCAGATGTGGCACGCTATGTCCAGGGAGGAAGCAGGACATCAAGCCTGCCATTTTTCTGTCTTTATAAAGACAGGAGCTGGAGCACACCTGCGCTCCAGAGATAGTTAAAAAAGAAAAGAAAAAAGCCCTGACCCCACTCCCTATCCACCCCTAATGGACCAGGATTCCCCCCAGCCTGGCTCCTTCCCTCTGATGACCTCCGTGATTCGCAGGGAAGAGGGAAGAAGCTGGGATGGGTGTCTAAACCACCCACGGTCCTTGAGATAGTCCCAGGACCACAGGAAAAACTGCACACACACACACAAAAAAGGGCCTGCCGGTATCCCGGGGAAATAGAGGGATCATCCCTCCTTGCTTTCTGGATCCCCTGTACATCATGTGGATGCACAGGGATGATCCCCAGGATATCACCTGGTGTAGTCATTCTCCAGGTCATAGAAAGGAAGGAAGGATGAGTGTGTGTGTGTGGGGGGGGGGGGTTGGTACGGACAAACTGCCTATAACTTTTAAATTACTTGTTGAAATTGGTTGAAAGTTGCAGGGATAGTTGCCTCTTAGGCATAATCCCTTGGCACACCACCCACTCCTAGAAACAAGCTTCTTTAATTATTTTCTCCTCCCCACTCTTGTGATCTCATCCGGAATCTTTCTCTTTCTTTCTCTCTCTCCAGCAGTGTTAAGGTCCTCAGTTTGCTTAACTCTGACCTTTACAATTTTGTTGTAGTCATAGATCCACTTATTCTGACCTGAACACTCCTCATATATCTATAGTCTAATCTCCTGTGCACTGCTGAGCACATTTTTTTTGCTAATTTCCTTGAACCTGGTGCATGGATGTTTATATTAATTATTTTGCTTTTTGTTTCATTTGTTTAATATGTATAAGTTTCTTTGTAATATACGAACGCATTAATTCCATGCTAGGGTTCATATAGTACCTTTTGCTAAGCAACTAATTCTCAAGAGTAAGTACATTAAGACTACACCATCCTGAATCACAGTGAAACAGCAATTTACATATATAAACATACCGTCAATATAACACTAGTATTCCTCATTCCAGTGTGCAACAGTTTTTGGATCTGTAAAACAAAGTCTTTGCCAGCCCTGCTATCTGTCTTTCTTTAAAAATGGAGAAGCCAGGATTAGACATGACACTTTCACTTTCCAAATCATGGGTTCTGCTCTGTAGCATCACACATTCTTCAAGATGCAGTATCTGGAGATTCTTACATACCTGTAAGTCCTGATCAGAAATCCCCAAATGTGGTGAGTAGAAGGTGATAGTAGCAGAGTATCCAGTGCTGAAAAAATGAACACACCCTTTACATCTTGTAGGGGGGGGGGGGATGATGTCTCACCAAATGCACTGCAAAATGGAAAGGATATTCCATTTGCTCCTTGCCTTGGTTTAATCAGTTTCCTGTATCATATAACACACAAAAAAGAAGAAGTAATTTTCTTGGATACAAAAATAATACTTATCAGTGATTTAGAAGGAAGAAACGTTTATTGTAGAAGGTCTTATGTTATCAAACAGCACTCTTGAGAAAATAAACTTTACAACAGAGAAGTAAAGGAAAACTCACTTGTTTACTTCTATGTGCCAGTCATGTTCTGCTGGTAATCAAGTATCATTCTGAAATCCTTTTCATGTGTACTACTGCCAGGTCAGATATCCTCGTTCCTTCTTATGCTCTTACGTTCAGACTTCTTTCAGCTTCTTCCCCAGTCACTGGCAGTGGGGGGAAATCCATAGACTTCTGTACACTTCACTGAAAATGGGTTGTAGTTCTGTATGTGTGTGTGTGGTCATCTATACCAAGCAGGATATTCCACTATGAAAGCGGTATATAAAAGGCAGGAGCCACACTACTGCTTTATAGTGGTATTGAAGTGCACTGACAACTATTGGGGCCCTTTGACACACACCAAATACCGCTATATCCTGCTCGGTGTGGCTCCTGCCATTAATATACTGCTTTCATACCACTTTTATAGTGGAATATCCTGCTTTGTGTAGGTGAGGCCAGTGTGTGTGTGTGTGTGTGTGTGTGTGTGTGTGAACTAGACATTTACTCACATATGTCTTGTGCTTGTAGATCCTACCAGAATCATTGGTTTCCATCGACCCTAGGATCAATATCCTCTAACCAGATGCCCCCCTTTTCTTCCTATGAACAAGGAACTGTGGCATTGATCTTAACAAAGCATAACTCATAGGGAAGCAAACATTTATCAGTGTCTCAAACCAGGGGCTCATCTACACCTAGAAGGATATTCCACTATGGAAGTGGTATATAAAAGTCAGGAGCCACACTACTACTTTATAGCAGTATTGAAGTGCACTGACAACTGCTGGGGCCCATGACACATACCATATACCGCTTTCCTATCACTTTCATATTGTTATATCCTGCTTGGTGTAGATGTGTCATAAAATAATGTCTCAGTTTAACACCACAAGCATGCACACTCGGTTGTAGAAAAGGGCAGGGGACCACAACTCAGAATGTCTAGAACATCACCTTTTTCTGATCTAAACACTGCTTCTGATTGGCTCCATTAAAACTTACAAGTCCTGGATAGTGGATTTAGAAAGCAAATGTACTTTGTATGAAAACATGGCAGTATGGTGTAGTGGTTTCAGTATTGGAATGGGGCCTTAGCTAGTCCCAAGGATTATCCCAGGGAAATGGAGGGGTCATCCCTGCCTGCTCCCAGGATCATCTGTGTGTCATTTGGATACACAGGAATGATCCCGGGATATAGGCCTGGTCCTAGGGTGACCATGAGCCTCGTGTGGCACAGAGTGGTAAGCGGCAGTTACTGCAGCTGAAACTCTCCCCACGGCCTGAGTTCGATCCCAGTGGAAGCTGGTTCTCAGGCAGCCGGCTCAGGTCGACTCAGCCTTCCATCCTTCCGAGGTCGGTAAAATGAGTACCCAGCTAGCTGGGGGAAAGGTAACTGCGACTGGGGAAGGCAATGGCAAACCACCCCGCTACAAGGCCTGCCAAGAAAACATCAGCGAAAGCAGGTGTCCCTCTAGGAGTCAGCAATGACTCAAATGCTTGCACGAGAGGTTCCTTTCCCTTTCCAGGGTGACCATATGAAAAGGAGGACAGGGCTCCTGTATCTTTGACAGTTGTATTGTAAAGGAAATTTCAACAGGTATCATTTGTATATATGGGGAACCTGGTGAAATTTCCTCTTCATCACAGCAGTTAAAGCTGCAGGTGCCCTGCCCTCTTTGTATCTAGTCACTCTAGTATAGCTCCTGCAGCTTTAACTGTTATGAAGAAGAGGAAATTTCTCCAGGTTCCCCATATATACCAATGACACCTGCTGAAATGTCCTTTTCAATACAACTGTCTAAGATACAGGAGCCCTGTCCTCCTTTTCATATGGTCAACTTACCAGGGCCTGGTCTAGCCATGGCCTTGGACTCAGGAGATCTGGCTTCTAGTCCACACTCAGCCATGAAGTTCACTGGGTGACTTTGGGACAGTTGCTGAATCTCAGCCTAACCTACCTCACAGGGTTGTTGTGGTGATAACATGGTTGGGAGGAGGAGGATATAAGTCTCCTTCCTTGCAAGAGGAAAAAAGGTGGGATATATATGCATTAAATAAACAAATAATAGATAGAAAATTAGATAGATGGAAGGAAGGAAGTTTCCATATTTTTCTTCAAGCATGACCAGCAATTTAGCCTTACTTGTTATTCTCATGATAATGGCATTGCTTCCTGGGACCCAATCCCTGGTAAAGCGTAACATTCCCCCATAGGCTTCGATCCTGAATATGCATTTTGACTTTGAGGTGTGTGTGTGCTCTACCCAGGCAGCAAAATGTCTTAGGCTAGTCCTGCATGTGTAGAAGCAATATAAACGTGCTCTGCTTAGTATGCGTTAGAGTACAGCTGGATACGATTTTCCACAGAGAACAATGGAAAACAAACAAACAAATGATTTTTTTTCTCTTTGTTTCTCTCTGAAAGTTCAGACTAGTGAGTAACAGACAAACAGGCATTTTCCTGGAGTTTTTATTAGTAATATATTTGTGAAGCTAGGCATGTCCAATTGTCAAGTCCTTTGAATGTCAATACATCATCATTATCATCATCATCATCATCATCATCATCATCATCATCAATTACCCGCCTCTCCCTCTGGATCAAGGCAGAGAACAACATTAAATACAATATAACACATAAAACTAGTTAAAAGAGCATATAGAACCAATACAATATCAGGGCCCAATTCAAAGTGCTGGCACTAACATTCAAAGCCCTAAACCGCTTGGGGCCAGTTTATTTGAAGGAACGCCTCCTCCCATATGTGCCTGCCCAGACCTTAAGATCATCCTTCTCTGTGAGCCCCTGCCAAAGGAAGTGAGGCAGGTGGCTACTAGGAGGAGGGCCTTCTCCGCTGTGGCACCCCGGCTGTGGAATGAGCTCCCCAGAGAGCTCTACTTGGCACCTACACTGTACTCCTTCTGTCACCAGCTGAAGACCTTTTTATTTTCTCAGTATTTTAACACCTAATTTAACTTAAATTTAAACTTTGCTGTTCTAATTCTGTGTTTTAACCTATATCTTTTTTTGCTGAGTGCTTTTATCCTGGTTGTACTTTTTATATTGTATTTTGTATTTGTGTTTTTACAATAAAAGGAGATTATAATTGGAAAACTTCTGAGGCCTTTGCGGGCAATTCGCAGTGATTGCACAGTATAACCCTGGTGTGATAAAGCTTTGAGCGTTAAGGCAACGAAACTCCTCCAGTAGACCATTCCACACTGTGAGTAACTGATTTATTTATTTAATTATTACATTTATATACCGCCCCATAGCCGAAGCTCTCTGGGCGGTTTACAAAAGTTAAAAGCAATGGACATTAAAAACAAATATACAGAAATTTAAAAGCATAGAAACAGCAATATCCATTGTTACCTAGGGAGTTACCTAGGGAGGTTGTGGGCTCTCCCACACTAGAGGCCTTCAAGAGGCAGCTGGACACCATCTGTCAGGGATGCTTTAGAGAGGATTCCTGCATTGAGCAGGGGGTTGGACTCGATGGCCTTGTAGGCCCCTTCCAACTCTGCTATTCTATGATTTTATGATTTAAAACAGCTATTCTGGGGTCAGTTAAAAACTCAGCATACTGCTGTTACCCAGAGGAAAAAGCTAAGCCAATCAGTCATTTCAGTGAAACATAATAATTTTATATGCAATCATTAAAAAAACCCCATCACTTGCTGGTTTAAAAGACCAGAAGATAAGGCTCTCTCACGTTGGTCCAAACTCCACAAAGCCAGGAACCTTTAGCCAATCTTCCTGAATTTTTCAGGTGTGCCTCACAGGGATACCCCATGCGCCAGACCCCCAACACTGATCTGCCCCTGTTCAGCAAGCTGGGTGATCCGCCAGACAGTCCATGGATGCCTGGCAAGCAACATGCAGCAGCACCACCCTGTCCTGCAAGTCTATATTTTGCATAAAAATGGCAGCTTGGCTATTTACATAAACTGTAATTTGCATAAAATGGCAGCCGTAAACAGCACCATTTATGGTAAATTTCAGGCGTACATGATCTAATTTTATGCAAAATGGTAGCTTGCAGGCAATCACGGGGGGGCTGCAGACTGGCATCCGGGGGTCGAGCTGGTGGGAACCAGCTGAGCGTGAACCCCCAGCTGAACTCTTGCAGACCTTCCCTTGTGCTACATGGTATTCCTAAAGACTTGTTCTGAAGTAGCTCCTTTCTTCATTCCTCACAATCTCCTCTAGTGGCATTGTCTTTTGGTGTGTGTGTGTGTGTGTGTGTGTGTGTGTGTGCTAGGGTGACCAACTGTCAGGATTTCCCCGGATTTGTCCTGGTTTTTGTTCTTTCCATGGTGTCAGGGGGGATTTTCTATAATTTTCAATTATGTCCTGGAATGACACACCTTCCCCTTTAAGGCTGCCATTAGCATGGCAGGAGGGAATGACATGCTTTCTTGAGGCACATCATTACCCCACCCCGAGCTCCAATTGAGGTCTTAAAGGGGAAAGTGGGTCATTCGTGGACATTATAGAAAAGGCCCCAATTGGAGTGGATGGTGGTGGTGCAGAATGAAATCCTTTCCCCTCCTCCACTCCAATCGGGTTCTTTACGGTGGCAGGGGAATAACGTACTTTCTGCAGGACTCAGAAAGCTGCTTCCCCACACACACAGTAGGTGTCCTCTTTTTTGGTTTCCCAAATATGGTCACCCTAGTGTGTGCGCACACCCACAATTTACCATAATATCATCGTAGGCCTTAGCTACACCTAAGATTTATCCCAGGATCATCCCAGGGTGATCCCTGTGCATCTAAATGACACACAGGCCTTAGCTAGACCTAAGGTTTATCCCGGGATCATCCCGGGGTCATCCCTGTTCATGTAAATGACACACAGGATATCCCAGGAGCAGGCAGGGACGACCCCGGGATAAACCCTAGGTGTAGCTAAGGCCACAGGGGATCCCAGGAGCAGGCTGGGATGACCCTGGGACGATCCCAGGATAAACCTTAGGTCTAGCTAAGGCCTTAGAATCAGAAACGATATGAACTCAACAACAGCACAAACCAGGAAATATAAAGAAGAGGATGACTTTTACATTAGCCAGTTTCAATGTTTTACTTTCCCTGCTTTTAGAGGGAAGACATCGGAACATGCTGGACCATGAACATCCATGCCTGTGTGATGGAGGGGAAGTGGAAAATATTGGGCATGTGCTATTATATTGCAATTTTTAGCAAGACATTCATTGTTTTTAATTACACCTATGTTACAAAAACTGCAAAGCAGGTCAAATCAATGTTATCTTTTTGTTCTTCTCTCTGACCAGGACCCTCCTCCCCACATTACTACGAAATGTCTCCATATATTGTGCAGCAGTCATTGTGTGTCATAAATTTCTGACAAAACAGTAATATTTTATTTGGCTGATATTCCAGGGTCAAGGCAGTCTGCTTGAGATGTTATAGTTGCTGCAGTGTATTTCTGTACACTGAGTGTAATTATGGTAATGATCATATATTTTACAGGTACTGGTCTTGGACCGTAATAAATTATCTATCAACTTGGCAGTTATGGAAGCATCATGTATGGGTTTCAACTTGGAGGGTCCAGTTCCTGTCCGCCGTCTTCTTCCCCCTCTTTCAAAACCCTTTGCAGGATTGCCTTCATGGTCTCTCTAGATCGACCTCCTTTCTTTCTCCCAACCAGTAAATAGATTACTGGATTAACGCTGCTGTTAAGGGAGGCACAGAATAAGAAATACTTTTCTGTACCGCTCAACCACAAACGAAAAGAAGTATCAAGAACAATGATGACAGTAAGTGGAAAACCAAGGATGAGGAAGAATAGAAGACAAAGTAAGACAGCCATCAAGAGTTTTCCCCGCTGCCTCTGTTGTGATTTAAAACAAACTTTGATTAAAATAATTACAGTGGAGATGGTCATCAGGGGGAGGCAAAGCAGGGCAGATATGAAAAATGGGTAGTTTATAGTTGTCATGGGAGTGAGGGGAATGACAGAGATCAGGAAGGAGAAGACGCTTATGAGGACACACACAGTGATAGACAAGTTGGTTGGCCGGTGGCATCGATGCCAAATTGGGAAGAGGATAGACACACACCTGTCGATGCTGATGGCTGTCAGCAGAAGTTCACTGGAGATGTACGTGCACCAGGAGAAACGCAAAAATATAAAATGAAGATTATCATCATTTATATATAACGATGGAATGAAAGTTGAAAAGAAAATGTAATATATAGCTAGGGATGTGAGGAATCCAAAATCAAAAACAGCCAAAGTAAGGATGTAGGTGGTGTAAGGGTTCCTCTTAATGTGGAAGCCAAGAAGCCTGATGACAATTCCATTCCCAACTAGTCCAGTGCAACAGGTCGCAAGAGTGAAGGCAACAGCAATAATGTATTCCAAGTCATAATGCAGCATCTCTGCTGGGCTCTCATATGAGAGATCAGTGCCAGTGTCATTATGATCATTTGGTTCATCATCCATAACAGTTAAGCTGACGTTCATTGCCATTTTCACTATATGCTATGGGGATTCTCGCCTCCTCTTCTTGGACAGAAGCTCAACTAGGAAAAAAAGATAGAAAGGGTGGATTCAAGTATTTGTATCATTCTGAAATGATTCAAATCCCCCATATCGTTGCCGCTGGCTTCATGTACTGAAGGAGTTTGTAATTGTTTTATTTTATACAATTGATATGATTAAGTTGACGTTAAGGTGCTCATTGTTCTCTTTATCCCAATTTAAAAATGTCGCTTCTTACACTGATATAGCCTTGGAAGATAAGACAGGAGTTGAAACCATTCAGACAGATAATCTAATGTCACAGAAAAAATTGATTCTATTGTAGAAACTTAAATGTTGTTAATCATTTTGTTCTTCGAGATGGGTTGGTTTTAACATAAGTTATTCTAAAAGTGCACAATATGATACCCTGGTACAGTAAATTTATCTGTATATGTAGAAAGGATACTTTGTAGACCAGAATGTAGGGGCTCTGACATAATACAAGGGACATCAAAGGAATTTGTTGGGGGGTGATGGAGTTCTGTGAGCTTTTGCCACCCCCACCCCCCAGGATTCCAACCTGACATCTCCCAGCTGGCCCAACTTTGCCGGCCTTTGCGTGGTGGCAGAAGGGGTAAGGGGTGGGACAGGAGTGCTACGGCCTATGGCACTCCCCTCTCGCGTCCTACCACTGCTGCTAACCCCAGCAGGGAGAGAGGGTCAGTTGCACCATGAAGGTGAGAGATAGGACCTCTTGTCCTCCTGACCCTGCTTCTTCACTGCTGCACAATCATCATCCCAACTCTGGCAGGCAGAGGGGGACGATGGTTGCATGGCAGTTGTGGTGGGAGCAGTGGCGGGAGGGTGGGTGGGGAGTGCTATGGGCCATAGCGCTCCTGCCCACCAGTGCCATACCTCTGCACAACCGCCACCATGGCACTACCCAACCCTGGCATCAGAGAGGGATGGCAGTTGTGTGGTTGCTGTGGCTCTGCCGTGGGGCAGTGGTAGCAGTGGGAAGGGGAGAGGGGAGTGCCATTGTGCTGCCCTCTCACCATGCCACTGCCACTTCCATGTTACCAATGCTGCACATCCATCCTCCTCCTCGGTCTGCTGTGGTTGGGTCCAGCACAATGAGAAGGACGACAGTTGCACATTAAGTGCAGCAATGACAGTGGGAGCATGAGAGGAGCACTGCGCAACCATCCCTTTCTCCCTGCCAGGGTTGGGCATAATAATGTATTTATTTATTCGTTACCTGCCTCTCCCTCTGGATCGAGGCGGGGTACAACACAAAAGCAAGCACCTTAAAGTACATACAATTGATTAAAACATATAAAACCAATACATTATTAAAAGCAGCATATTATTAAAAGGCATCTTAAAATTTGACTGGGTAGGCCTGCCAGAAGAGCTCAGGCTTTATGGCTGGGGAAGGCAACGGCAAACCACCCTGCTATAAGGCCTGCCAAGAAAACGTCAGCGAAAGCTGGCATCCCTCCAAGAGTCAGCAGTGACTCAGTGCTTGCACGAGAGGTTCCTTTCCTTTCCTAAATTCCGGAAGACTGTTAGGTTGACAAATCTCCTCTGGTAGGCCATTCCACAATCTGGGAGAGGCAGAAGAAAAGGTTCTCCGGGTAATGGTTGTCAGCTTAGTTTTGGCTGACTGGAGTAAATTCTTCCCAGAGGAGCTGAGTGTGCAGGGAGGATTGTACGGGAGAAGACAATCCTACAGGTAAACTGGACCCAAACCATGTAGGGCTTTCAAGGCGATAACCAACACTTTGTACATTATTATTATTATTATTATTATTATTATTATTATTATTATTATTATATTTATTTGTATCCCGCCTTTTGCCCAATGCTGGGCCTCAAGGCGGCCTTACAAAGTTTAAAACATACACTGGGTGGGGTGGTGGTGGGGAAAACAAAACCATAAATGTTTAAAATACACAATAAGATATTAACATAGATGTGGAGGGGCAGATTATTCCCCAAAGGCCTGCTGGAACAAACAAGTTTTAGCCTGCTTCTGAAAGCCCATCAAGGAGGGAGCCAGCCTAGCTTCCCCGGTAAGAGAGTTCCAGAGCACTGGAGCAGCCACCGAGAAGGCTCTCTCCCACGTTCCCACCAAGCGCGCCTGTGGAGATGGTGGGACTGAAAGAAGGCCTTCTCCAGAAGATCTTAAAGCATGGGCAGGCTCATAAGGGAGAATACGTTCTTTCAAATAACCTGGACCTGAGCCATATACTTTGCCCGTAAACTCATTGGCAGCCAGTGAAGTGATTTTAAAATTGGTGTAATGTGGTCCCCCCTAGGTGTACCGGTGACCAGCCTGTCTGCCATATTTTGAACTAGTTGAAGTTTCCAGACTAGGCACAAAGGACTCTTGTTCATGCATTGGTTATTTCTCGGTTGGACTACTGCAACCTTCTTCTCACTGGCCTTCCTTCTTCTCACATCAGTCCGTTGGTTTCTGTTCACCACTCTGCTGCTAAGATCATCTTCTTGGCTCACCGCTCTGATCATGTAACTCTACTTCTGAAATCTCTTCATTGGCTTCCAATTCACTTCAGAATCCAATATAAACTTCTCCTGTTGACCTACAAAGCTTTTCACTGTCTAGCTCCTTCCTATCTCTCCTCTCTCATCTCACACTACTGCCCCGCTCGTGCTCTTCGCTCCTCTGATGCCATGTTTCTCGCCTGCTCAAGGGTCTCTACTTCCCTTGCTCGGCTTCGTCCATTTTCTTCTGCTGCCCCTTATGCCTGGAACGCTCTTCCAGAACATTTGAGAACTACAAGTTCAACCGCAGCTTTTAAAGCTCAGCTAAAAACTTTTCTTTTTCCTAAAGCTTTTAAAACTTGATTTTGTTCTGACTTTAGTTTTACCCTACCCAGTGCCTGTTTACCCTACCCTGTGCCTGTTTGCTTTCTCTTCCCCTCCTTATAGTTTTATTATGGTTTTATTAGAATGTAAGCCTATGCAGCAGGGTCTCCCTATTTACTGTTTTACTCTGTACAGCACCATGTACATTGATGGTGCTATATTAATAAATAATAATAATAATAATAATATTCCATAAATGCATACATGCAAATTTCGGGACCAACCCATGGCTTGGCCTGCAAAGGCAAGCTGAGCCAGAGCCATTGTAGAAATCCATTGGTCCCTCAAAGGGCCAAAGTCTCCTACAATTGATTGTCAGGCATAGGTACAAGACTGGAGGCCTTGTACAATGTGGGTAGAATGATTAGGAATAGTTATAGAATGTCAAATGTCTCTGCAAGCTTATCTCCGCCAGAGTTTATCACGGGAGCAGCTCTATCGCTTCCTGTCTTGGCCTTGAAGATGCTGCTTCTCTGGAAACTTGGGAATGTTTTGGAAAGGTGGGGGCCACGGAAGCATCACCTTAGTGTGTTGTGCTATCCCGCCCTGTTGGCACATAGGCATGGCTTACAGGTCAGAAGACCTGTCTGTCAAGTGCCTTTGGCTTTAAATGCTTTGCTAGGTTTCATCTCTCAACGCAAGGCTTGAAATCTCTCTTGCTTTGGATTCCATCTCCACCTGGGACTTTGAAAGCACTCTGCACATGGACACTTTGCTATTTGGACTTTGGATTTCTAAGAACTGTGCCATGAAGTGTTTCCTAGGGGTGTGCTCCGCTCTGTTTCAGATCCCCGGATCTGAAGTGGAGCAGGCCAATCCGGACCTCCGAAGCCCGGTTCCGGAGTGGATTGGGGGAGGTCCAGATCGACACAAAGTGGTTCAGAATGGTCTGAAACGATTCGGACTGTTCCAAAGCTCCAGACCCAGGTAAGTGGGGTTTACCTGGCAGTGACGCCACCGCAGTCCATGCAGTGACAGAGGCAGAGCCAGGTAAGGGGGAGGGGGGGTTACCTGCGTCCATAGTGGTCTGGACAGAGGCTTCAACTGCGGCCCATGGCCTAAGGCCAGAAACAGGCTGTGGCAGTAAGTGGAAGAGGGGGGCTTACCTGGCTCCGCTGCCACCACAGTCCATACAGCGGTGGATGGCGGAGCCAGGTAAGGGGGGAGGGGGACTTATTCGGCCCTCATTTTGTCCCCCCCTTCCCCACTTACCTGCCTCCGCCGTCCGTCGCGGAGGCAAGTAAGTGGGGAAGGTGGGGCAAAATGGGGGCCGAATATCGATCCGGACCTCTGGATCTCACTCCGGATCCGGTTCAGGAGTGGATCGGTGGAGGTTTGGATCAACCTGAAACGGTTCAGGCCTGATCTGGAAGGTCCGGATTGGGATCCAAAGCAGTTCGGGGAGGGGGTGCACAGCCTCAGTGTTTCCTCTCCCTGGGATCTTGTTTAGGCTTTGGCCCTGTCCCCTAAGGTGCCAGCTTATGTGGCATCTGGAGAAACTCAAATGGGATAGCGGCTAACCCTAACCCCCTGAGTGATTGCCTGAAGGATCGTATCAGGAACGAAGCCTAAAGCTTTCTGACCAACATTCAGCTTTAAGTGGTGTTATCTGGAGAACGGAACCGTTAGGCTTGTTACCATGTGATTTCCTCAAATAAAAGAATTCTCACTGACATGAGGGTCTCATGTCAGTTTGCCAGCATGTGCGAATGCCAGAGGAAACAGGCCAGCACACAACACTGATATCCTTACATAATACTGCTCTGAGAACTGGAAATTCCGTCTAGCTCGGTAGATGTCCGGACTTTTTCATTCAGAAAATAATAGGAGCCAGTGCTAACCATCACAGTCTGTTCACCCCAAAACCTCCCCCTCAAACCCATCCCAAACTGTGTTCTTTCTTGTAATAGGTGTGAGTTGCATGGGGATCTGGCTCTTTTAGGGCCTGCTGGATTCCTGAGCTGCCACTGGCTCAGCTTATCTTTGCGAGCTCAGCCAGGAGTTTGCTCTTGAAATCCAGGAACTTCCCCACCCCCTGGTAATCCCCAATTTGAGGGTTAAAGAAAAAGAAAGAGAAAGAAAAGAAGTTCTCATTGCTGCACAACCCTCCTTCTCCTCCTCCTGGTGCTCTCTGCTGATCTCCAACCCTCCAGCTGCCCCCCAACCCTCCTGGTGCTCAACAGAGAGAGTCAGAGGGGAGTGCATGGAATTGGCCTACCTGCATGGAAGAGTGTGCCTGTGGTTGCCAGATCTGCACTAGTGTTGGCAATGACTCATTCCCAAAGAGATGGAGACGAATCACAAAACGCTCTGCTTTCCTCATTATTTTCTGTAGAGAGGGCAGGAGCCGCGGGTTCATCTGGGTTCATTTCCAATTTGTTCTTTAACTGGCAGAGCTGTGGGGACAAGCATTCATGGGGCTGTGGAGGTCGCTCTGACTTACCTACTGCACATGCATTTAGTTGGGATGATATTCCAGAGGGAGGAGAGGAGACAGAAGAGGGATTTTTTTTTGTAAGTTCTG
Source organism: Elgaria multicarinata webbii (assembly GCF_023053635.1). Classification (NCBI taxonomy): domain Eukaryota; kingdom Metazoa; phylum Chordata; class Lepidosauria; order Squamata; family Anguidae; genus Elgaria; species Elgaria multicarinata. Next base: position 107,208,848 of record NC_086177.1, on the reverse strand, counting down.
AAAAAGAGATGATGCAGTGATATAGCATAGGGCTTTTCTTTAGATTTTACTTTATTTTTGCCCCGTTTTGCCCAGTTTCAGGATTCTTATCCAAGCAGATGCTTACCATAGCAAATGGCAGTTGGTATCATTGGACTCCTAAGTCCCCACAGCCATCTCGCTTCCCCAACCCAGAGCTGCCACCTCTGAGACTTACCTTAAAATCACCTCCTCCTCCTGAGAGCCGAGCCATGATTTAAAGTTATCATGGGGGCTCTCTGTTTTTAATATATCTATAGTGAAAAACTACAGCAGCTGTAAAGGGTTAATGCTGTTTGGACTGTATTGTTAATGCAACTTGGACTGCATATGTTAAGGATGGTAAGTGGTTAATTCTGTTGGGAGTGAGTGCATAGAATGTTGGAGTGGATGCTGATTGGCTTTTGGCTGTTGGATTCAAGTGTGTGAAGGAAAATGACAGTTAGCAATTAGGAGTGAGAGTTGAGAGTTAGCATTGAGAGAGAGTTAGGATTTGGCTGCTGAAGGGAATAGATAGTGTAGGGTCTGAGTTTTATTATTTTGGGAATAGGAGGGTCAGAAGGAGTTAGATTTGAGATAGAGGATAGAGTAAGCAAGGAAAACCTGATACATTTATTTATTTATTGCATTTCTAAACCGCCCAAAGCTGAAGCTCTCTGGGCAGTTTACAAAAGTTAAAAACAGTAAACATTAAAAACAAATATACAAAGTTTAAAAACATTAAAAGCATAAAAACAACAGCATCCTTATAAAAACAGCTATTCTGGGGTCCGTTAAAACAAACAAACTTGGCTCATGTTGTTAAATGCTGTTAAATACCTGGGGGAAGAGAAAGGTCTTAACCTGGTGCCAAAAAGATAAAAATGTTGGCACCAGATGAGCCTTGTCGGGGAGATCATTCCATAATTGAGGGGCCACCACTGAAAAGGCCCTCTCCCTTGCTGCCATACTCCAAGCTTTCTCTCGGACTAGGCACTCGGAGGAGGACCTTAGATATAGAGCGCAGTGAGCGGGTAGGTTCATATTGGTAGAAGCATTCTGGCAGGTATTGTGGTCCCAAGCCATGTAAAGCTTTTAAGGTCAAAACCAGCACCTTGAATTGGGCTCAGAAACATGTAGGCAGTCAGAACAAGAAGGCCAGAATTGGTCTTATATGTTCAAACCTTCTGGCTCCAGTTATCAATCTGGTTGCTGCATTTTGCACAAGATGCAGCTTCCAGCAGCCCCACATAAAGCGTGTTGCAGTAATCTAATTTGAAGGTTACCAGAGCATGGACAACTGAAGCTAGGCTATCCCTGTCCAGATAGGGGCATAGCTGGGCCACCAATCAAAGTTGGTAGAAGGCACTTGCTATTCGTGGGGAGGAGCGAGGGCTCAGGAGCACTCGCCACACCACCTGCGGTCCTCAGGGTTGTCTCGGGATCACAAGAAACATTGGGAAAACTGCGGTCCCAGTTATCCTGATACAACTGACAGGGATCCCCTGTTGACCCTGGGATCTCCTGTGCATCATTGGGATGCACAGAGATGACCTCAAGATGGCCCCAGGATAATTAGCAGGTGTAGATTAGGCCTTGGTCTGATTCAGCACAGCTCTTCTCATGCTCTTATGTTCATTTGGACCTCAGTTCCACGGTTTCCACCACCTCACAGGGTTGCTGGTAGAAAAAGTAGTGGCTTACGCCTTTCCCCCTCTTTATAATGATTAGGGGAACTAATACATATTGGGACCCTAATATAAGTGGTAGGGGGACTTCAAACCTTGCTCCCCATCACACACACAAACTGTGATCCTAGTTGGGACTGGTGACTGTCACCTGCAATATAAATTGGCAAAACATTGTCTATTTCTTACACACACACACACGGATATACACATATGCGCATATGCATGGACCTGTATTTTACTTTATATCTATGTATAAACACACACACACACATTCATACATTTGAACATGTGCTAGCAGTAGCAGGGAAATAAGACATCTGTATGAGCATCTTTGAGGAGGGAGTGGAAACTGGAGAATACTGGACTTGGGGGGAAATGGCACAGGAGAATTCAGCAGTAACGGGATCAGGGCCACTGTAACGGCCTGGGTGGGCACTGGTTTCCCCCCTGCTCTAGTGTAAAAATAAGGGACATCGTTGCTAGCTGCATCCTTAAAGTAACATGCACTTTGGCCCTCAGAGTCCAGTTCTTCTGCTCAGTTACCTATTTCCACTCAAGCATGAGTCTAAAAATGCCTGGAGAGGCATCTTTGCAGATAGGGACACAGAAAAAAATGAAGAAAAGTGTGCCACTGGAACAGGGATCAAATCAATGGCAGTTGGATTATACCAAATCACCTTTACACACACAGATATTTGAAGGTTATTTATATTTATTTTCTTATTCATTTATTACAAATGTAATCTGCCCAAAGCCATAAAAAAACATTAAAATTCAAACAGTTAAAAAATAACATACAATGCTTGTATTTCAAAGAATAAAATGCAATGTTTATAGTGAGTTAGGCCATTGAACATTCTAGTCCAGGATTGCTGACTCTGACTAATAGCAGCTCTTAAACGTCGCATATGGCTATTTCCAAACACTGCTATTCAAGTTCCTTTTAAAGCTAAAAATGCCAGAATTGAACGTGCGAATTCTACATGCAAACCATCTCCTCTGTTACTGAGGCATCAAGTGGACATTATTACATACCTGTAAGTCAGTAGGGCCCTTCAGTTTTCAAATGTGCTCAGCGGAAAACAGGAGTTTAATGGCCGTTGAAGAGAGGACATGTATGCCCCCCTTAAATCCCAAGGAAAAAAAATTAACACCTTCTGAATCAAACTGCAAGACTTACAGGGGATCGCCCCAAACTGCTGCTCTTTATCTTGGCTTAATCTGTTTGCCAGACTCACATAATAAGGAAAAGATATTTAATTGGATGCATCCGAAATCATCAGTGAACTTAAAACAATGAGTCTCTTGCCATTTAATACTCTATGGCCTAAAATGGCACTGCCGTGGTCTATACTTGTTATGGAAAGGAAACCAACGCATGTTACAGAATCTTTCATTTATCTGCAAAGGAAAGATCTCAGCCCTTTATCCGCACATGACTATGCAGTAGTGCTGTGATGACAGATAACAATTTGGCTGTTAACTGTCAAAAGATGTTGCCATCTGTATTTTGGGGTGTACATCAGAGTGAAGATGTGACTATTCAGGATCCCTGGTTGTGTCTCCCTGCCTGTCCACCAGCTTTCTGAATTCAATCATATCCAGCTGCAAGCAGAATTCCTCCAATTGCCAACATGGTTTCTGTTTTAGTTAGGGATGTCACAGGCATCTGGTTTGGGCTCAGAGTGTACCAATCATATGATACAACAAGGGGGAGGGCGTTTCCCATTAAACATTCTGAGAATTGAAGAGACTAGATTAAAAAAACTCCATCAAATTGACTTCAAGGAAGCAAGAATTTGGTATCTATAAATTATTTTACCATGATGTGTAAAACTAACATGAAACTCTGTATTGGACTACATGTATAAGTCTTTGGTGGGCTTCCATTGAACTGTTCCACTTGACCAAAGTCAACTGCACCTTTTAACCTTCTGGACTCATAGATACTGGTTCCAGCACTCTCCATGTCTAATGAGTGATGCATAAACCCCCATAAGCTTCAGGAATCCATTGAAGTCACACAGTTAGCTTCAGCACACCAGGGTTATACTGTACAATCACTGCAAATTGCATGCAAAAGACTCCAAAGTTTTCCACCTTATAATCTGCTTTGACCGTGAAGTACTCCCATGCATCCTGCTTTAAGTGTGCTATAAAGCCAAAAGACCCAACCTATTTTGCTACTACTTTTGGAGCGAATCATTTGTTGTTTTCTGAGCGGCCACTGGGGGCGCAGGAGGAGGATTTGATATGTTTAAAGAAAAAAAATAAACAAATGCTTATATCTGAGTAAGTTTTAAAGATAAAAACATCAAAATTGGCACAGTAATATATATTAAGGCGAGCTTTAAGCATACAAAATTTGAATCACATTGGGTCATCCGTTGATTTTTTAATGATTTTTTGCATTTCCCCCATTAAACCCTTTTCCTGGTATTCAAAGGATCTTAGGAGCGCTGCTACCTGGGGTGTGATTTAGCTAACAGCAGCAACAATGACAGCTAAACACTGTAGGGGATAATTCGAGGGAAACAGGTACACGGGATGAAGCCCAGTGAATGGAGTGATTTCTGATGCTTTAATGTGGATTCTTGTATGGAGTTGGAAGGAGCCTTATATTGAATAATTACACTGAATCATTAATTGAAAACGGCAAAATAGAAATGGCTGGCCAGGAAAAAAAGGAAGGGAACAGAACAGAACAGAAAGAAAAGTAAGTCAAAAGGGCCCTGTTAGCAACTTCAACCCAGTTAAGTATGAGAATAGCAGCAGTCAGTGAATACCAAGTATTTGTTGTACGTTCTGAGTTCTTGTTGTTGTTGTTGTTGAGGCTGCTGCAGTATATTAATGTAGGATGTGTGTAATTATTGTTATTATATGTTTTAAAGGTGCTGGTCTTGGATCATAATAAATTATCTATCAACTTGGCAGTTAGGGAAGCATCATGTGTGGGTTTCAACTTGGAGGGTCCAGTTCCTGTCTGCCGTCTTCTTCCCCCTCTTTCAAAACCCTTTGCAGGATTGCCTTCATGCTCTCTCTAGACCGACCTCTTTTCTTTCTCCCAACCAGAAAATAGATTACTGGGTTAACACTGCTGTTTAGGGCGGCACATAGTAGGATGTAATTTTCCATATGGCGGAACCAAAAATTAAAAAAAAATTCAAGGACAAAGACGCCAGTAAGTGGAAAACCAAGGATAAGGAAGAATAGAAGACTAAGTAAGACAACCGTCAAGAGTTTTCCCCGCTGTCTCTGTTGTGATTTAAAGCAAACTTTGATTAAAATAATTACAGTGGAGATGGTCATCAGGGGGAGGCAAAGCAGGGCAGATATGAGAAATGGGTAGTTTTTGGTTGCGTTGCGAGTGGGAGGAATGACAGAGATCAGGAAGGAGAAGACGCTTATGAGGACACACACAGTGATAGACAAGTTGGTTGGCCGGTGGCAGCGATGCCAAATTGGGAAGAGGACGGACACACACCTGTCGATGCTGATGGCAGTGAGCAGAAGTTCACTGGAGATGTACGTGCACCAGGAGAAACGCAAAAATATAAAATAAAGATTATCATCATTTATATATAATGATGGAATGAAAGTTGAAAAGAAAATGTAATATATCGCTAGGGATGTGAGGAATCCAAAATCCAAAACAGCCAAAGTAAGGATGTAGGTGGTGTAAGGGTTCCTCTTAATGTGGAAGCCAAGAAGCCTGATGACAATTCCATTCCCAACTAGTCCAGTGCAACAGGTCGCGAGAGTGAAGGCAACAGCAATAATGTATCCTAAGTCATAATGCAGCATCTCTGCTGGGCTCTCATATGAGAGATCAGTGCCAGTGTCATTATAATCATTTGGTTCATCATCCATAGCAGTTAGGCTGACGTTCATTGTCATTTTCACTATATGCTATGGGGATTCTCTCACCTCCTCTTGTTGAACAGAAGCTCCCACTAGGGGAAAAAAGAAAGAAAAGGGGGATTCAAGTATTTGTATCATTCCAGATTCCAGCTGGACATCAGGAAAAACTTCCTGACTGTTAGAGCAGTATGACAATGGAACCAGTTACCTAGGGAGGTTGTGGGGTCTCCCACACAAGAGGCATTCAAGAGGCAGCTGGACAGCCATCTGTCAGGGATGCTTTAGGTTGGATTCCTGCATTGAGCAGGGGGTTGGACTCGATGGCCTTGTAGGCCCCGTCCAACTCTGCTATTCTATGATTCTATGATGCAAAAGGGCCAAAGTTTCCTGCGAGATATATCCTTACATAATACTGCTCTGAGAACTGGAAATTCCGTCTAGATCAGTAGCTGTCTGGACTTTTTCATTCTGGAAATAATAGGAGCCAGTGCTAACCATCACAGTCTGTTCACCCCAAAACCTTCCCCTCCCCCCCATCCCAAACTGTGTTCTTTCTTGTAATAGGTGTGAGTTGCATGGAGATCTGGCTCTTTTAGGGCCTGCTGGATTCCTGAGCTGCCACTGGCTCAGCTTATCTTTGCGAGCTCAGCCAGGAGGTTGCTCTTGAAATCCAGGAACTTCCCCACCCCCTGGTAATCCCCAATTTGAGGGTTACAGAAAAAAAAGGAAGAAAAGAAGTTCCCATTGCTGCACAACCCTCCTTCTCCTCCTGCTGGTGCTCCCTGCTGATCTCCAACCCTCCAGCTGCCCCCAACCCTCCTGGTGTCCAACCGAGAAAGTCAGAGGGGAGTGCATGGAATTGGCCTACCTGCATGGAAGAGTGTGCCTGTGGTTGCCAGATCTGCACTAGTGTTGGCAACAACTCATTCCCAAAGAGGTGGAGACGAATCACAAAACGCTCTGCTTTCCTCATTATTTTCTGTAGAGAGGGAAGGAGCCGAGGGTTCATCTGGGTTTATTTCCGATTTGTTCTTTAACTGGCAGAGCTGTGGGGACAAGCATTCATGGGGCTGTGGAGGTCGCTCTGACTTACCTACTGCACATGCATCTAGTTGGGATGATATTCCAGAGGGAGGAGAGGAGACAGAAGAGGGAAGTTCAATTTTTTTGTATGTTCTGAAAGAGAGATGATGCAGTGATATTTTTTTTTTTATATTTTATTTTATACCCCCCTTTTTGCTCAGTTTCAGGATTCTTATCATAGCAAATGACAGTTGGTATCTTTAGACCCACATGCCATGTGATTTGTAGTGCTGTGCACGTCTTCCCCATGACTTGCCTCAGAGGCCATTTCTGAGCCTCTGAAATGCCCCCCATTTGACTCAGGGTTCTTTGAGGTGATGCCCACCTCACCTCAGCACCAAATCTGCAGCTGGTCAGCCTTGCAGGTTTACGTCTACTGGGCACAAGGCCAGCTGGGAGTCCACTCCTGACTTCCCACAGCTCCCTTGCCTCCCCAAGCCAGAGCTGCCACCTCTGGGACTTACCTTTAAATCATGTCCTCCTCCTGAGAGCCAAGCCATGATTTACAGTTATCATGGGGACTCTCTGTTTTTAATATATTTATGGCTACAGTGGCTGTAAAGGTCCCTTTATGGCCACCATAGTTTACAGCCAAAGATGCATTAAAAACAGAGAGCCCCTGTGATCATTTTTAATTGCGGCTCAGCTCTCAGTAGGAGGATATGATTTAAAGGTAAGACCCAGCAGTGGCAGGAGGTGACTGGGGAGGGGGAGGGGAGGGGAGGGGGAGGGAGGTGAGCCTGATGAGTCTAATAGACCCACCTGGACTCACAGCCAGCATTGTGCCAGCTTTCCTAGGTGGGCAGGTAGGCAGGTGGGTGAGGGAACCAGCCCACCACTGCCCTAAATTGGCCCGAGGTGCCCTGAGGCTTCAGTGCCAATCTTCTCCGGGCTCAGGGTGCCTCAGACCTATCTGGTACCACCTCGGATTCGGGCAAGGTGGGCTGAATAAGCTTGGATTTGAGGATTCAGACTATGGTGGTGCATAGCCTATTGATTTGGGTCCCCTTCAGCAGCCACACTGTGGGAACAAACAACCCAGGAATCACAGCATTGCGTCAGACTGGGATGCTGAGATTCGCACAAGCCTCTGGATGGCTCGGCTTATTTATTTATTTATTTATTTATTTATTTATTACATCTTTATACTGCCCAATAGCTGAAACTCTCTGGGCGGTTCACAAAAATTAAAACACTAATAAAACAACAAACAGGTTAAAAGCACAATTACAAAATACAGTATAAAAAGCACAACCAGGATAAAACCACGCAGCAAAATTGATATAAGATTAAAATACAGAGTTAGAACAGTAAAATTTAGATTTAAGTTAAAATTAAGTGTTAAAATACTGAGAGAATAAAAAGGTCTTCAGGTGGCGACAAAAGCAGTACAGTGTAGGTGCCAGGCGGACCTCTCTGGGGAGCTCATTCCACAACCGGGGTGCCACAGCGGCTAGTGCCCTGCGAGCACTGCAGAGCTGCCCGTCCCCTTGCTGAGCTGCCATTTTGCACAAAAATGTTGGCCCGGGGATTTCTGCACAAGTAATATTGCATAATTACATAAAGGGGGGGTGCATAAAGCACGTACATAAAGCATGGTCCAGGAGGCCAAGTTAAAGCTGCAGAAGCCCTGCCCTTTTTTGTATCTGGCCACTCTACTATAGCTAGTGTAGCTTTAACTGTTGTGATGAAGAGGGAATTTCACCCTCTTCAATTGACACCTGCTGAAATTCCCTTTTCTACATTACTGTTAAAGATACAGGAGCCCTGTCCTCCTTTTCATACGGTCACCCTAATGGTATGTGTCAAAGGGCTCCAATAGTGGTCAGTGCACTTCAATACCGCTATAAAGCAGTAGCGTGGCTCCTGCCTTTTATATACCGCTTTCATAGTGGAATATCCTGCTTGGTGTAGATGAGCCCTATGAAGAGGCAGAGACAGAGGTAGAAAAGAAAGGTCCTTAGCAGGCTGGTGGACAGGGGAGAGCACAGGAAAGAGAGCAGAGATAGCAGCATCCCATTTGCTACTCGTAGGGCAGCGCTCCTATCACCAACAGCTGGTAATTGAAGCCTAGTACAGCCATTACCTCAAGTCCTGCGCTGCATTGCTTGAAACAGGTTTTGAGAAATAACATCCCTTTGTGTCTTATATCATTATTAGACTCCTTGCCTTCCATTTTATTCTTTTAGAGGTTGACTTGAAATCATATCTAATAATCTGAATGTTTGTTTTGCTTCCTTCTCCTTCTATTGTTAAATAAATCCTAGTTCCTGTTGTGTACATTCCTCATTTGTTTTCCCCTCCTTCCCTTTCCAGGGAACAGGGGACTGTGTGGACTGAACGTACCACATGCTAGTTTCGGCTCAGGCCTTTTTCTTCCTCACCCATCCCACTACTATACGGTTACTCGTCTTGGTGGCTATGTGCTGCCTCCAGTGACAGAGGCAGTGACCGTATGTACACCAGTTCCTGCGGAGTCCAAGAGTCCATCTAGTCCAGCATTCTGTTCACACAGGGGCCAACCATGTTTCTTGTAGGCTTACCACAGGCAGCTGGTTGGCCCCTGTGTGAACAGAATGCTGGACTAGATGGACTCTTGGGCATCATCTACACCTTGAGGCCTTCCAGGATGGGGGTGGGGAAGTTACAGGGCTTAACTGCTTCCGGGATCGTCCCCTTCGTCTAAATACCAGTGCGGCATCCTGGAAGTCAAGAGGGACATTGCTGGTGCGGTGTTTGTTTTCCCCACTTTGCAGCCACGATCCAGGGGAAACGTATGTGGGTTTTTTTTAAAAAAAAATTGGCACCCAAACCTGCTGAGAGCCATCCCGGGAATGGTGAAAATGCTTCCCCCACCACTGATGGACACAGGGCTCTGATGGACACGGAGCTCTGTGCCTTGCTGCTCGTGGGGAAAAGGGAGGACCCAGGAGCACTCGCCACACCACCCGTGGTCTTCGAGGTTGTCCCAGGACCATGGGGAAAATGGGGAAAACTATGGTCCTGGTTATCCTGGGACATCTGAGAGGTTGTCCCTGATTGACCCCAGGATCCCCTGTGCATCATTCGGACGCAGAGGGATGACCACGAACTGACCCCAGGATAATTAGCAGGAGTAGATTAGGCCTTGGTCTGATTCAGCACAGCTCTTCTCATGCTCTTATGTGCATATGGACCTAGGTCTCATGGTTTCCACCACCTCACAGGGTTGCTGTAATAATTAGATGACCTTAGGGTCCGGGCAGGTACATATGGGAGGAGGCGTTCCTTCAGATAGCCTGGCCCCAAGCCGTTTAGGGCTTTAAATGTTAAGGCCAGCACTTTGAATCGGGCCCGGACCTGGACTGGCAGCCAGTGAACCTGTATTTTACTTTATATCTATATATAAAACACACACATCAACACACACACATTCATTCATACATTTGAACATGTGCTAGCAGTAGCAGGGAAAGAAGACATCTGTATGAGCATCTTTGAGGAGGGAGTGGAAACTGGAGAATACTGGACATGGGGAAAAATGGCACAGGAGAATTCAGCAGTATGGGGATCAGGACCACAGTAACGGCCTGGGTGGGCACCTGTTGTTCTCCCCTGCTCTAGTGTAAAAGTGAGGGATGTTGTTGCTAGTTGCTTCTTCAAGGTAACATGCAGTTTGGCCCTCAGAGTCCAGTTCTTCTGCTTTGTTACCTATTTCCACTCAAGCATGAGTCTAAAAATGCCTGGAGAGGCATTTGTATATTAGGGTGACCATATGAAAAGGAGGACACGGCTCCTATATCTTTAACAGTTGCATAGAAAAGTGAATTTCAACAGGTGTCATTTGTGTATATGGGGAACCTGGTGAAATGTTCTCTTCATCACAACAGCTAAAGCTGCAGGAGCTATACTGCAGCTATACTGTGACCAGATTTAAAAGCGGGCAGGGCACTTGCAACTTTAACTGCTATGATGAAGAGGAAATTTCCCCAGGTTTTCCACATATACAAATGACACCTGCTGAAATTCCCTTTTCAATACAACTGTTAAAGATACAGGAGCCCGGTCCTCCTTTTCATATTGTCACCCTAGTACAGATAGAGACACAGATCCAGCTGGAACAGTTAGAGAAGTGGAAAAGAGACAGTTTGAGACATACAGTGGAGAAATTCCCTCTTCATCATAGCAGTTAAGAGTGACAATTACACATGTGTAATATTCCATACAGATTAGGTGGAGGGATCAAATCAATGACAGTCAGATTATAGCAAATCACCTTTACACACACAGATATATGAAGGTTATTTATATTTATTGTCTTATTTGTTTATTACAAATGTAACCTGCCAAAAACCAACAAAAACATTAAAATTCAAACAGTTAAAAATATAACATACAATACTTGTATTTTAAAGAATAAAATGCAATATTTATAGTGAGTTAGGCCATTGATCATGCTCGTCCAGGATTGCTGACTCTGGTCTTAGCTAGACCTAAGGTTTATCCCGGGGTCATCCCGGGGTCGTCCCTGCCTACTCCCGGGATCCCCTGTGTGTTATTTAGATGCACAGGGACGATCCTGGGATAAACTTTAGGTCTAGTTAAGGCCTCTGACTCATAGCAGCTCTTAAAGGTCTCATATGGCTGTTTCCATCACTGCTATTCAAGTTCCTTTTAAAGCTAAAAATGCCAGAATTGAACATACGAATTCTACATGCAAACCATCTCCTCTGTTACAGAGGCATCAAGTGGACATTATTACATACCTGTAAGTCAGTAGGGCCCTTCAGTTTTCAGATGTGCTCAGTGGAAAACAGTAGTTTAATGGCCGATGAAGAGAGGACATGTATGCCCCCCTCAAATCCCAAGGAAAAAAAATTAACACCTTCTGAATCAAACTGCAAGACGTACAGGGGATCGCCCCATCCCTGCTGCTCTTTAACTTTACTTAATTTGTTTGCCCGACTCACATAATAAGGAAAAAAATATTTTATTGGATGCATCCAAAATCATCAGTGAACTTAAAAGGACGAGTCTCTTGCCATTTAATACTCTATGGCCTAAAATGGCACTGCCGTGGTCTATACTTGTTATGGAAAGGGAAACCAACCCATGTTACATAATCCTCCGTTTATCTGCAAAAGAAAGATCTCAGTGCTTTATCTGCACATGACTATGCAGTCCTGCTATGATGACAGATAGCAATTTCCTGGCTTTTAACTATCAAAACATGTTGCCATCTGTATTTTGGGGTGTACATCAGAGTGAAGATGTGACTATTCAGAATCCCTGGTTGTGTCTTCCTGTCTGTCCACCAGCTTTATTTATTTTATTTATTTATTTAAAGCATCGTGGTGCTTTACAATCACATATAAAACAATTCCTTTCTGGATCCAATCATATCCAGCTGCAAGCAGAATTCCTCCAACTGCCATCATGGTTCCTGTTTCAGTTAGGGATGTCACGGGTGTCTGGTTTGGGCTCAGAGTGTACCAATCATATGATACAACAAGGGGGAGGGCGTTGAAGAGACTAGATAAGAAGCTCTTTATCAAATTGACTTCAAGGTAGCATAGGGTGACCATATGAAAAGGAGGGCAGGCCTCCTATATCTTTAACAGTTGTATTGAAAACGGAATTTCAGCAGGTGACATTTGTATATATGGAGAACCTGGTGAAATCTCCTCTTCATCATAGCAGTTAAAGCTGCAGGTGCCCTGCCCTCTTTTAAATCTGGTCACTCTAGTATAGCTCCTGCAGCTTTAACTTTTGTGATGAAGAGGGAATTTCACCAGGTTCTCCATATATACAAATGACACCTGCTGAAATTCCCTTTTCAATACAACTGTTAAAGATACAGGAGCCCGGTCCTCCTTTTCATAGGGTCACCCTACACACTACTGCTTTAGTGTGTCTCCTGCCTTTTGCATACTGCTTTCGTAGTGCAATATCCTGCTTGGTGTAGATGAGGTCTGAGTCTTCAAGATGATTCCAGAAGATAACTTGAGTTATTCCAATTTGGAGGTGAGCAAGAACTCAGATAATTTCCAAGTTAATTCAAGAAGAACTTTGAAAAGCATACCTATGTCTAGTCTGGTGGAGTCTCCTTTATATTACTAAATGGGCTTTTTTTTTTTTTTTCAACAAATGATTGTTTTTCCCTACCAGTATTCCTAGATACAGAGTTTGTTTCTTGCATTTCTTGATCTCTATTCAACCACTAGCTCAACCTCACGTTTCATCACTAGCTCAACCTCACATGTCCAAGAAAGATCATGACAATGTTTTTGCGGCATTTAGTGATCAAGATTATTTGCCCTATTGCTGTATGTTTATCAGAGTGTAGAAAATACTATCTGAAATCTCTTGCTGTGCCTTGCTAACCATCAACGTTTTCTGATTATTATTTTTAGCTTTCATCATTGTCTTTTCCGATTTCCTTTATAGTTCAGCTGCTACACAGCTTGTTTTTTAAAAAACCGTAATGAAGAAAAGAATGACAAGTACAAATGTCTACCTATAAAGCGGAAAGTATGTATGTGTCATGTATATCTGGAAATGTTTGCCCACTTCCAGAAGAGTTAGAAACTTGAAATTTGACATGGCGATAGATCTGGATGTACTATATACCAGAAAAATATAAAAACATGATTTTTCGAAAAGAATTTAATAAAATCCAAGGCTTATGCCTACAACTCCCGGCATGCCTTGGGGGGAGGCCTGAATTACTGGCCTTTGGCAGCTGTTTTGAGTGCATGGGTGCATTGCCGCTGCATGTCTTTC